>NC_062228.1:3393526-3713141 GCF_902686445.1 Sciurus carolinensis
GCGGGATGAGTTCGTGGCCACAGTCACAAAGGGCCACATATTGTTGGATGCAGTATATGCAAAGTCCAGATCCCACAAATCCCTAGAAACAGGAAGCAGCTTAGTGGCTGCCGGGCAGGGAGCGCACACAGAGGGCTCTCTTTTTTGGGGTGATGGAAATGTTCTAAAATTAGACTTCGACGCTGGTGGCGCCACTGGAAGTCAAAAAAACTGAATCGCACGCTAGAAATAGGTGCGTCTATAACACGTGGAACGCACCTCCCCGAGCTGCTGAAGGAAGCCCGGAGACAAGGGACAGGGAGGCAGGGCGGCTGCTGGGCTGGGCAGCGGCTCTCAGGTTGCAGGCCACTCGGGGCAGGACAGCCTCCTCCACAGCAGGGCCTGAGGCCGCACCTGGAGCCGGCTGCACGGTGGGCTGTCCCCCCAGCACTTGCTCATCGTCCGGAGTGCGAGGCAGGGCAGGCCACCAGGGGGATGAGCCGGGCAGGGCTGAGGACCAGGCAGGCCAGCAGGGCAGGGCGGGCAGACGGGCTGTCACTCCCAGACGGGAGTGCTACTGGGACCTAGAAGCTAGTGGATGCCGGGCAGGGACATGTTGGCAAGTGGCAGTGGGCAGGCAGGAAGGGCCAGGGTCCTCCCAGCACTGTCTCCAGGGTGCACCGACGGGGTCTCCGAGGTGCTCAGCCCGGGAAGCAAGAGCCGCAGACAGGACCAGGGACAGGGGGCCTGGGTTGTGTGGTGAGAGGGACGAGCTCTCCCAGCCCCGCCCCGCCCCAGCCTGTCACCTGGCAGCAGGGGGCCACTTCAGAGTGTCCCAGGGCTGGCGGCAACCCAGCAAGTACAGGGCACCCTCGGGGCCTGGCACTGGTGAACATACCCACACGCAGGGCCACAACCCTGGGAACAGAAAACACCTGCCTCTCCCCTCTTCTCCTTTGGGTCCTCTGTCCTTGCCCTGCGTCCTCAAGTTTAAGGAAAGGACTCTGGAGACCACGGACCGGAAGCACCTTCCCCACCTGGGGGCATTTCCTCCCGCACCTTTGCTCTGCCAGTAAAACTGGGTAGGAAGATGTCAGCTCTCAACTCCTGGGGACACACCAGGCTGTCATGAAGGAAGGAGGTAGGAAGGGCTCGGGAGGGAGGGTGTGGTAGTGACTGGAAGGGGACATTCAGAGAGCCTCGGACCTCTAGCTGGGGACCCGAGAGGCGGGCCCACTGGTGCCACAGGGATGGGAGCCGGGGCAGCACGGGGAAGGAGAGAGAGCCTGACTTTCACTGGCTCTCCTTGCGTCATCTGGACCTGGTTCCAGCTGCAGGGCCAGCAGTCGAACAGCACAAATGGCATTGAACAGGAGAGGGGCACCGGGGTGCCCGGCCATGCCTCGGCTCTGCCCACCACCCACTCCCACCAGGGCAGGTGCCGAAGCTCCTGCAGGCTCAGACCCGCCCACACTGAGGACACCCAGGAGGCTGGAACCCAGCTCGCTGCAGCCAGCCCTGCCCCTCCTGACGGGCGGCCCGAGGCTAGGGCAGCTCCCGCTCCTGCGGAGGCTGTGAGCATGACTCAGACAGTGTCAAGCAAAGGCTGAGAGGGAAGTCCTGTCCCTGCAGAGGCCTGCATCCTATCGGGGAGGGCAGAGGCCACAGGTGTTGGGACCCGAAGCCAGCTGACTCGCCAGTTGGCCCGGGGCCCATGGCAGGTGACTGGAAGCCAGGCTCCCGCTCTCCTCAGCTGGGCAGCATGCCACAGACCTACAGCCCCGCACCTTGAAAGCTTGCGGCTCATCAACGCTCCCATAAGAATATCCAGCTCCCCGTGATCACCCCCAAAACCACCACCATCTTCTGCCAACTTTCCCTTTAAAACATCACAGGGTCTTGAAGTTAGAAGGCATCATGGGTTGGACTGTGTCCCCGTAAAAAGGTACATCGAAGTCCCAGCCCTCAAACCTGTGAGGAATGTATTTGGAACCAGGGGCTCTCGGGTATGACAGCGAATGAGGCGCTGGGGCAGGTGGCACCACTGTCCAGGAAGAGACCGTGGCCCAAGGGGAGAGAGGGAGGACAGTAGCAGGGAAGACGTGAGCTGAGTGACTGGGGCTGTGTGTGCAGATGCAACAGGGGTTGCTGGTGACCCCCAGAACGCGGAGAGGCGGTGGTCTCCCTCTGAGACCCCAGAAGGAACAGGTCGCCCACCCTTGATTTGGGACTTCTGGTCTTCAGAAGGAGAGGGTAAAGTTCCGCTGCTTGAAGCCACCCAGTTTGTGGCACTTTGTTATGGCTACAGAAGAGAAGGCAGAGGGTCACCTGGTTTCCCTACCAACTCACACCGTAGTTCTGGCCAGTGGCTGGCCGATGTTCCACTGCCTCTACTAAGAGAGAACCAACTACTGTCTACCACCTTCCATCCTCATTCCTTCAGGAAGTGTTCACTGAGCACCTTCTGTGAGCCAGGTGCAGTTTTGCATCTGCTACTGCACCAACAGGAGCAGTTGCTGCAGCAGCAAACGCAGAACAGATGTCAAAAGCATTCTCAGATCAACAAGGTCATTTCTGATACTGTTTTGAAGAAAATGAAACAATGCAATATAACAGAGTGAGTGGGCTAGGGACCAGAGGAAAAATGGACATTATTTGAATGTTTTGGGGAAGATCTTGCTGAGGATGTGATACTGGAACAGACTTGAATGACAGGGAGGTGGCTATGGGCAAATCTGATGGGAGGGACAGCCAGTGCAAAGACCCTGTGGCAGAGTGGGCTAGGTATGCTAGAGCTCAAAAAGAAGGTGGCGGGGGTCGGGGATTTAGCTCAGTAGAGCGCTTGCCTTGCACATGCAAGGCCCTGAGTTCCGTCCTCGGCCCTGAAAAAAAAAAAAAAAGAAAAAAAAAGTCTTAAAAAAAAAAAAAAAGGGAAAGAGAAGATGGGTCCTTTGTGAGTGAGAGTGGTACATGCTGAGCTGGAAAAGCAGGTGAGGCTGGCCAGTACCTGTATGGCCACCTGGCACATCATGGGGATAGGTGTGAACTTCACCACAAGGGTACTGAGAAGCTACAGGGGAGAGATGTAAAGGGGCAGGTGATGGAGTTCCAGAAGCCAAAAGCTTTCTGACTATAATATCTGTCCTCTGGTTCTTGGGACCATGTCAATCACAGCCTCCAAGACCTTCCTGGCTTATCAGCCCTGACATTAGCACGGGAGCAACCTGAGTAAATATACTTAAGTGCTTTGCTCTGTGTCCTTCACTACCATTCGAAGAGGACATGACATCCTAACCACAGAGCAGACGGAACCCCCCCCCCTCCGCTTTTCTGATGTGCCTCCAGGTGGCCTTGCTCTGAATGCTGTTCTGTACCACTGACCTGCCAAGGCACAAAGCAGGCTACCTCCCCTGGAGTCCTTGAGCTGCCCGGGTCTAGAAGATGGAATGAAAGCCACTCCTTCCCAACAAGAAAAGCCGCGTCCTTACAGAAAAAAGAATAAAAGAAAACAGAAGTGCCACCCTGACCCAACAATGCCACGTATAAAACACTGCTTAAACAAACAGCCACCGGGCACTCCTCCACCGCAGCACTTGTCTTCCGGGAGGGGACAAGGACAACCATGAGGCAGGTGGCCCTGGAGAGGCCCTGCTCTTGCCCCACACATCTGAAGACACCCAGGCTATGTGGAAACCCAGGCACTTGAGCAAATCACACTTCCTGCTAGATTTCTCAAACACCATAAACAAATCTGGGCCGACAGTGCAGCCCCACTGGCCAGGCCGGGGGTGGATGGGCAGGTGCTCTGCCCAAGGTCTCTGGGAGAGACGGGGGTGCCTGGCCGGAGGCACGTTCCCCCGGACCCCTGCATCCCTCAGTGGCGGGCTACTTCAGGGCCACCTCATCTGGCTTTGGAAGCTGGGTGGAACTCCAGCTGAGTGGCACTGGGCAAGTTGGCCTCAGCTCCTCACCCGTGGTGTGGAATGTCCCAGGCTCATGCAGAGGGGAGCGCGTGGGAGGGAGGGGCGGCCGCATGGCGGGGGCTTCACTCATCTCCATGTGTGCTTCCCTGAGTTTTTAACACTACTTTTGATATTTCTTTTAACCCAATTGTTTTCCTTTTGTGAAAGGAGGCAGGGATGGAGGGAGAAAAAAAAGGGGTGGACACGTGGCATGAGTCGCCCACCCTGAACCTTCCCTCGAGACTGCCTAAAAGAAGACCCTCGGCCACCTGGAGTCACCATAAACTAACTCACCTTTGGAGAAACAAAGTCACGGTCATGAAGACAGCAGCACACCTATGCCTGGTAGAACGCTCTCGCAAATTCCAAGGTTAGTGATTTATCCCCATTGGCGGGTGGCTTCTTGTTGCCTTGAGCTGTGAGATTCTCAAATAGCAAGACCCGTCTTCACATTAACGCACACATACCACCAAAAGGCAATCAGGAGCAACCCAGGAGAGCAACGCAGAGGCTAGAGATAATCTGCCCATCACCAACCAATGACTCTCTGTGCGTGAGTCCTAAGCACCTTCATCTCTAATGGAAAAAGGAAACCTCGTGAGCCAACTTTCTCGCTGAGCTGATCTCAACAGCCCCTTGCCCGGTGCCTCAAAGGCATCAACGGTGCTATTTCTGAACAGAGTGGAAGCAGAACACGGGCAGCAGGAAGGAGATGCTGAACAGCGGGCCCTTCGCTCAGATGCAGATGGAAGGCACTTGGCTCACAGGGTGCAGGCTGCGCCGAGCACTCTGGTCACCCTGCTCTGAGGGGCAAGGTGGAGGCTGCCCCAGTCAGAAGAATCTGAAGCACCAGCATCAGGTTGCCTGCTGGATCTTGGCCAGGCAGGTGGCCTGGGTCCTGACCCTGGCAGCTTGCCTCTAACACTGACTCGCCACGGGACGGGTTCCGCGGCGGGCGCCTCCCCTGTGCCAGCTCAGAGGTGAGTTCCTGCTCAATCTGCAGGTTGGCACTCACCCCCGGCACTTAACTAGGGAGGAAGAGGAGCTGGCCTCTGCAAAGCCTCTTCCTCTTCCTCTTTTCCCACATCCAGTCAACCTACTACCTAGGGAAAAGGGAAGCCAGTTCAAGGGGTACCTGCACCCAGTTCCAGGAGGACTAAGACCTGGAAACTGGCTCTAGTCCCTGAACCAGCTGTGCTAATGGAACTTCCAGAACTACATGTGCATTGGCTGGACCTCCATAGGCCACTGTGCTCAGGGCCATCAGGAGCAGAGGGGATCCCTGCAAGGCTGACAGGGGCAGCAACTGGGTCAGGGACCCGCCTCCAGCCAGGAGCAGCAGGCTACAACCTTCAAACCCACCACTCACACAAACTGGACCAATGGCCCTGCTCCAGGTCCCGTCCACCCCTTCCCAGCACGTCCTTCCAGGAGTCTGGGTTTCTTCTTTTCCTCGGAGTCTAAACCCCAGGTCCACCCTGAAGCCACGTAGCCGCAGCATCTGCTGACATCAGACGAAAGGCAGCCCCTCTGGGAGGTAGCCGGCCGCTGTGCCCTGGGCTCCTGCCACCCCTTCCCTAGTCCCCTGCCTCCCGCGGAGGCCAGGACTCCGCGGAGACTCGGCCCCGCGGCCCCGGCCCGCGAGGACCCACGCCCTTGTCACCGCGCACCCTTCCTCCACCTGCCCCCACCTGCTCTCCCGCGGAGACCCGCTCCTTGTCATCCCGCGAGCCTCGACCTGTCACCCCGCGGAGATACGCGCTCTCGTCGCCAGCGGAGACCCAAACCCTTGTCACCCGGGGACACCTGCGCCCTTGTCGCCCCGCGGAGCACCCCGTCCCGCCAATCCACGGCGCTGCCATCTGTCCCCTTGGCGGACCCCGTCCGGTGCCCGCAGCTCCCCCGACACTCCCAGGCCACCCCCTCGCGAGCCCCGCAGGCGACCCTCGGCCCTCTTACCGCGGCGGGTGGCCGGCAGGCAGGCAGGCAGAGGACCCGGCAGCGGGCGGGCGCCGTGCGGTCGGCGGCAGCGGCGACTGCGCGGCCCGCGAGCAGCCGGGTCCTTCCGAGGCTCCGCGGCGAGCTGTCAGTCAGCCGGCCCGCCCCGCCCGTCTGCGCAGGCGCGGAGCCCCGCCCCCGCCGCGGCGTCACGTGACCGCGGCGCTCTGGCAGTCGGGCTCCGGCCTCCGGGCCGCGGAGCGGAGGAGCAGCCCCACGAGGCCCGGGCGGCTCTGGCCCGGTCGCCTCCTGGCCCGGGGTCGCCCCTTTTCCCCGCGCGGCGCCCCAGAGCCGGGTCAGCGCTGAGCAGGGGCGCGGGGGCCCGAGGCCGGCCTGCGCCCCAGGAGGCCCAAGACGGGGATCCGAAGCTCGGGACCCTCCCACGAGTAGAGTGAAGGAGAGGCCAGTGACGGAAGGCCTCCCGGCAGCCGTGTAGCTCTGGCGGGGAGCGAGGAGGCCTCACTAACGCGGGGACTGTCAGACTTGGCTCCCGCGCCCTGCAGAGTTGACCGGCTCTGCGGTGTCGGCGCCGGCGCCTCGAGTTGTCTGAAGACGTTTCCGCTTCTTCGGGGGGTCCCTCTTCTGAAATGATAGGCTCTGTCTGTAGGAGGGGCAATGGTGTCCGAGATGGGGCTGCGTGTGTTAGACCAAGGGGTTTTCCGAAGTCACGGGAGTCATGCAGAGGGACCTGGAGTTCTGCCACTCGAGAGCAAAGAGGACAGTGCAGAGACGATGCAGGCTCAGCCCATGCCCCAAGCTGAGCTGCTGGTCCTGGACAGATGACCTGTCGAACTGTGGACTTGCTTGGGAAAGTTTAGGGGAACAACACGAAGGAAACATTGCGAACTGCGGTTCCACAAGGCAGCAGTTCCAGCAGCCCCCTGCTGTTTCTGGTTCCCTCCCCGCACCCCCGCGGTTTGCTTGATGAGCTGGGCATGGCCATTGGAAGGAAGCTGGATCTCAAGGTGCCCGAGCTTGGTGTGAACTGGGGAAGGGAAGGGTAGCCTTTTGTTCCCTCAGATGGACACTGCAGAGAAGGGGGCACACCTTGGTCTTTGTAGGGCTCTGCCTGAATCTGGCAGAGTACAAGGAACTTGTGGAAATGGAGCGCTCCTGTGTGGTGGAGGGGCCCTCCATGAGTGAGTTGAGCACCACACACCGACTCCCACAGCCCTGATCCGACCTGGGCAATACCAGCTGGAGAAGTGTGAGTTCACTCAGGTTCAGATTCCATTTGGGGGGAACATGATTTCTCCTCAAAGGACTCATGGCAGCCCAGCCCCCTGTCACTTCATCAGGTCTTCTGACCTTGCCAGAAAGCTGGACAGGGCGTATGAACATGACCTTTTCAAAGAGGAGGAAGAGAGTTTGCAAACCACAGACCAGAGAACTCAACATCAGTCCTGGGAAATAAATATTCATGACATATGAGTCACGAGCACCTATCTGTGAGCTCTCTGAAGAGGAGGCACCGATGACGAAGACCACGTCATGGTCAGTCAACCTTGTATCCTGCTGTGAAATGTCTGTATAAGGTGGATACTGTTTCTGGATCCAAAGGTGTAGTCTACCAACATTTTTTCAGTTATAAGTGACAAAAACTCCATTCGAGTTGGTTTTATTAGTAATTAACTTATGTATTTATTGTGATACAGGGGATTGAATCTGGGGTACTCTACCACTGAGTTACATCCTCAGTTCTTTTTATTGTTTGTGACAGGGTCTTGCTAAATTACTCAGGCTGGCCTTGAACTTTTGACCCTCCTGCCTTAGCCATCAGAGTAGGTGGGATTATAGGCACATGCCATCATGCACAACTTCAAGTTGGTTGTTGAACACAGAATGTGATGCTGGGCGTGGTGGCACAGGCCTGTGATCCCAGCAGCTTGAGGGATGGAGAGGAGAATTGAAAGTTCAAAGCTAACCTCAGCAACTTAGCAAGACCCTGCCTCAAAATAAAAAGGGCTGGTGATGTGACTCATGGTTGAGCGCCCTGGGTTCCATCCCCAGGACTGGGAAAAAAAACAGCAAAACCCGAGACCTCCAGATGGAGGGTGCCTCCAAGAACACAGGTGCGGGAGGTGCAGCCGGGCGACTCGCTGGCAGCGCTCCCACCCAGCCCTTCTTTCTCCCTGGCTTTGGAAATGACCACCACAAACTTAATGGCTTACGAAAACACCAATTTATTATCTCGCAGCTCTGGGGGTCAGGCTCCAAAATGGACGGATCAGCAGGGTGTCCTGGCACAGGCCCTTCCTGCTCTGGGTAGTTCCCCAGGCTTTCTCCTTTTGTCAGAGGAGAAGATGTCTCTAGAGAAGGGTCCGAGGAGTTCCCAGAGGAAGGGGGAGCAGGGTCCTTGGCATGCGTGATGGAAAAGAATTTCAGCACCAGCCTCACAAAGGCAGGGACGAGGCTTATTTAGGAAGGCAGAGAGACATTCCAGGGAGAATGTGGCTGTCCCGAGTGAGGATCCTGACTCAGGCTGGGTCTGACGGTTATAGAAGGGGCTGGGCTGGAGCTGAAGCCAGGCTGAGTGGCACAACGTCCTGCGTCCAGCGCTTGCGTCCTTCCCTCATCTTACAAGGGCCCGGCCGAGGTTTGCACTGCTCTGTGCATCTCAGTGGTGTGAGGGTTTCCCAGACTCCGAGTTTCTCTCTTCTTATCCTAGATCCCTTTCTCACTTTCTTGAGCTGATAATGTTCAGTGGGAGCACAGGCTGGCTGTCCCTAGGTGTCTCTGTCTGGGCTTTCCTGGTGGCTCCCTCAGTGCGGTCAGGGAGCGCATTTTGGCAGCGATGCCACGCCCCCCGCTGGGGGTGTCTCCTTACCCAGTGGTGAAGGTGCTCAGCGCTCTCCCTTGCAGTTCCCAGGGAGCGCTCACCCCATGGTGTGGTCTGCAGTGACCACAGTGCCAAAGCGGCTCAGAACGCTGCCTGAGTCCCATGGCTCCTCCACACCCACTCCTGGACCTTCCTGGTCACTCCTCGGGCCTTTGCAGCCTTTTCTCCAGAGCTTGCAAGTGGGGTCAGTTCCTCCAGGGGCTTCCCCCCACCCCTCAGAGGCCAGCGTCTAAGCCCCCGGCCTGCCTCACACCATTGCCCCTGACCCCACACAGGACTTGCAGCAGCCCCTGTGCCTTCCCACCTTGGGCCTCCCCTGCACCTTTGCCCGATCCCCTTTCTTCCACCACCAACACCCACAGGGATCCTAAAGGAAGCCTCGCAGGAGACCCCCACAGGGCCAGGTTCCTGTGGCCACCATCTCAGCACCTGGCATCTTTTCCTCTGTAGGAAGCTGCTGGTTTGTCATTCAATGTGAGCTTCAGACTGGACGGGGTGCGGGCAGGACCAGAAGGGGCTGGTCATGGCCACTGAGTACACATCAGGGCTTGCTGCTGGGAGGTTCAGTGATGGGTGGGAAACTGACTTTGGGGGACCACGTCAAAGGCAAGGGAGGGGACTGGGTGCAGAGCTATGGCAGCAGCCCTAAGCTATGGGGTGCAGCCCAGGAGGCAGAGCCAGGCAGGTGGCGCTAGGCTTACCTGCCCCTCAGCTGTCCCAGGCAGACACCTGGTTCACAGGGAGGCAAGGAGGAGTGCCTCTGGACAGCAGCTGAGGACAGGACACATGCGGACCTGAACCCGGCTCAACACCTGCCTGCTGGACCTCTGGGGCCTCCAGCCTCATTCCCTGCACATTTTGGGGGCCTGGGGACAGCAGTGACCGGCACCAGCAACAGTCCCTTTTGGGAGACTTGCACCCTGGGAGGAAGAGTGTGAGGTGAGTGTGTGCAAGACAGGGACGTGAGCGGAGGCGTGATGGGTGGGGTGGGAAGGGACAGGGAAGGTGTGGGAGGGAGGGAGGCAGACGCCCGAGTCCTGTCTTGCACTCAGTGACTGTCCACTCTCGGCCACCAGCACACACCTCCCCAGGTGCAGGCCTAGTGCCCTGGTGAAGGGGCCAGAGCAGGGAATCCAGGAACCATCACACCACGGTGGTTCAGACCTCCTGGGCCTGGCCCGGCGCGTGGGCTCTGGCCTTCCTATCTGGCTGCTGGCAAATCCACCACCACAAACTCAGCAGGAGAAAAACACCCAGCACCTTCTGGAACACGCCTCTGATTTTCCGCTGCAGTCTTTGGCCCCCCTTCCAGCTCCTACCTGAAGTGCAGGACCAGAAGCCTGAGCCACAGCTGGGTGGTGCTCTACACACAGACACTTGCAGCCAGCAAGCACCCTGCTGGGGGCAGGAGAGCGGGGAGCCCGCTGCCCTAGGTGCCCGCCCTTCAGGCAGCGCTGCCTCTTTTGATGAGTGGACCCTGTAGTGTGGGTTGTTTTGTGTCTCACACTGACCGGGACTTGTGTGTTGTCACATGCTCATTCTCACGGCTGTGGTTTTGTTGCAGTACTAGACCACAGTTTATCTCTTCTCTAGCTGACGGGCATTAGGTCAGGTCAAGTTTGGAGTGTTGTGAACAGCACCATGTGAGCACCTCAAGCCCGAGTCTTCTGGTGAGCACAGGTGCGTGTGCTCAGGGGTTAGCAGACAGGCCTGCACCATCCAAGGCAGGTAGCGCTCACCGGTGCTGCGTCCATATGCAGCCAGCACCCGGCGGCCCCCTTCTAGCCGTCTGTGGGTCTGTGGGCACATGGTTCTGATACGTAGCTGGTGGAGGTTTGAGTTGGCATTTCCTTGATGACTAAGGAAAGTACACACTGTATCATGTGCTTTTGTTCAAGTGTCTTGCTGATCATTCTTATTTAATTATATTGTAGTGTATTTAAAAATGGGTTGGGCGGGGGTGTCACTGAGTGGCGGGCACATGCATGCAAAAGGCCCCAAGTTCAATCCCTAGACCATGCCCCCTGCAAAAAAACAAAAACAAAAACAAAAAAGTCATGTTTAAAAAAAATGAGCGTTATAGTTATTTTTATATATTCCATTTATATTATATATACACATACATATATATATCACATATGTTCCTCAACTCCTTTTTAACACACTTTCAGATCATGAGTGTCAGTTCTTCGTTTACAGCTGCACAAGCCATTCCCCTCTGCCAGCAGGCCACCAGAAGTGCTCAGGTGCAAACACATTTGTGCACACAAGGCCTCTCTGCAGGTAAATTCTTCAGTGAGGAACTGCTGAGTCAAAGGGCATGCACACTTAATTTTGGCGATTCCTGTTGCTAACTTGCTCTGCAAAGAACCGAATGAATTTATAACTGTACTAATTTGGTCTGCCTTCCCGATACAGGGTACAGCCAGCTTTTCTGCAGCCACATGCATGTTAGACAAGCGCCCTACCACTGAGCTATACCCATTTTAAATTTTTTTAAAGAATTTAGAGACACAGCCTCACTGAGTTGCCCAGGCTGGCTTCACATTGCATTCTCCTGCCTCGGCCTCCGGAGTGATTGCAGGCGTGTGCCTGCGTCCAGTGCAGCCGACCTTGATCTCTGCCTCTGACTGTACTCTGACTGTGTGCATCCCCTCCTGAGCTTCTGATGGAGGGTGAGCTCTCTTTCCAGCCTGCAGAGCCTCTGCCTGAGGTGTGAACAGGTAACCTGGAGCAGGGCTCTCCGTCCTCCAGGCATCAGCAGCCTTTGGGGCTTCTTTGCCTCAGGTCCTCGGTGAAATCAGGGAGAGGCAACATCCTGCGGAGCCGTAATCTTAAAACAGGAAGAAACCTTAGAAATCAAGTCTAATCTCCTATTTTAGAGGTTTTTAAAAAGCTGATGGTTTGAGAGGGGAAATAACTGGCAGAAAACACGTATCAAGTCTGTCGAGAAACAGACAAAAATCCTTGGTAAGAGTTGACTGTTTTTGCCGCCTGGTGCTGTTCTTAGTGCGTGCCTGTGTGTGTGTGTTGCAGTACTGGGACGGAACCCAGCCTAGGGTCCCTTGTACCCCAGGCAAGTGCTCTAGAACTGAGCTACACAATACCACTCCAGCCACCTTTTTTTCCTTAAAAAAATTTTTTTGGGGGACTGTGGATTGAAATTGGGGGTTTAACCACTGAGCCACATTCCCCAGTCTTTTTATTTTTTTATTTTTAGAGACAGGGTCTTGGTAAATTGCTGAGATTGGCTTTAAACTCACCATCCCCTGCCTCAGCCTCCTAAGCCACTGGGATTACAGGTGTGTGCCACAGTGCCCAGCTTTCTCTCTAAACTTTGAGACAGGGCCTAAACTGGTGAGGCTGACCTTGAATTTGTGTGGTGCACTTTTCTTTTTTTGGTACTAGGGATTAAACCCAGGGACACTTTACCACAGAGCTACATACCCAAGCACTCCCCCTTTCTTAGTATTTGATTTAAAGTCAGGGTCTTGTTGAGTTGCTTAGGGTCTCACTAAGTTGCTGAAGCTGACTTTGAACTCATAATCCTCCTGCCTCAGCCTCTTGAACTGCTGGATTATAGGTGTGTGCCATTGTGTCAGGCTCCTAGGGCTCTCTTCAAGACCTGCAACAAGACCCTGCTGCTGAAAATCACAGAGGCAGAATGTTTGCCGAAGATGAAACTGTTAACAAGGAACACCTAACAGACCCTCTAGCTGCATTTATTTAAACTGCACCCACTTACAACTCACTACTTTTGGAGTCACACACGGGCCATGTAGTTAGTTCCCCACTGGCTTTGTTCTGTGGGTTATGATGACGATAGTCGCCTAGGTTTCTCCTTAGGGACTTGAAGGAGGCTTTTGTTGAAAACACTGACTCCTCACTTGGGCCAGCAGATGTCAGGTGGGCAACTGGAAACAGGATCTCTTCATATGAAGTCTGTCCCTTGCGGCCTTAGCTTTGGGGTAGTCCACTGGGCCCTGCTGACTGGCTGCTGGAACAGGTCTGATTCCTTTGGCCCCACCCTCAGGGTTTTTCAGCAACTATAGTGGCCAAGCATCCCAAGGTAAGTCCCAGATCAGGCTAGGCCAGGAGGTTTGCATGGGTGGAAAACGTGTGCTCACTGATTGATTTGTTTCTACCATGTCACCGAGTCAAAAGCTCCTGTCTATCTTGTTAATTTTCTTGTGATATTTTCTTCAGTGATTTTAAAGTTACAATAAAAAGTTATACTATTACATAAAAACAAAGGCAACTTAAGAAGCATGGGGATGATAAGAGAATTGAGATTCCTAAATTTAACTGAAGAGCAGAGGAGGAAGCGGGAGGTGGGATAGTAACCAGCTAACAGCACCTAAATGTATGTGAAAACCTTAAATCTCATGAAGACCCTCATTCTGCTTACAACCCCAGCCAATCCAGAAGCAAGTTACTTCTCTGTAACGACTGCCCCCCTATCCCAGGGCTCACTTGCACTTTCCCACCCCTCTTATCTAGGCAATGTAGGTGTAATATAGTTTATGGTTTTCCTTCTCCAAATTGTCCTTGTGGGAATACACTGAGCCAAGTACAGTGGCATGCACCCCTAGTCCCAGCTACCCGGAACAACGGCTGGAGCCCAGGAGTTTGAGCAACATGGCGAAAACGTGTCTTAAAAAAAAAAAAGACAATTCTAACCGCTTTGGCTTTGCCGCTGGAAGCTGTGGGAACCTGTCCCTGGTCCTTTCCCTGGCTGGCATCTGTAAGAACTCAACAAAACCCTTCTATTTCATAGATCTTTTAAGTCCCAAGGGTCTGGTTTAACAGGACAGAGAATTATGGGTTAAGGATCTCTTCACTCTCCATTTTCTGTGATTTTGAAATGAGTCAAAAGGATTTTTAGAGCAGGGCGCAGTGGCACATGCCTGTAATCCCAGCTACTTAGGAGGCTTAGGCAGGGGAATCACCAAGTTCAAAACCAGTCTCATCAACTTACCAAGACCCTGACTCAAAATGAAAAGTAAAAATGGGCTGGGGATGTGTCTCAGTGGTTAAATGTCCTTAGGTTCAATCCCTGGTGCCAAAAAAAAAAAAAAAAAAAAGAAAGAAAGGTTATTGAGTGTGTAGGGGAGGAAAAAAAATCCTTTCCCTTTATCCTTTTAAGTTCTGGGCTGGGGCACCTTAACAAAGACAGATTAACAAGAGAAAATTAAACTGACATTTACACGTACATCTCTATATGGGGGGAGAAACTCAACAAGAGGGCTTTGAATCCCGGTTTATCTAGCATTCTTAACAAAGAACATTACCTCTGTAGAGAGATGACCTAGAAAAGGGGGTTTTAGGCTTCCAAGGGCAGCAAACAGGAAAGTTTACCTATGGAAGGAAACTAACAGGAAGGACTGTCTGCAGATTCCCCTGGTGCCCGCACTGGGCAATGAGTGTGGAGTCCCCGGAAAAGGACTCCCAGAAAAGAGAGAAAGCACAGAAAACGTTCCCTGCACTTACCTTTGTACAAATGACTTTGATGAAAGTTTAGTCGACCCCGCCCCCCAGGGAAGAAGCCAGTTTTGCATATACTAATCAAGTTCATCTCAGCATTCCTGACTGCCTGTCTTCCTGCCTGCCTTGTGGATTCATCTGAACTAACTGCAGCATCTTATATACGCCCTAACTGAGTTAAATCTTTGAGATGGGTTCATTTCATATTTGTATGAGACATGATTTTATCTTTTTAGAAAAAGAGACGCTTTTGCTCGGCGTGGTGGCACACACCTCCAATTACAGGGATTCAGGAGGCTGAGGCAGGAGGATCTCAAGTTCCAGGCTGGCTTCCACAACTTAGTGAGGCCCTGATCAATCTAGCAAGACCTTGTCTCAAAATATAAGGGCTAGGGATGTGGTTCAGTGGTAGAGCGGCCCTTGGTTAAATGACCTGGTACAAAAAACAAAACAAAACAAAACAAACAAAAAACAGCCCTTGGACGTTGCACTTTGCAATTATACCTCAATTACAGCGGCTGCTTGCCGTCTTCGGTGCTATCCAAAGACTAGCATCCTCTCGGATGATAAAGAGCGAACTGGAGGCCCACCTCCTTATGGGGTCAAAGACACCAGCAGAGAGCAAGCCCAGAAAGGTGAGCTGAATGAAGAGCTGAATATATGCATGTTTGGGATATGACCTCAAAACTTTAAACCTGTAGGGCTGGAATTCTGATAAATGGATTTCATGCACCTTTCACTTTTAAAAGTCTGGCTGGAAGGAGCTTCTGGGAGCGAGGCGGTAAGACCGGAGAGGATGGCTTGCAGACCGTGCCCCAGGCCCCTGGGCTGCCGCCACCGCCTTCATCCAGCCCACGACGCGCGGCGGGCACGCGCCACCCGCCACCGGACCCGCCGCACGCCGCACCGGGAACCCGGAGGCAGCGCTCGTCCGCACCCGGAAGCCCGGAGCCCCTGCGAGGGGCTTCGGCAGGGCGGGGTCGCTTCCGCTCGCGGTCCTCGGCCCCGCGCCGCACACGCCGCCCGGACGGCGCGGCTTGGACCCTGCGGCACCCGTAGCCTGTCCTTCCTCTCCGGAACTGGGTTCGAGGGGCCCTGGGCTCCAGCGAGGGGTCCTGGGACGCAGAGCCGCTTTCCTCGAGCAGCCGCCGGCCCGCAGGCCCTGGCCACAGAGGGCCCGGAGCTCCGCCGCCGCGCGAACTGCCCCGCACCCCTCCCCGACGCCCGAGCGGCGCGGCCGGAAGTGCGTGTGCGGCGCGCTGGCCCCGCGGGTTCACTTCCGGGTCGCGCCGCGCGCTCGCCTGCCGGGCTCGCGGCTCCCGCCACTGCTGGGCGGCCGCCCCACTCAGACAGCCGGGCGTGAGCGCGGCCGCACCATGCGCCCCCGCCCCGGCCGCCGCAGCCGCCGCCGGCCGGGAGCAGCCGCAGCGCCCGGCCTCCGGTGAGTCTGCGGGCCGCGCGGGCTCCGGGCCCGGGTAGGCGCAGCCGGCGCCCCAACCTGGGCCGGGGCGGCGTCCGCGTGGAGCTCGCAGGTCGCGCCGCCGGCCCGCGCCCTCCCTCGCGGCGGGGGCCTTCCGGACTCCTGGCCCGCTTCCCCTCCTTCGCTCCTGCCCGCGCCGGTGGAAGGGCCGCCGGGGCAGCCGGGCCAGTCTCCGAGCCGTCATTGCCCCGGAGCCAAGTCCCTTTTAGCCGCTGAATAGACGTATTTTATTAGCTCATGAACCACCAGTTTATTGTGGCAGTTAAGTCGGAGTAACTAGCGCTGGCGGGCCGCCTGCTGCTGCCCAGGCCGCGCGTGTGCTCCGCGGGCTGCCGAGCGTGCGCTCCTAGACCCGCGCCCTTCTCCTCCCGCTGCCTTAGGGTAGGTCGTTTCTGTGTTCACAGCCTTTCCTACCCGAAGTCGCCTCTGGAAAAGTGGCCGTAATGCCTTTGCTTGTAGAAGTCAGAACTTGGTTAAGTGGAAGTTCTTGGATGTTTGACAGAATGGAATGAACAGAAGCGTTAACTACATTTGATTTCTTGAACATTCTTGAAAATGGGAGGATTAGGGATATAGAAATTGTCAGAGTCGGGTACACTCTGGAGTTAGACTGGTAGGTTCCCACGGACTTCCAAGTCGAGCTGGAGAACTCGGCCTTCTGAAAAGGCGTTTTCCTGCAGGTTCACTCAGCAGCCGTTGGATCCTCTGCTGCCAGTGCCTCGGAGCCTGCCTCATTTGTCAAATTAGTGATTTGGGACTTTATAGCCCTGCTAATCCGTGTATTGTAAAAACACATCCTCTTTAAGAATGGAAAGGTAACCAGGCGCGGTGGTTATCCAGAAGGCTGAGGCAGGAAGATCACAAGCTCAAGTCAGACCGAGCAACTTAGCAAGACCCTGTGTCAAAATAAAATGGGCTGGGGGTTTAGCTCAGTGATTGAGCGCCCCTGGATTTCAATCCCCAAAAGAAAAAAGGAAAAGTATTAGTGAGTGGCCCTAAGTAAGAGAGAAAGTAAAGGAACTTTACATGATCTTAATTTGGTCAAAATATGGACATAATTTTACATTTTTATTGAATCTGTTAGTTGCTGGCTTTGATTCCTGTGCTATAACGTGCTTGGAAATGAGACTAGAAATAATTTCACAGAGTTATTGTTTGGGATGAATTGAAAGTCATTTTCCTGGTGACTCCAAAACTTTCCCCATCAGCAGTCCATGCTGAATGACTACATGAGATAATTTTCCTAAAGCAGTCTTTGGGATATGTTTCCTAAAAATTGTCCTTTAATTACAAAAGTAATACATGTTGGTTTTGTGGTAAAAAGATTCAAACACTGGAGCAGACCCCAAAGTATAAAATCAAACCTCTTCTCACTGGGAGTTCTCATTCCCAAAGCTGATCTTCAGGCCAGGGCAGGTGTCAGCACCTTGTCTTGTACCTCTTCATTTGCAACATCTGAGACAAACTGAGGTCAACCGTGAACATTAATAGAGCTACAGAGTTTCGAGGGAACAGTTCTGCTCCACACCAGACTATCCTCCGACATCAACTGCAATTTGAAGTGAGGGAACCTAGGACTACCCTCATGGTCAGTACTTCACTGGAAGACCTCACAGAGCTCACTGAAAGTACTAATCCTTGTTATGGTTTATTACAGAAAAAAGCTACTAATTTAAATCAACACTTAGGGTGGAGCCCAGGGAAGTACCAAATGCCAAAGCTTCTTTTGTCCTCTTCCCGTGGGGGCAGAACACTCTTGACATCGATGAATGGCAGTGTGCACGGAGTGTTGCCCCCAGAGCCCACCTGAGCATCCTCCAGTTGGGAGGCATGGTTGATTGCCCTCCTGGTTGATCTCATTTCCAGGTAGACTGGTGCTGTGTGCCCCAAAACCCTACCCTAAATCACATTGTTAGTCCTTTCCATATGACCAGACCCCACCCTGCATCTTACTGTTAGCCTAGGAAAAAGGCCAGTCCTCTTTTTTGGTAAGGTTAGTTTCTTTATTACATGGCATCCCTCCTTACCTGGCCCCTTCCTACTTGGAAATGTATTTCTTTGCCATTGATCAATAACTTCTAGATGGAGAAGACAGACCACAGAGAGAGCTCTCTCAACTCATTTTCCTTCTATTTAAAATATTTCAAAAAAGCCAGGTGCAGTAGTGCACACCAGCTCTCAGGAGGCCGAGGCAGGAGGACTGCTTGAGTCCAGGAGTTTGAGGCCAGCCTAGCCGAACTTCTTTAAAAAAGAAAAGAAAAGTAAAATGTTTCTGACTCTTTCCCTTGTGGCTAATGGTGCATCTGTGCCTTGGGCTGCCTTCTGTGGACTGAGAATTATCATTTTCTATCACTTGCCTCTGATCATTTTCTGCACTGACTTCTTCCTGCTATCCACAAACCTGTTCTTGTTGCGCATATTTTAGCCCTGTGTGCTGCTAAATCTATTCTTGAAAAATGGTCATTAGAATTCTGTTACTTCTCTAATGAAGTTCAGACACCTTATGGGGCCAAGGCAGTTCCTTGTGTTGGTCAACACCTGATAGTTTTGAAAACGTGATCCTCCAGAGTCTTGTAACTAGTAGACGCTTTAAAAGGCTGGGAGAGTGAATGTGGATTCTGATTGTGCAAACTGCAGGAGCAAAAGCACAGAAATGTGATGTTTTGGAAAGGGAACCAAAATGAGCATTGCGTGGGGCCGGGGGATTAACCTGAACAGGTCTGGAGGTCCAGGTTGAGGAAAGCAGTGCTGGAAGGTTTGGGCTGGGGTGATTGGGGACCTGAGCTGCAGTTTTGAACTGTGACTCTTCCACAGCCTTGTCCAGGGTTGTTGAAACCTAGTGACCTGATGTTACGCAGGTGTGTAAGCCAATGATGAGGGCTGCCTGACATGGAGAGGGTGATAAGGAAAGGACCAGACCCGTAAGCAAGAGTGTCCTCTGGCCTACAGAAGTGAGGTGGGAGGGGCTTGGGTGGAGGTTAAGAGCTGCTGAGTAAGCCTGGGTTGCGCAGGAATGCTGTTAATTCAAAGGCCAGCCCTGTGCCAGGCTGGTGTGGGGCTCAGTGGGGACAGTGAGGAGGGAGGTCAGTCAGTGAATGCAGACTTTCCAGATAAGCTTTTGCAGCCTCATGGAAACGTTTGAATTCTCAGAGTTCCATGGCTCCCTGTTCCATTTGTTGGGAGGGGATCGCCCCTCTCAGGGGCAGCGTTTTGCAGTGGATGAAGTGGTCGAGTCTGCCTGCACTGGCTGTAGGTTTGAGCCAGCCACTAACCCATCCCTGTGACTCAGTTTCCTTCCTCATCCTGAACTGGTAGCCCCTGTCTCAGGTGTATGTCTGTGTGGTGTGTGAAACTCCTGGCACATGGCGGGGTGCAGTGAGTGCCTGTCCCTTCACCTTCCGGAGACTTGCAAGTGAGAGCCAGAAATATCATTAGCACGTCAGGGTTGCACGGTGTTTTGAATCTGGGTGAACCTGATGTTACAGAAGGCCATTTCACATCCCTGATTGGGAACCTGGGGAAGAGTTGAGAACCCTGCCTGATTCAGGCTAAGCTCTTCTTGGGACAAGACGCTTTCGGAGATTTGGAAGTTCAGGATTCTTTTTATTCCTGGATCTAGGATGTCTGAGGGTTTATTTACTGTGTTGGGCGTTGGGCTGGGCTGCCGTGCAGGGCTGAAGCCTGGCACCTGTGAGTGCTTGCTGGAGGCGCCTCGCTGGCCTGCGCGAGCGCCTGGACTGAGCAGACTTCCCTCCCAGGGTGGGGTGCTCTCCGTCCCCTGCCGCCTCCCCGCTGGCCCTTTATGGTTCTCTCCCACTCCATCTGCCTTTCGCACCCTCTTCCCCGTGGTCCACACTTGATCCTCTTCGTGCTTCCTGGCCCGCTCACCTCATTTCCACCCTCTCTTACCCGCTCTGCTTCCCACTCACTCAACAGGTCAAGGAGCACCCCATGGAGGTGATGACCGAAGAGGACTCTAGCGGAGGAGGGTGACGGCAGGGAGGCCCAAGTGGGGGATGAGGCAGGGCTCTGGGCTGCGGGAGGCCTCTCACAGGCAGCCTGGCTGTGCCCTGGGCTCGGGAGTGACCCATCTGATCCCTGTGGGGCCTGCACTGGTGGGTGAGTAGAGGCAGTGAGTGTAGAGGGCGGGAGGTGATCTGAGGGGCCCTGCTCTGACCCTTCTGGGTTGAGCTGTTGAGTGGCAGTTGGATAGACCCCGTGGCACATAACCGATCTGGGAACTTTCTAGGTTCACTTTTCTTTTTTTAGCTGTGTGGACCGAGGTCCCAGCCTGGGTGTGCCCCCATTAGAGGTCTGTGGAGAAGTCAGGGAGGAGGCTGAGGTGTGGCTGGTGAGAGCAACCCAGCCGCACCCCGAACGAGCCTGGCTTCCCCTCCTGCTCCCTGTGGTCTCTCAATTTGCCATATTTGTGATCTGCCGTGTACATGTACTGTTTCAGAGAGACTAAATGTTTTAATGTAAAAGACCTTTCTAGAAAGGTCAAACAAGGTTACCATTTGCCGTATGAATCATGTGCTAGTGTATTGTTGACACTTGGCTTTACCCAGGTTAACGTTGTGTGTTTCTTGAAGTTTAGTAGTTTGCTTTTTAGATTTGGAGGAGAAAGCACGGTTCCGTGAGGCGTGCCTGACGGGTAGGATTCGAAGGGCGGCTCGGCGTGTCACGCTTGCAGGTTGATGGAGAGGACATCTAAGAGCACAGCTGAGTAGATGCGCTATGCAGGGTCAGCCCAATGCTGTGCTGCTTTGCCAAGTTGGTCAGGGGTTGGCACCTCTGTAGTGCCCCACCCGGCGCAGGCACTCGATCCAGGCTGCTGGCCTGCCCAGGCAGAGTGCTTGACCTTCTCCCATCATCTCCCCTTCCCGAGGCCACACGCAAGATTTTTGTTCTGCCAGGTGTGGTGGCTTACGCCTGTAATCCCAGCGGCTCTGGAAACTGAGGCAGGAGGATCACAAGTTCCAAGCCAACCTCAGCAACTAGGGAGGCGCCAAGCAACTTAGCAAGACCCTGTCTCAAAATAAAAAGTAGAAATGGGCTGGGGGATGTGACTCAGTGGTTAAGCACCCCTAGGTTCAGTCCCTGGAGCCAAAAAAAAAAAAAAAAGATTTTGTTGTTCTTCTGATGGGCCCTGCTCCCAGCTCTGAGGAGACCCCCTGGCCTCCTGAGGAGTTTTGTGAAATTTGTAGACTGTGTTGCAAGTTCATAATGGCCCATGTCTACCGTCAGGTGTCATGCCGAGCAGTGACACTGCTTTGAGAGCCTCCCCTGTTCCTTACCCGCCTTCAGCCCCTGGCACTCACGGGCTGTTCACCACCCATGCAGGGTGCTGCAAGGTCAGGATCCTCCAGCGTACAGTCTTGGCTCCTCTCTCCAGCGTGCTTCCACGTTCATCCCTGTCATGTGGCAGCAGCGTGTTTCTTCCTGTTGCTGAGGCCTGTGGACAGATCCAGTTTCCCACCCACCTTTTGGAGCGTACCTCTGTTGCTTCCACTCTTCAGCGTGTGTGAATCAAGCTGCTGTGCGCTGCCCTGCGCGCTCTGGAGCAGGGTTTTGTGAATGCTGTTTGAAGTTCAGGTGTGGCCTTACTGGGTGTGTGCTTTGCAAGTCTCCCAGGGCTGTGGCTCTGCCTTTCCATTCTTGGAACAGTTTCCTCTCTTTCATATTTTTTCCTTTTGTTCTCTGTGGCTTTGTTCCCTGCATCTACAGATGTGGACCCTGGTTCTTTAAAAACAGAAACTTGGCCGTATTGCTTATGTGGCTACAAGAAAAGTTCAAAATACGAAGTTAGAAAAAAGAAACAGGAGCCCACGCGGCAGCCTCCTCACTGGTGCTCTGGTCTCCTAGTTCACCGGATTAACTGGGCGTCTCACCTCTTTGGGTCTTGCCTAGGCTTTTAGGCAGTGTGTACTGTCACAGCAAGCTGCACCGTGGTGCTCTTGGATGGAGCACGGGGACCTGTGCTGGAGACTGACACCTCATGGGCCAGCCCTCCCAGGGCCCCGAGGGCGCTCGCCTGTAAAGCGGGATCTGGCTCTTGCGCTCTACTGCAGTGCTGGGAAAAGGTCCTGATGACCCAGTCGGTCTCGTCTGGTGCTTCATTTGGGGTGGTGACTGCTCTGGCCCTGCTTCCCTCCTGCTCCCACGCTTGCCCTGTCCGCCCGGCTCTGCCCTGCCCAGCCTCCTTCCTTGAATGCCCTGTCTCCAGAGTCCCCGCATGGCACCTCTGCAGTCTCGGGTCTGTGGCTGAGCTCATCTGTTCTCACTGTGCCTGACACCTCTGCTGGGGGCTCTCATTCTAGGTCAGAGCTTTGTCCACGGCCCCTTGGATCCAGTGTGCTGTGATCTTCACATTCTTCCCGAGTCTGGCTCCCAAGTTCAGAGAGTCAGTGATACTTTTCCATCCTGCTGGCCACCATGCAACTGTGTGTCTTTCCTGTGACTGTCCCCGTCTCCTCAGGCCCTGCAGCCATCCTCCTGCTTTCCCCCTCCTACGGTCATCGTCCTCTTGCCAGCCTCTGCTCGCTTTGTTGACAGTGATCTTTTTAAAACATCTGTTTTCTTACCTGAGTTCAGGTGCCTCTTGTGCCCACAGAATAAAGCCCCAACTCCAGGCTCTGCACATGGTACTCAGAGGACTGGTTAGAGGACCCCGTCCTGTCCTCTTGTCACATCTGCCTCCTCCATGCTGTGACCCTCTCCCCTGTCTCCCGGGTCCTGCCTTGCTGGTCTGCAGGCTGCTCATGCTGTCCTCCTGGTTGGCAGTCCTCTGGTTCCTCCAGACAGAGCCCTGATGTCTCTCTCACACTGTGCTCTGCTTTGGGAGTCTTATTTGCAAGGCTCACTCCCACCTTGCTGGTTCCAGAGCCCCTGCGCCAAAGCTGGATGCAGTTGCATGTCCCTGGGGCCTTGTGTAGAGTCTGGTACCCCCACCCGTCAAGTTCGACTAAACATCTCTCTCCTGGTAGGGTTTGGGTGCCTCCCAAGCCCTGTACTTGTATGCCTGCAACAGAGATTTGCTTCTTTCTGTTTTTCTGAGGTTGTCGGTGATTGTGAACAACGAAGCAATGAGGAGCCTAGATAGCTTTTTTTTTTTTTTTTTGGTACCAGGGATTGTACCTGGGGCGCTTAACCATTGGGCTGCATCCCCAGCCCTTTTTTACTTTTTGAGACAGCCTTGCTAAGTTGCTGAGGCTGGCTTTGAACTTGTGATCCTCCTGCCTCAGTCTCCTGAGCCACTGGGATTATGGGCATGTGCCACTTTGACCCAGTTTAAAAGGCAGTGCTGAAGTAATCATACCTTGATACTTTTTATCTTAACTGAACGCCAGAATAGTCGTCTCTTTTGTTCACTTATGTCTTGTGAGCTTTGCTTATGGCCATGAAGAGAAGAGGAAGAGCTTCAGAAACTTGCTTGAATTTGCCGCTATGACGGGCCCTGTCTGCTGCGTGAAGTCTGCGTAGGAAGGAAACAGAGCAGCAGGCTGCGGCTTCTGTGCCTTCCAGCCTGCCCTGGGGACCCCTACTGGGAGTGTGGCTGTCCTTATTGAGACACGACTGACACATGCTGTCATGTGTCACACATGTAGTTCTTGGTTTTGTTTTAAACAACTGAGTGAATTTTGTCTGATGGGCGCTGGTACCTGTGTGACCCCCTTCCCTACACATGCACAGGGTCTCCACACAGCCATGTCGTCAGCTGAGAAGCCACCTTGGGGCTCTCCTTGCTCCTTTTCCCTGGTAGGATTTCTTTCAAAGTCAATCTGTCATACAGTGGAGTCACACTTGGTGTTTTTGGGATTGTCCATGCTGTTGCTGGCCTTGGTCATTCCCTTTCGTTGTGCAGAAGCATTCCTTTCTTCGTATGACGTGTCACGGTGTGCTTGATTGTCTCCTCTTGACGGCCCTTTGGATTTTTCTGGTTAGCTTTTGTGATAGCTACAGCAACTTCGTACAAGTTTTTGTATTCAGATTCTGCTTAATTTTCCTTGAGCAAATGCTGAGACATGGACCCACTGAGTCATAGGGTGGTGTTTGTTTAACTTAGAAAGTATCAGACCCCTTTCCCAATGATGGGTGTGTTGGTTGCTTTCTCCGATTTATAAAAATAATTAGGGATTTGGTCTCATTGAAGGAATCCTGCTATATCTGATGCCTGCTTTGGCACTTCAGCATTTTTAAGCCAGCTTCTGATTTTAAAACGTTGCTAAGATAAGCTCATTGGAAAACATTTCAAGATTTCATCGAGCATTTAAAGTTGTTGGCTATTACATAGATACTTGAATAAAGTCACTAGAAGTATTTTATTTTGGTACTGGGGATTTAATGCAGGGGTTCTCTACCACTGAGTCACATCCTCAGCCCTTTTTATTTTTCTTATTTTGAGACAGGACCTCACTAAGTTGCTGAGGCCAGCCTTGAACTTGTGATCCAGTTCTTGCCTCAGCCTCCTGAGTTGGTAGGATTACAGACATGCCCACTATGCCTGGCTAAGTACTGTATTTTAAAAGTCACCACTTTGACTTTAAGCAACTTGAAATTCATGGCCCCATTGGTTGTTAAAAGGCTCAGAAGGGCTGGGCAGGGTGGTGCACACCTGTAATCCCAGCTTCTCAGGAAACTGAAGCAGGGGGCTTGCAAGTTCAAGGTCAGCCTGAGCAACTTAGTGAGACCCTGTCTCAAAACAAAAAGGGCGGGGCTGGGGAGATAGCTCAGTTGGTAGAGTGCTTGCCTTGTAAGCACAAGGCCCTGGGTTCGATCCTCAGCACCCAAAAAAACAAAAACAGAAACAAAACAAAAAGGGCTGGGGATATACTTAGTTCAGTGATAAAACACTGCTGGGTTCAATCTCCAGTACCAGAAACAAAACAGACAAAAACCCCAAAGAGCTCAGAGGGACTCAAGAGCTGGAAGGATGTCAGGGAACCCATAGACATGTGGTGTTTGCTAAAGGCTTGGGGCAGAGACTGGTGAGTGCTGAGGAGGGCAGACTCCTGAGGAGTCTTGCAGTGCGTGGGGTGGGAACAAGCCACCAGCAACAGAATCTGGCCCTGGTGGGCCTGGCAGACCGAGGCAGGAAACATGCACAGTGTCCAGGGTGTTGGGAGCCACCGTGAAGATTTGACAGCAGAAACTATGGGTACTTGACTCTGCTTGCCCCACCAGATCCCTGACCTCTCCTCCACTCAAGCCTCCTGTAAGCTGCTCACAGCACCTGCTTCCACCACAGGCAGCAACTTAAGACTCACTTGGGCAGAGCCACACTGCCTTGGAGGGATTGAGGCACACACAGTGGACAGACTGCTGGCCCTCGGAGCCAGTGTCCGTCTCTGGAAGGGCTGCTGTATGTGACTTTTCATTACTGAGGTGCCTTGGCTGAACCTGCAGTTTGGAAGTGGACTTACTGGGTTTTCCTCTATTTTAGAATTATTCTTTGTGTATTGGATGCATAAAACTGGTGCACATTTCACTATATGGTGCTCTTGTGACAGTCGCCCTCCTGCCTTCCTGTGGTGATCTATTTTATGTTCCTTCCTGGGCGTTCCCTTCTCCCAGTCCTGTTTTTAAGTTTTTAAACTTTATCATCATATATTTTTCAGTAACCAGGAAGTTCCCAGTGTTCCTCTTTTTGTTTTGCAGACAGTCTGCCCAGTGTGGGAAGGTGAAGCCTGGCCGTGCTGTTTGACTCTCTTCTCCCTGCCCTGTGCCTGCTTGGAATTCCTTTTCTCTATTTCTTTTTGGTTTCTTTCTCTCTTTGGTAGTCACTTGGTTTTATTTTGCACCAGGTGGGGACACGCAGCAGTCTTCCTGAATAGAGGGGAATAGAGGTCCAGCTTCAGTGTTGATGGCCATGCGTCTGAGGCAAGTGTCTGTCCAGTACCTTGTTCTGTGGTCCAGAAGCACGTTAGCTTGGACAGAGGCGTTCAGGAAGCACAGCTGGTGAAGAGAGCCATGAGGACACCAGCACAGCACAGGAGACCAGGGCCCTACCCTTTCCTTATGCACTGTCGGGGTCCAGCCCCATTCTTTCGCCTGCCGTGTTGCCCAGGATTTGGAGACCCCTTTGCTTCCTGCTTTCAGCTCACCTTCTGGATCCCTCCAGAACTTTCCCTTTAAGGTTCTGCGTCTGGAACATCATCATCTCTGCACCGTGGCTTGCAGGTTTTTCTGTAGCAACTTGCTTTTTCCTCTTTAACTCTGTGCCGTCTTCACTGTCATACTTGCTGCCTGAGGACCTGGCAGAAGCAGGTTCCCTTGATGGCTCTGCTCCTGACTGTGGCTGTTTGAGACCTGTGTGCTAGCCAGGCTCTTTGTTCTTAGGACGGAGCTGTGTGAAGCTCTGGGAACCTCTCTGTCTGTGGATAGGGTGACCCGGCAGCCTCCTCCTAAAGAAGTGTGGTGGACCCTGCATCTTATTGCACCCCTGCTCTTGGTCCAGCTCTGTGCTTCTAAGAGGATCCCTGCACCTTCCAATTGCCAGGGTTCTGTGAGCCCCACAGGGCAAGCCCCAGGCACCTCCCTGAGCAGGTGCCCTTCACTTGGTTCTGGAGCTTCCTTTGCCTGCCTTGCGCCCTGCCCTGTGGCTGTAGTCTGCTTACCCACCAACTCTCGGGCTCCCTCTCCCTCTTCCTGGAACCCCTGTGCCGTGGCTAGTGAAGCAGTGTGCTGATGGTGAAATAAAGGAAAGCCAGGTTGGACCTGGGTTATCCCTGGGATCTTTCCTAGATTTTGGCTCACAGATTTGTATATAATACTGGGGCTGCAAAAGCAGGAGGAAAAATAGATTTGAAGTACAGTGCACTCTGGCGTGGTGGCATATGGCTGAGGCCAGAGGACACTTCCAACGTTCAAGAAGATCTGAGGCTTCTTAGACTCCATCCCCCCAAAAAAGTACAACAGAATGAACAAACAGTTTCCAGATGGTCATTGTTCATTGGTAATCAAAACTTAGAAGAGCACTGATTTCCTAGTTGAGGTTGTCTGCATGACAGAACTTCATGGGTAAAATGTTAGGTGGCTGGTAGAGGCTCCAGAAATTGATCTTGTCTGAAGAAATGTCACACATTTTTCTGTCATAAAATAAATAATTTCTAATTTAACTTTATTGTCTTTTAGATCCTATCACATAGGACAGCATGCACCTTAAGATCCTGAAGAAAAGGCACAAAATGTCCAAGTGATGTTTAGAAATAATCCGTGAGGTAAGCTGGTGACTCCAGGTCTCCCCCAGCAGCTGGCAGATGTGAGTGGTGTGCACAGGAGCAGTCCAGGCTGAAGGCAGCAGGTGGCCCTCGCACCTGTGGGCTTCGTGCCTGCCACTGGCCCTAAAGGAGAAGAGTTCTGTGTTGGGTTGGGTGTGGCCAATGTTAAGACGGGGACACTCAAATGTAAGTGGAATGGTGGGTTTTAGGTGCAGCGGTGCCCGGATAGTGCACATCTGTGGCATTGCTTTTCCTGTCCTGGGAACAGCTTTATGTGGCCCAGGCAGAGGTCTAGGACTGTGGGCAGAATCCCCCGGCTGGGAAAATGGTGGTGCCGCAGCCACGGTCATACCAGTCTGTTCAGGGCTCTCCAGAGTGACCGTAGGGTGATGCTGGGGACTGGCGTGTCGCCCCGCAGTGGAGCACCTGCCAGCCAGCACCACAGAACAGCAGTGAGACTGGCGACTTTGGCCCTTGCATACTGGTGGATGTACCTGGCTCCTGGTGTGCATGCACATCTTGGCTCTGCATCTCAAGGTCCTGTGCCGCTCTGTGGTCCCCAGACTTTGTGTCAGCTCCGTTGAGGAGCCATCTTGGCTCCCTTCCCACTGCGCTGATGGAGTGTGCATGTAGTGACTCAGCGCATGCCAGCCCTCTTTCTTACCCAGAGCAGAGACCTTGCTATCTTGAAAATGAAGTGCTTTTTGGACCTCATAATCTTCTTATCGATGTCCAGTGGATGTTATAGACTTGACACTTCAGAGTCAAATCCCAGCCGGGCACGGTGACCACGCCTGTAGTCCCAGTGGTCTGGAGACTAAGGCAGAAGGATCACAAGTTCAAGGCCAGCCTAAGCAACTTAGTGAGGCCCTGGCTCAAAAAAATAAGGACTGTGAATGTGGCTCAGTGGTAAAGGTCCCCTGGCTTCAATTCCTGTGCCAAAAAATATGACTCAAACACCACACATCACCACCCTGATGTGCTCTCTAGGAGTGTCCTGCCATTGCCAGCACACAGTGTCTTTGTGGGTCCATGTCTTACATGGATGCCCCTGCTGTCCACGCCTGCAGCAGAGCAGCTGTCACAGGTCGCATCCCACGCTGTGGTGGTTCTCACAGGGCCTTGCGGGGAAGCCCCGGTGTTAGTTGGCGCACTTTTAAAAGGCTCACAGGGTCCTGCTCTGTGACAGAAGTATAGCTTGTGGACTTACTGCCACCCAGCAAGCCCCTTTCTTACCAAATGTGTTCTCCTTGAGGGACCCAGAAAGCACAACGGCTCTGGTCAGATGAATTTTTCAGCTTGAGGCCTTGGTGTGCCTGGACCCAGAGCTACAATTCACTCGGAAGCTTACGTGGAGATCTCAGGAGATTGTTAAGGTCAGAGAGAGAGGGTCCCTTTCCTTTTGTCACATCTTAAAGCAGACTTGCCCTTGTGGCAAGCCAGTACCCAGTCTCACAGGGGACAGGGAGAGGAGACCAGGCCTCTCTAGAGGACCTGAGGGCAAGCAGGGCTGGGGACTGACGTGGTCAGTGCCTGGAGGTGTGGCTGGTGAGCAGGCCCTGCAAACTCTGGAGGCAGAGGGACTGGCAGCCGCATCCTTGGCCCTGTGGCCAGGCCCTGCTTGTGGTGCCAGCAGACAGTTGCAGGCATCGTCAGTGGATAGTTCTGCCACTTCTCAGAAGTGAAGGACGTTCTAGAAGCAGGTTGAAAACAGGAGCCAGACCACAGAGGGAGAAGGGGAAGCAGACTGGGGAAGCAGGTGCACTCAGCCAGGGTCCCTCGCCCGTCCCCCTTGCTGCCGGGGTTGGCTGAGCCTCTCTCGTCTGCCCTGCGAGGCGGCAGAGGGTGGGCGGGTCCTCTGCCGTGCCGGGGCCATGGACTTGCTTGTAGCTGTCCTTTTCATCCTCTTGGCGTGTGGCCAGGTGACAGCCTCACGTCCTGCGGTCTGACCTACACCCTGGGGCCTGCCATCATGCACAAGTCATCAAGGCAGAAGGTCTGAAGTCCAGCTCTCGACTGGTTAGGCCTCACGTTCTTTTCTGCCTCGTGTGCATGGCCTGACCTCATGAAATTGCCAAGGCAGACTGGAACGTCGGAGGCGGCTCTGAGCCCGCGTAGGCTCAAGCGCGTGTGTGCACAGGTGCGTGTCCCGCCAGCCTCACCAGCTCTCTGTCCACCCCGCAGGGCGTGTCGGGGAAATCATGCAGCCATCAGGACACAGGCTCCGGGACGTTGAGCATCATCCTCTGCTGGCTGAAAATGACAATTATGACTCCTCGTCCTCCTGCTCTGAGACGGACATGGCCGACAGGGTGTGGTTCATCCGTGACGGCTGCGGCATGGTCTGCGCCGTCATGACCTGGCTCCTGGTCGTCTACGCGGACTTCGTGGTGACGTTTGTCATGCTGCTTCCTTCCAAAGACTTCTGGTACTCTGTGGTGAACGGAGTCCTTTTCAACTGCTTGGCGGTTCTTGCCTTGTCCTCGCACCTGAGAACCATGCTCACTGACCCTGTGAGTATCCAGGCCGGCTCCGGTGTGGCGGAGGCCCGGTGCAGCCTCGGCTGTTGTGGACTTCTGGGTGCGTGCTTTTGTGGTGCCTCCGGGACTTCCTGCGGAGCACGCGCTGCCCGAGGGGAGTGTGTGTGCACTGGTGGGAGGCAGTACCCCGGGCTTTTGTCAGATGGGGAGATCCTGCTGGAGCACTTCACTTGAGAGGGGTCCCCTTGCCTGGACCTCTGGAAGGTAGTTTCTAAAATCCCTTCCAGTTGGCGTGTTATCCCCTAAAGGTGGCCTAAGGTTGAGAGGCCTGGCTCCAGGGGTCACCCCAGCTGACCCTGAGGGCTGTCCCTGACCACAGATTCCTCTGGGCTTAGGTTGGGTGTCACCTAGTTCTTTCGCTTTCTCTTTAGTCCCTTGTATCAGCTGGCTGGCAAAAGGCCAAGGTCCCGCCTGCCACTGGAGCAGAGGAAGGCCTGGTCACTGTTCTGCAGGTGTGACCTGTTGCCCTGGAGGGAGCAATGGCAGCGTGGAGTTAGAGGGACAGCACATGGCGTGAGTGGCCAGCATGTGGGAAAGAGGTGTGCTGGGTTTGTGTTTGGAGCGGATTCCTGTTAGAACCAGAGAGGAGGCCCCACCAGCTCCTGTGGTCCTGGTGCCTCGCAGTCTGGACTCGGAGCCTCCACCTCAGGAAAGCTGCTTCTCTGAGGCTCAGAATGTCCTGTAGGCAGACTGCAGACCCTCGGGCATCCTCCTACCGCAGACCTGCCCTAGAGCTCGGGGCAGGTGCCATGGCCTGCAGATCACACAGGAAAGGTGGCCAAAGGCAGCCAATGCTGGCTTCCCACTCAAAGAATGTTCTCTGCACGGCTTTAAAGCGCGGGTGGATGCCACGGGCACAGGACTTGTGCTTTGCACTCGTCGTCCACTGAGCTCTGGTCCCGCTGTCAGTGTCCTCCAGGGTGCTGAGAAGGCATGCTGTGCTGCAGCTTTTGGTAGGTGAGGGCAGGGCTCCTTTTTGAGAATGACCTGGTACTGACCAGCCTGAGTGTGGTTTCCAGCTGATGCTTGCTGGGTCTGAGTCCATCACACAGGGCCTTCTGTACACCGTTTACCTTCTCTCCTGCTTGGCTAGTGGTGACCTTGGGCATCTGTCCCTGGGAATAAGTCAGTGTCCTAAATGCAATGGTGACTTGATGTGGCGTCTGCCAGTGGTTTTGTGGCCTGGTCTGGTTGTGGGGTCTTTGGCCACAACAGAGTCTTCTGCAGGGTCGTGCTTTCATGACCTTTAAAGGACTCTTCTCGTTTCCTCTTAGGCAGCAAATGCCCCTCTGATACCTGCACCCTTTCTGATCTAGGGCCACACAGAAGGACATTCCTAGGACAGGGGCCACGATGGCAATTTTTGTTAGAATATTGCAGTGTGGGAAAGCCCAGTGAGCGTGGAAGACTCCTCCCTGGGTGGCAACAGCCATCCAGGTGCAGGCCTGTGGACATTCCTGGTGAAGGACTGGGCCTGTGGAAGCTTCCTGCTCCTGTGTGCTGGGCCTGGGAGGAAGAGGCACAGAGATCTCTGGGCACTTTGTTTCTGCCGACAGGTGCCCTGGTCCTGGACGTCTCTGCCTTTGGACTGTCTGGTTACTCAGCAGCCCTATCCTGTCCCTGCCTTTCCTCCTCAGGAAGATGCCTCAGTGCCCACAGGAAGGGCAGGGCAGGAGGTGTGTGTGGGCATGTTGTCTGTCTGCAGAAAATGGTGAGTGCAGCCTCGCCAGGATGGGACAGGCAGAAGGAGGCACGGGAGGCGGGCAGCACTTCCCACCCAGCACAGCCTCGTGAAGTTCAGTTTACGACACCGCCACACCAATCTCAAAACATCTGCATCACCCAGGAGGAAGCTCCACGCCTTCCCCATTGCTCCTCCCAGCCCTTGGCAACCGCCCTCTGCCCAGTGATTTGCCTGCTCAGAGCATTTCATGCGGATGGAGCCACAGGGTCCGTGACCTTCATGCTGGCTTCCTTGACAGGGCCACTCTTGCAGAGAACCTCAGCTCTTGAACCTGTCCACGGTTTAGTCATCCTCCGCTGTGTGGGCGGGTCAGCTTGTTCACAGTCATCATCATCAGTGGCATTTGGGCCGTGGCCAGTTTCTAGCCATCGTGAACAACGCTGCTGTGATTTTCAAGTACAGGTTTTTGTGTGGACGTGCATTCCTGTCCTTGGGCACATACTTGGACTGGAATTGCCAGATGATGTGGGAACTCTGTTTAGATGTTTGTAGAACTGCCAGATTCTTCTCCAGGGTGGCTGTGCTGTCTCCTGTTCCCACCAGGTTGTGCATGGGCTCCAGTTTCTCTGTGTCCCCACCCACGCTTTGGTGTCTCTTACGACGTGGGGTCACTGTGGTTTGGATTCAAGCATTTTCAGGTGTCTACATGTCTGCTTTGGAGAAACATCTGACTCTTATGTCCTTTTGGATGTCACTCTTTCAGTGTGTCACATTTGGGCCTGGTGGCATCTTATAGAAGACACTGGGACTCAAAGTCAAACCGAGGAGCCCGTGGCGGGATGGCACCCGGCCCCTGGCAGACGATGATGCTCTCAGGAGGGTAGTGGAGAGGCTGGCAGATGCCTGGCATCCTCTGCCCTGGGCTTGTGCTGTCTTCCTCAGTCCCTCAGCTCCCCACTTCACTTGGCTGCTGAGACCAGATCAAGTTGGCATCCTTAAGTTGCAAATCCACGTTTCTGACTGGCTCAGCAGGGTCATGCCCAGGGTGGAGCAGGGCTGCTTTCCGCTCTCTACCAGGTCATGCTCTTGCTGTGCAGGGTCCGGTGTGGGCTGAGCGAGAACCCTTCTGCCTCCCTGAGGTGGAGTAGGCATCCTGACCAGCAGGACTGGGTGGCGCCTGCGGGGAGTGGTCTGGGCTCCTGTCCTTGAGAATAGTCACTGGGACTTTGAGTGAGGCATGTGAGGAGGAAGGGCCGATGGCGTTGGCAGTCAGACATCTGGTTGTACAGTGGTGAGCTCCGCTGCCGGCAACAGAGACTGGCCAGGGCTGATCTTGGGAGCACACGGGAGCCATCACTGTGCCCTCTGCTGAGCGCAGCAGTGCCTCTGTGCCACCCAGCGCTGCCGGTGTCTTCCATTTGACCTTCAGGGACTCTGGGGAGCACTGAGAAGGGGCAGCATGTCCACATTGGGATGGGAGGTCGCCTGGTAGGGAGAGCAGAGCGGGACTCGCCCTGCGTGTCCCCACAGCCCCTGCTTCCTACCAGCTCCCTGTAGGAGGCTTCAGGCACTGGCCGGTGCTCACCTCCTGGGTCTTTTAGCACAGACCTCATCTGAGCACAGGACACGCCTCTGCGGCAGCGCGGGGGCACGTGCAGCGGGCTCCCACTCTCTTCACCACTCTTGCCCTCCGTGGTTCCCACAGTGACTTTCCTTGGGATCTTTTAAAATTGAAGTAGCTTGGTCCTTTGTGGGTCTGCAGTTACTGACCTGGCCTGGGACTCGCCTTTTTTAAGTCCACAGGTCGGTCTTAGCTGCCCCTCTGCCAGGTCCTGTGCATCCGGGGTGTGTGACGGAGCAGGACTGAGATGGGCACCCCTTCCTGACGTGACATGGGTGGGGCACTGTCCCAAGACTGGGCCCGGCTGCCCTCACCTGGCTGGCGGGGGGCAAGTGGCTACTGGAGAAGAGGCAGCACAAGTCAGGAAGCAGCTGCACTGGGATGCCATCTGGGCGAGTGGGCGAGGAGGGAACTGGAGGGCACGTTCCGGAAGCATTCTAGAAGAATCCTCCATTTGCAAAAGGCTCATTGTGGCAGAATGAAGGGTAGTCCCCACGGTGCTCCCGGGGCTGCCATCCAGCAGTCCTGGTCAGCCTTGGTGGCCTTGCTGTGCAGTGGCAGGTGCTGGGAAGGGCGCTGCCTCCTGTGGAGTGCACCTTCAGTCCCAGCTTCTCAGAGGCCATGGCGTGAAGACCTGGTGTCCCGTCCAGCCATAGCAAGAAAAAATAGGACACTCAGAACGGGAGGTGCCGAAGGCCAGCGCAGCCTCAAGCTGTGAGGACTGTGGGCGCCAGCGCCTCCGTGGGCAGGGCCCGAGCGATGCAGAAAGTAGCTGGTGTGGGCGCGTGCTGTGCAGAGCTCTGGTGCCCTGTGCTTATGTGGCATCTGCGCAGTTCAGGGGCTTGGGTCAATCCAGTCCCCTTCTTACTGGGGAGACTCTGACACGCTGTGGGTACTGTGCACTGTCACGGGACTTCAGAGCAGTGGAAAGGGTGCTTCTTGTGCAGGGGTGTGGGTTACAGACTCCCAGTTGTGGTATGCAGGTGACATTTTACCCAGTGTCATTTGAATTTTCAAAGACAAGAAAGTTTCAACCTGCTACTTTCTGAGCTGCTTCCAGGAAAGACAGGAGTGTTAGGAAACATCAGCATCACTGCTAGAGCAGTGTCCCCAGGGGCTTTGGGTGACGGGTGGGACAGCAGGTTGGCCTGCAGTGGGCCTCAGGCCCCAAGCCCACAGTACTCACCTGCAGGGATCCAGGTCGCTGGCTCCGGCCACGGCCCAGCCCAGCCCCTCGGCTTTAAGGTGCTCCAGCTGTGGGCAGAGCCGCAGCTCCCCGAGCCCCTGCCTCATCGTTGCCCATGCCAGCATTGTCTGTGTGGCCTGGGCTGCTGCCCCGCAGCGTCTCACTCTCCAGATTGGTGCTGTGCTTCCGACCAGGCCCAGGCCCTGAGCTAACACATGCAAGACCCCGTCCCACCTTGAGGCCTTCAGAATTCTGATTCATTCCACCTGGCCACAGCTTGCAGGATAATCCCCCACAAGTGGATTTTCATTTTCACTGCCCAGAGAGCAGCCTGCCCAGGCCTCAGCTGTCCAGCCTACTCTCCCTCCCTGTCCATCTGTCCTGTGGTGACCCTCAGCCTTTCTGGCTGCCTCTTGCGTGGCTTTGCCCTCTCTCCCCTTGTTCCTGCTCCCGTAGCACTTGGACTGGGGCAGTAGCACTCTGGGCCGCCTCCTTGCCAGGCACAGGTCGGGTGGGAGTCTGGGCCCCGACTCGAGGCCTGTGTGTGAATGTTCTTGAGGAGCTGCATGTGATGTGACCGTGACAGCCGGAGTGCAGTGCATGCTGAAGTGGTTTTGTTATTGTCCCCAGTGCTTATCAGACCAACCCTTCCCAGTAGCCTGGCCATGGGGAAGTGGCGCCTGCAGGCTGGGGACCGCTAACTGCCCTTGGGTTGGAACAGACATCACCTCTTGTGTGCCCTGTGGTAGGCTAGAAACAGCTCAGGTCATTTGGCAATACGTGAAAAATAACAAGGTATTTATTTCTTGTGATTTTATTTTTATGTAAAATAAAATGTCTGGTCTTGCCTGAGTCAGGGTTACTTTTCATATTTAATGTGCTCTAAGTGATGGCCACAGCATTATGATTGATGGTACATGACATCCAAGATGAATTCCTGAGCTGATTTTTTTTTTTTTTTTTTTCTTTTTAAAATCTTCCTCTCTCCCCAACTAAAATGCATTCCTCTGCCGTAGGGGGCAGTGCCCAAAGGAAACGCTACAAAAGAGTACCTGGAGAGCTTGCAGCTGAAGCCCGGGGAGGTGATCTACAAGTGCCCCAAGTGCTGCTGCATCAAGCCGGAGCGTGCCCACCACTGCAGGTGCCGCCTGGGGGTCCTTCCTGCCAGGGGAGCCCCAAGGGAATGGCTTCCAAGGCCTGGCGCCGCAGGCAGGCGGGCAGGCGATGCTCACACCTCCAAGCTCACGTAGAGTCCAGGGGGAGGCATGGAATCCCCAGGAAGGGCCACCATGTGTCTGGAGTCACCCTCACCTGCAGGGGCTCTTGGGGGCTACAGTTAGGTGCCAGGTTCTTTAGACGTGCTTGCACACACAGTTACTGAGACAAGGATCAGAAGCGTAGCACGAGTGGACACGTCCCCTCCGTCGTCCCCCTTCGGCTCTCTGCTGCCTGCTCTGCTTCCCCCACCCTGTCGAGCCCTGCCTTCCAGGGAGCACTGCCTCTTGGGGGAGAGGGAGCGTTGATCCCGGTGCTGAAGTGTGCCGGCCTGGGATGGTCCCCTTCCTCGAGTGTCCTTATGAGTCTCGTACCTTCTGCTTTCAGACTGAAAGTTCAGGGCCTTTTTTTTTTTTTTTTTTAATATGTATATATATTAAAAGATGGACACAATATCTTTATTTTGTTTATTTTTATGTGGTGCTGAGAATCAAACCCAGTGTCTCATACATATGAGGCAAGCACTCTACCACTGAGCCACAACCCCAGCCCGAAAGTTCAGGGTCTTATACAACCCATGTCTTTTTTGTAGTGGGTCAGGATTTGCCAAGATGAACAAACTGGGGCCGTTTGATGGACTCCAGCTAGGAAACTGATGTTTTGTCAGTTTCCAGCTAGGAACGGTGTTTTGTCTCCTTCGTGGCTGTTATGAAAGCTTTGAAATGTTCATAGTCGTGCAGTTTGGCCAGAAGGCACCCAAAGATGCCTTGGTGTAGCAGCAGCAGAGGAGCCCTCGACTGTGGGGTGGGGCAGTGGGTAGTGACTGTAGTGGGCACGTTGTCCTTTTCACACCTCCGCAGCTGTAGTGAAAAATCAGTTATATGATTTAAACAAACAATGTGGTATGTGAATTATACCTCAGGTCTGTTTACAAAGATGATGTGGAAATACTTTGAAAGTTACTGGATTAACCTGTATAGTAGAAATCAGGCAGAGAGCTGGGTGTGGTGGCATGTCTATACTACCCAGGAGACTGAGACAGGAGGTTCTTGGCGATGTAGGGAGACCCAGTCTTAAAAAGGACTGGAGATGTAGGTCAGTGGTAAAGTGCCCCTGGGGTTCAATCCCCAGTAAAAAGAAAAATGTGGGGGGGTGTAGAACAAAAGAAATTAGGCAGAGAAACTGTATCCATGAACAGAAAGTGATGCTGTTAGGAAAATGTCATGAGAAGTTAAGAGCTGTTGCCACAGACACTTCACTTGATGCAGATAACTAGCGTGAGCTGTTTCGAAACATCATCAGTAGCAAGTTAGTTCAAGTGTGAGGTGTGAATAGTCGGGGAGGAGTGAGACGCAGGTGTGCAGTGGGCGATTCGAGACGAGCACGGACTCAGTGGTGGAGTCATTTCCGGGTACCAGGAGTTCTTTCCCTGCGTGTTAAAGTCCAAGTCCAGGTTTTTTCTGAAACTTGCACACTCACAGCATCAGGAGCTTGACTGCAGAGTCTGGGAGCACCGAGGCACGTGCAGTGGGACTCTGCGCTGGGCCTGCTGGCCTGCGGCTCCGTCCTCGGGAGCAGAAGGCATTCAGTCTAAGCGAATTCGAGTTAGGAACCTCCAGGTGTGCGTGTGTGAGCACGTGTTGTGGGTGTCCGGGGCGTGCTGCATTGACTGTGGGTTCTGACGAGGCCCCGCGCCAAATTCTCCTTTCAGTATCTGCAAAAGATGTATTCGGAAAATGGACCATCACTGCCCATGGGTGAACAACTGTGTGGGAGAGAAGAATCAGAGATTTTTTGTACTCTTCACTGTGAGTAAAAATGTCTGTCGTGATCTCATTGGATTTAAAATCCGCCAGCTAGAACCTTGCCCGACACCTGACCAGTTGCCCTCCAGCCTTCCCTCCAGAGTCCAAGAGCTCCCCAGCTGGCGCACAGGACTCGCCCATGGGGCAGGCTTTCTTGTCCCTCGGGCTGCTGCTCTGGTGCAGTCCTTCCTGGCGTCTTGACTTGCCAGTGGGCTCCTGCTCTGCACTGTGCTGGGGCCTGTTTCCCACTGTGGCTTTCTCTAATTTTTTTTTTATTAGTTGTTGATGAAACTTTGTTTATTTCATGTGGTGCTGAGGCTGGAACCCAGTGCCTCACACATGCTAGGCTAGTGCTCTGCCCCGGAGCCAGCCCAGCCCTTCTGAGTCTGTATTTTGAGGCAGGACTCTAAGTTGCTGGGCCCAGCCTGGGACTTGCAGTCCTGCTACCCAGCCTCCACATTGCTGGGCTCATCGGCACAGGCCCTGCACCTGGCTCCACGGTTGCTTTTTCTGTGGTAATTTCACTTGGTCGAGATGCTGTGCTGCAGGCAGACGTCAGCAGTGGCGATGTGTTCCTGCCTTGTGTTTTCTAACAAGTAAGATGCTTCTGGAGCAGCTGGCTGTTGGAGCCTCCTAACCAGGCGTCTCCTTCCAGATGTACATAGCGTTGTCTTCAGTCCATGCTCTGATTCTCTGTGGGCTGCAGTTCATCTCCTGCGTCCGAGGGCAGTGGACAGGTAAGTCCTGCTCACGTGGGCCCTGGGCGGGGAGGTGTCAGGCAGTCCATTTTCTAGTTTGGAAGGGAGTCCTTGCTGTTTCTCAAAAGCACATGGCTGCCACTTTGCCACTGTACTAAAGCATTGCAATTATTCTTCCTTAGTAGTTCCTGCTAAGCAATTTTAGTTGTGTTTTGCAGGTTGGACTAGAGGGAAGTTAGTGCCATTGCCACCAGGCTTGAACTTGCCTGCTGCTGGCTGCTGGTCTCTGTTCACAGCAGTCCTTTGCTTTGCTTAGTCTGAGTGAAGCCAGGAAGCATCGTCAGAGCAGGTGACCACTGTCGCCTTAGACAGGTGGTTGGGAGAGGTTCGCCCCAGGCAGTGGATGGGGAGTAGATTCCTGTGAGAACAGCACAGATCCCGGGCTGGTAGAACCTGGGGGATTCGGGGTCCCTTGAACCTGCTGGCAGGGCAGTGGTGTGAAGTTTGCTGGGAAGGGCAGTGCTGGCCCACTCCTCCAGGATCAGTGACCTGCCCTTGACAGCTGGAGCATGCTCCTGACCTGGCCCCGTGTGCGGGGGAGGGGAGGGGTCCCTGCGTGCCGACCTGCCGTCACAGCTGCCTCGCTCTCGTTCCCAGAGTGCAGTGACTTCTCCCCTCCGATAACCGTGATCCTGTTGATCTTCCTGTGCCTTGAGGGTCTGCTGTTCTTCACTTTCACTGCGGTCATGTTCGGCACCCAGATCCACTCGATATGCAACGACGAGACGGTAGGCCTGCCTAGGCCTCGAGCGCTGGGCCGGACGGTGTGCTGAGCTTCCCCGGGTGCCGGCCTCGGTGCTGTGCAGGGTCAAGTCTGCAGAATTGGGCAGGTGGAGCCGGGCAGGCTCCCAGCCCCAATGGGCTCGGTGGACGCAGGGCGTTTGGCTGCCTGTGTCCTGGTGCTGCAGTCCTAGAGTAGGTTCCTGGGAAATACTTGTGGGATAAGTGGACAGAAACATCAGTGCCCAGCGTGGAGCCCCTTGGGCGGTCTCTGCTGGCCAAACCAGACCCTGCACCCCATGAGCAGATTGCGGCCGTTCCCTGTTTTAGCTGCTCTCCTGGCCTGTGTCTGTCACCAGCCCTTCCTGGGCTGCCAGCCACTTGCTTGTCTTTCTGCTTCCAGGAGATCGAGAGACTGAAGAGCGAGAAGCCCACATGGGAGCGAAGGCTGCGGTGGGAGGGGATGAAATCCGTCTTTGGGGGTCCACCCTCGCTGCTATGGATGAACCCCTTTGTCGGCTTCCGATTCAGGCGACTGCAGCTGAGACCCAGGAGAGGAGGCCCGGAGTTCTCGGTGTGAGGCCTCTCATCGGGCTGGGACTTGTCCTTGGACTCTCGGTTGCCGGCTTGGATCTGAACAGGCCTCAGCCTCCAGATGGCATCGGCAACCAGCGGGCGAGTGTGGCCTGCAGCCAGCAGCCTCGCGGCCACGCGATGGGCTCTCCCCAGCCCTCATCTGAAGGGCACGCGGCCACTTGGGGCGCGGGGTCGTCTCCTCCCTGCAGTGGCATCTCTTAGGGACATTTGGGTGCTGCGTGGCCTGTGCGCTCCAGTGGCATGTGTCCGCAGAGACCCATGGCCTCCGTGAGCTCTGATGCTTTGCAGTGACATGGTAGAAGTTCAGTGCACTGGACGACAAAGGCAGCTTCCAGAACCTTCCTGCTGCCCCAGAAGAAGCACCCTTGACTCTTGCTGCAAGTCTGTGTGCGCCCGTCTGTGTGTCTGTGTGCGCGTGTGCATGTGTGTCAAACTGGCGTGTTGTGTAATGGCTGTGTACAGCAGACGAGCGAGTTTTCAGAAGCCGAAGTTTCAGGGAAGAGGGGCGAGCTGCGGCGGGGCCCCTGCCAGGAGTCATGAATGTACTGCAGGCCGGAGAGTATCTTGATCCAAAGAACAGTCATTCCTGTGTGGCCCTTGTCGCCCTCCGTTTTGATTTTACTTTAAAAATCTTGAGGACTTGGAACTGATCTTTTGTTGTTCCAGGCAAAATAGCGATGTGCACCTGGCTCAGTAAGAGGCAGGTGGCCTCAACCACAGCCGTTCGGGTGAGGTGCACCCTGGGCGCATCGACGCGGGGCCGCCTTCGGCCCTGGGGCAGGCGCGTTCTCCATGCAGGCAGCCCTGATGCCCGAGTTGGAGGGCACCACCAAGTGGCTTTGGTTTTTATGTTTGTTTCTCTACCCACAGCACAGGTGATAAAATTGGACCCTTGGTGCGAGCTCAAAACTATGCCAGAAAGAACAGCTCCCCTCCTGGGGACTTGCCTTAAACTCAACTGGGTTGTAGTGCTGCCCGCCCCCAGGGAGCAGCGGAGGGAGCCCGAGGCCGCCGAGCTGGGAAGGCGGTGTTCCCACCCCCCAGCCCCCGGCCACTGCGCCTGACCTCCCCAGGCTTCTGCTGCTGCAGAGGCACACCAGAGGGGCCTGCAGAGCCCGTCCTAGCCATGTGACAGATCATGGGACTAGAGTCACTGCAGAGGCGTGAACTGGCACAGCCAGGGGGCGGCACAGCAGGGGTGACCCAGGACAGTGAGCTGCAAAGATTGTTTTGCACCTTCACTGCGCATCTGTGTCTGGGCCGGACGCTGTGGGGCTCTGCGGGAGGCTAAACGTGCGCTTCCTGATCATCAGTCATTGTCAGGCGGTTGGACGCCGTGAGACCGGGCAGGTATGTGCAAATCAAGTATACTTGACCTCTACCCTCCTTTCAGTGTGACTTTTATATGAAATAAAGTAACCAAGCGACCGTTCTCAGACCCTCTCCAGTGGCACAGTTCTTGGAGGGCAGGGGTGGCTGTTGTCTCCAAACCTCTGTTGTGCACTTGACAGGCGACTTGGGTGTTCACATCCTCACAGATTTTGCCCAGACACATGATCCAGTAGCACTTCACCCTGGAGTTTCGTGTAGCTTTAGCCTGAACAGTTCTTGGTCATTTTCCAGAGTTCATACTGGTAAAAACTATTAAAATCTCTTTATATGGTACAGAATATCAGGCACCTACAACTTGATTTTAGTTCATTTGGCAATTTAAAAAAATACCTGCACTCAGGTGAGTGCCCCTTACCACCGTGCTCACCCTGGGGCGTGTGCTGCCCGTAGTCACGGGCATCCCCACAGGAGCGTAGGAGCCTGGAGCAGGGAGGCGCGTTGCCGAACCGACGCAGGCAGGTGTGGCCTGCAGTTTTGCTGAGGTGCCATCTATCCCCCTTCTGTTGGGGTGTTGAGGTGCCACCAGAGTGAGGCAGTCTCAGTACAGGGGGACCTGAGAACGCGGCCGGCTGGAACCTGCCTTCTGCCGTACTCGGTAGCACAAGGGGCCAGCGTAGCATCCGGGTGCCCTGGGGCAGGTGGCCTCCCTACTGTGCCTATGGGGTCCATGGACTTGTTAGCCAGCTGGTGATTTAAGCAAGGACAACCTGAGGACATGCAGGGAAAAGATACAGGGACCTTGGCTAGCTAGCGCTGAAAACTGGCTGCCGTGGGCTGTGAGGAGGTGGGGGCAGGGCAAGGCCCATGTGGCAGTACCCAGGCTCTGAGCCAGGAAGGGGTTCCAGGCCCTGTGCAGCTGGTCACATCTCGAGCTGCACCTGGGGCTCCCCCGAGGGCCCTGAGCATTTCCTCCTGCGTGTTCGACTCTCTCGCCGGGGCTTCCTGATGACTTGAAGCTGACGCGAGACGCTTGGCAGAGTCTCCCAGATGTCTGTCTCAGGGTTGGGCGTGGAACCCATGGATCTGACCTCCACTCATGGAGACCTCCAACCTACTGTCACATCCCAAGGTCTGCCTGTTGAGCTTGCTGCCCCTAGGAGGTGGCATTTCACAAAGAACAGGCCAGTTTCCCTGGCGCCCTGCTGGCTTAGCAGCAGGCTTGCACTTCCCAGGTGTTACCTGCCCTGGGGACACGTGCCCGATCCTCTGGGCAGGTCTTGCTTACTGAAAACCTGCATCCCGTCCTGTGCTCAGACTAATGTGCATGACTTTCCGAGGCCCAGAGACGCGGCCTGGGGGCGAGCGATCCCGTGCGTTCCGCGGTAGTGCTGGCTGTTCTGCCAGTCGTGTGCGTGAGTAACCAGGAGAAACTGGCCGCGTAACCACCCTCTGCCTCACACGGCAATCCAGAAGCCAGGCTCTGACGGCCAGGAGCTGCACTGCGTGGACTCGCTGCCTGGCTGGACGTGCCTTGGCCACACCCCTCGGGACTGGACCCCAGGGGATGAATGCTGCCTGAAGGGTTGGTGCTGCAGGTGCGCAGGGACCACCAGGGGGCGCCAGGAGACAGCAAATGCCTGCACGCCGCTCTGGTCAAAACCCAGGTGTTTCACAGCCGTCGCGTCCATCAGACTGCAGGTGTTCACTGAGCACCTACTCTGCGCTGGCAGGGTCTCTGCCCTTTTTAGACACTAGCACGAGGCGTTGCTCATACGGCCATGCACTGTGCCTCCTGCGTGGAGGAGCAGGAGGAGAGAATGCTTAGGAGGACATGGGAGGGAGAGCCATCCAGGAAAAGACGAGCAAGCCACCTCCCACGAGTCCAGCTTGAAGCCACTTTTGGAAATAAACAGTTCTAAAGACATTTCCACCTTGGGGGCTGCCTGAGGACACCTGGTGCAGGGTGGGTGGGGTGCGAGTGGCCAGGGGGCCTGCACTGGCCGCTCGCTGGCCTCTGCTGGAGGTCCAGCATCTGCAGCGCAGGGGACAGTGACTTGCTGGGTGGCACTGCAGGCTGGTTGTGGCCCACCCTTGGAGATCTCGGGTGGTCCCTGGCTGGGGAGGGCCCACCAGCACTGCCATCAGTGAGCACTAGTGTGCCCCAAGTGTGGGTGGGACTGGCTGGGCCCCCGGGGACAAAGCGACCTTTGTGCAAGCTTTTGCCTGGTGGGGTGGTGGGTCCAGGCAGCGCAGCCCCCACAGCCACCCCTGAGCCTGATTTGCTTGGCCCGACCCTAGGCCTCTTCCAGCACCTTGCCGTCCCAGGTCCCAGGAGGGTCTTTTCCCAGACGCCGCCCTCCCTGCCTGCCCGCACCTCTGCCCGCCCCACTAGGGCACCGTGCCTGAGCCGCCATGCCCCAGGTGAGCTGCTGCCCTTTCTCCGGCATAGTTTCTCAGAGTTCCCTCCCTACCCAGCAGCTCGGGCATCGCAGGGAGCTTGTTAGAAATGGAGGCTCCTGGCCGACCCTGTCCTGATTCAGGAGGACGTCAGCAAGCTGGCCAGGCAAGAACCACAGCGCTGGGACAGCCAGGAAGGAGGAGGTCTCCGGTTGGAGGGAGCAGGAGAGCGGGCCTTCTGAACTCGGTGCAGCCAGAACCACCAAACCTAGCCACCGGCCAGCAGTTGTGATCCCGGCCGGGCGCCAGCCAGCTGTGTGCCTCTGCACCGACTCCTCACCTGTAGGACCAGCTCCTGCCTTGTGTAGCTGTTTGGGTCAGTAAGGAGTCATGAGGGCTGAGGGGACACGACACAGCGGCCCCTGAGGAACGGCAGTGTTGGGTGGGGTGGCCCGAGGCATGTGGCCCCCGACAGGCGAGGGACAGGAGCCTGGTGCCCGCTGGGCCTGTTGCCCTTAATGACTAACAGGATGTTCTTAGTCAAGATGGGCTCACGGGTTTTTTAAAAACCAAATACTAAACTAAACTGAGTTCGTTTCTAACAGCTCCCGGCAGGGCAGACATTTACCGTCTCCCCAGAAAGCACTGTCCCTGGCGGAGGTGCTACGGGTGCCACTGGTGCGTCTCTGGAACCGCAGACGCTGGCGCTTCCCAGGCCCTCCTTCCTCTGGCCCCGCGTGAGGTGCAGGCTCCCAGGCTCCCCCCAGCCATTTCGGGACGGGACGAGGCTGCAAGCGGGGTGAGGTCTGGCCTGCCCGACAGCACTGACTGCCGAGGTCCACAAATCTGGGGACTTCACCTCGAAACTCAGACTCCGCTTCCCCGGGTCCCCATTCCCACCTGCCCAGCTGGCAGGAGCAGGGCCTGACGTGCCTGTGGACACTCCTGGGACAGCAGTTGAGGGGTTTTAGAAAGGATTTCTCGGAATAGACTTCACGTGGCATTCACGTAACCACCTTGAGTGGACAACTCAGGTGCCCTGTTCCCGAGTACATGTCCTGCCTTGTTCTGCCACTAAAAAAACCACGTACCATCCAGTGTCGCTTGGTGCTTGGTGACGCTGTGCCATCTCACCGCTGAGCACCTCGTGCTGTGCTCAGAAGGTCTTCAAACACTCCCGTTGCCTGCTCAGGAGCCGCTGCCCACACCCCCTGCCAGCCTCGGGCACCCCTTTCTGCCTCCTGTGCCTGGCTTTGCCCTTGTGAACCTCTCGGGAATGGAATCCCAGCACGGGGCCTTGGTGTCGGGCCTGTCAGTTGGCGCCACGCTCCAGGCCCGTCCCTGCCGTGGCACTAGTGCCCGCGGCTGCTTGGGGTGAGGGCGCTTCCCGTCAGCAGCTCCACAGGCTGGGCCGCCCCTGGGGCTTGCTCCCCAGACCTGAGCCGAGCCGTTGGCAGCTGGGCTGGCAGCACTGTGGGCGTGTGATTGCGGGCAACTGAGGTTGTGTGTGCTTCCTTGTGACCCTCAGGTTGGCCCGGCCTGCACCGTCCAGGAAAGAGGCGAAGGACTGTCCTGCCGCTCTCTGGGCCTTGCCCCTCCCGCAGCCTTGCATGCCGTTTCCCAGAGCCTGGTGACTTTGGCTCTGTAGACTTGGGGAGCCGCCGGGCATCCGTTTGTTTGGGTTGTTCTGTTTTTGGTTCTGGGCCTCAGGCACTGAGTGTTTTTGAGATCAGGTCCCTGAGCCGCTGAGGCTGCCTGGAACTTGCCATGCTCCTGCCTCAGCCTCCCGAGTCCCTGGGATCACAGGCGTGGCCACCGTGCCTGGCTGCATGCCCGTTAATCAAATGACCCAGTGGCCGCTTCTCCCTCATGTTTAAATCCTGGCTCAGACACCTCCTCCAGGGAGCCTTCCCTGGTCACCCCAGTCAGGGTTACTGCCCCTCTGATCCCTCGGCCCTGAGGCGTCCTCACAGCTCCTAAGCCCCTGCGTGTCCCCGATAGGCGCAGTGTCCGTCTCTAGCTCAGTGCAGCTCTGTTCCTTCCTGGATGGCCCCTGACTCAGCCTTGAGAGCATGGAGAATGGATGACACGGAGACATGTCTGTCCTGACCCCTCTGAAGAGCCCCTGCCAGAGGACAGCTGCATGGCAGTGTGCTCCGTCCAGCTGGAGCTGTGCTGGGGAGGGGCCGCTGGTGGCTCCCGTGGCTGCGACCCAGCTGCCCTGTCTGCCCAACTCAGCCAGGCTCGGTGCAGCCCTGGCCAGGCAGTCCATGCTCACGAAAGAGAGCCACGTTGCCCAGGCCGAGGCCCTCGCTGCCCGCTTGACCAGAGAGTCCCTTCCACCCTGAGCAGTCTCCACCTGATCGCTGAAGTTTCCTGTGGACCACTCTCCCTTTTGTGGGAATTCAGAGGAGTTGGTTCAAAACCTGGGGTAAAGGAGGCTGGTTTGCTCCCTCGGAACCAGCGAAACAGGCAGCCTGAGACCTGCCGGTGGATGGGGCTTGTCCTTCCCTGCGGGGACCTCGGGCAGAGCGCCACGCACTCGGTTCTCCCTCTGAAGATCTCACTCCTGGGGCTGGGGTGCCCCAGTGCCTCTCAGCTGTGCCTGGGAGAGTCCCAGGGGGCCTCTGCGCAAGTGCATCCCCCTCCTCCCCGTCCTGCCTCCACGAGAGCAAGGGCTGCTTTCCAAGTCCCCCGGAAGCCTCTCCTGAGCCTGCGGCGCGGCGGGGCCTGCTCACTCCATTCCCAGCCTTCACCACCCTCGGAGGGCACGGGCAACTCAGGACGCCTGCCCCTGGCCACCACAGCAGGCCCAAAGGATAGGCAGAGGACCACGGTGGGCCAAGCAGCAGCCTGCCGGGGAGCACACTGTCGGCCGAGACGCTCTCGCCGTTCGTTCCCTGCCGTGTGGAAGGCCCGCCTGCATCGCTGTCCCTCTGCTGGGGGGAGCGTGAGGCCCCCACGGAGCAGCCAGGAGGGTCAGGAGAGGTGTCATCCCAGCACCCTGGGGGCCCTGATGGCTGCCAGAGGCAGAAGCTCCCTCTGCTCGAGTGTCTGTCCTGGACAACACAGGTGTCCCTCCTGGCCAAGGGCTGCTGGGAGAGGTCAGGACAGGTCTCAGAAGCGAGTCTAGGCTTGTGGAGCACACATGTAGGGACTTAGCGTCTTGGTGACCTATTTGTAGCGTCTTTGCCCAGAGACACCTAAGACAGCTGGGGTGTCCAGCCTGGATTTAGGACAGACTGGGGGGGGGGGGGCTGAACCAGTTTAGACCTGCTACACAACTGACCGAGGCCACCCTCACCCCAAACCTCAGGATGCCGGAGACACAGCAGCTCTCATGCCTCCAAAGCCCGCGTCCCAGGCTTGTGAATTTCATAGGAAATCAGAAGTCTCTGAGAACTAACCAATGATCAGACAGATTCCGTGACCAGCTCCGACCTCCATCCCATCACGAAAGGAAAACTTTGCCCCAACAATGCACGGAGGGGATCTGGGTTCCGGCAGTCTTGGATGTGGACATGCTGGGGACACCTGCTCAGTTTCCTTGATGACTGGGCAGTGTGACGGCCCAGGTCTAGGCCCCTGAGGATTGAGTGGGGAGGTGTACAGCAGCAGAAGCGAGTGCTTGGTTCTGGAAGCCACAGGCTGAGTGTCCCCCGAAACTCTAGGGGAGGACCCCAGCTGTTCTCTTTTGGCCTCTGGCACTGTCAGCCATCTTGGGTCTCCCTGGTCTGTGGACATTTCACTCCAGTCTCTGCCCCCATCATCCCACATCCCTGTCCAAACCTCTCTCCTTATAAGGACACCATCCAGTGAGGACCCTTGGTGCGTCATTTACGCACCAAGATGGCACCAAGTAGGGCAGCTTCTTGCCCAGGGGAGCTCAGGGTTGATCTTGCAGTGGTTTTATGGTGGCTGGAGCTGGGACCCCGGTGGTCGGGACCTGCTGCCAGGAGCCCTCTTGCCCAGCCCGTCCCCTGGAGAGGCGCCACAAGCCACCATACCTGCGAGCCAGCGCCGTGGCTCAGGCGACGCGGGTCTGCCCGGGGTTCCGGTCCCCGCTCGGGCCCCACCGCGTCTTTCCTCACAGCCTCTGCTTCCTCGTGGTGCGCTGAGCTGCAATGGGAGGACGGGGTGGCCTTGGGCAGGGGAGGCACTGGGGGCCCAGTGGAGGTCCCGCAGCTGCCGCGAGGGCGCCTGCCGCCAGCAGCCAACAGCAGCCACTTTCACAGCCCGGGAGGCCAGAAGTCCAGCAGGGCCAGAGGTCAAGATGCAGGCAGGGCCAGAGGCGGGCCTCTCCGACGCTTCCTCGCTCACACAGCTCCTCTGGCTGCAGGTGGGAAAGGCTGACTCAAGACAGGGCGAGGCGGCCTCCTGGACAGCAGGCCGCCCTGCCCACCCCACACCCGCCAGGGCCCTTTGCACAGTAGGTCCTGGAAACCCAGGTTCCGAGAAAGAGGGTGAGGACGTGCTGGGCGGGCAGGATCTGCTGCCCACAGGCGGCTGGAACTGAGCTCCAAGGTGGCGCAGCCTGGGCTGGCCAGAGGCCTTCTTTCTGGAAGCAGAGGATCCCACTGAAACCGGCGCCTCCGCAGTCCTTTCCCATCTTTCTACTGTTTTTGACTCTTCAAAGAGGTCTTGTCCGGCCCAGGAGACGGCCAGGTCTGCCAAGCCGCAGCTCCCAGAGACCCGGCTAGGAAATTTCCATGGCCAGGGCCTCTCCTCTCCCACAGACCTGCCCGAGCCCAAGCCAGCGCCTTCCTGGGCAAGCGGCCGGGCCTCGTGCTCCTGAAAACCCGCTTCTTGCTGCGGGTGTTGCTTTTGCTCGTCTTTTCCTGTCAAACTTGATGTGACCGAGTGCCCCGCATGAAGGTGGTGGCCCTAGTCCAGGACTTGGAGACCAACTCAGGAGAGTCTTCTGCAGATCAGTCTGGCGGGGCCCGGCTGTCTAGTCTTCCCGGCCAGGACACGCAGGCCTCTTCCTGCGGGCTGCAGGAGCCCGTGTCGTGGCAGGCTCTGCTCGGACACAGCCCCCGGGCCCGATACCCAGTGTCTTTCACTTTATTTGATTCATGCAGAAAATCATGACTTACACCAGGTCTCTGAGTCCGGGGCTTTTGTGGGGTGTACTCATTTTGAACTTCTAGCAGGCGTAGAAGGATAATTCTCCCACCACCAGGGCCTTCCCTCCTCGAGAGGAGGCTGAGGGCTGGGGCGGGGACTGGGTGTGGTCCCGGGGCCAATCAATGACAGCTAGGGATGCACCTGGGTCCAAGTCCCCCTCTTCTTTCTTTCTGAAAAGTCCAATTGGCTCAATTCACCTTGTTTGAAGTGAAGAAAAGGAGGAGGAAGAACAGCTGATGGAGATCCCTCTCGAGCGACTTGCTGGGCTTGCCCCCGCCATGCACGGCCTCCTGCAGGACCAGCCTCTGTGTACGAGGGAGGACCTGCAGCAGCCCCAGGACCCCTCCTCTTGGCCGTCAGGGCTCATCTTCCCTCCGTGAGGAGGATGTCTTGCAGAGACTGTTGTCTGTCCAAACAGTGACCCCTCAGGGGCACACCCCAGGGCTGAGACCAGAGACTGCTGCAAGGCAGGAAGGTAGTCAGGATTCTGCTCCTGCCCTTGCCCAACTTCCAGGGCGCCCATTGGAGAAACCTTCGCCGTCTGGGTCTGTCCACGCTGTGTTGTCCTGTCTATCCGGTCCTCCTGGGGAATGTGGTTGGTGGTAGGCCATCTCAAGTATCTCCTGCAGGCTGGAGGCTTCGGTATTGCCTTTGTCAGGGGACTGGCTCCTGCCCTGTGCCCTCCTGGCATCAGTGGGACGGGCCGCCTCAGGATCACAGCAAGGCCAGAACCAAGTGCAGGTGGTCAGGCCCGGAAGGGTGCCATTCCCCAACAAGCCACCAGAAGGCACTGTGCAAGCCACATCACCACTGCCCCCGAAGGCGGCCTGCGGCCACCCGTGGCTCCTGGAGACTTGGCCAGGTTCAAAAACCTGGCCTGGAGCTTCCAGCTTCTCCTCACTCTGCTTCACACTCTGCCCTGGCAACGCCGGCCTTCTTACGGTGCTGGGAAGAGGACATTTCCTGAGCCGCAGGGCTCTGGCGGGGCCCTGCCGCTTCTCAGAAGGCGGTCCCGCCCTTCACCTGGAGGTGGCCCAGCAAACCTCAGGTCCTGTTTAAATGCCAGCCCGAGGGGAGGCTTTCCAGAACCCTCCATGACCGTGCATCTGCTGCAGGTCACCCAGTGCCACCTCCTCCCGGGCTCACGCTGTGCAGTTCCACTCTCAACTGCACCGGGGCCTCCCCGCCGTCTGCTGCTCCTGGTCAGAGTCCACCAGCCCCGCCGCGCGCCCGGCACGCAGGAGGAGCTCAGTCCCCTGCGCCTTTGGCACTGGAGATTTCTGGCTTCGTGGTGGGGTCAGGGACCCGCGCGCAGGACTTAAAGTCAGACCCGGAAGCCACCGAGAGCTTCATTGGACGGGCGAGTGAGGACGGCGTCACAGCAGCCAGGCCGCGCGGCCCTCCCTCCCTCTCCGGCCTCTCTGAGCAAGAACCACAGAGGCAGCGGCGACGCCATCTCCAAGTCTGTTGCCGCTGGCCGCTGACCAGGAAACCTGGACCCCCTTCTGCATGCTTGGCCCACCAGGGGCTCCCCGCTCCTGCACGTCAGGCGGTGGGGTTCTGACCCTCCTCTCTGGGACCGTCATGGTGGCCATCCTCTCTGGGGGGGCTTCAGCGACAAGTCAATCCCTTGTTAATGTGGTGCTGGGGTCGAAGTGGCCGGAAGTTAGCTTAGTGCACCTGTGCTGCTGAAGAACCCCTCCTTCCCCGACAGGCGGGACGCTGAGCAGGTAATCCCTGACCTCAGTCACCCTCGGGCGCCAGTCAGCAGTCAGCCCCATCAATCCTTTTCTCTTGACTTGATTTCCAACGAGCTCCCTGTTTATTTTCTACATATTTACTGCTGCCCCTGGCTTTCTCGCCCACTTTGGAAGCAGCTCGAAGAAGACCCCGAGGACACAGTGACCTCGCCTGCACTCACGCTCCTTGCTGGCTGCACCCCGCAAGCCGACCTTGCCATCACAGCTAGCATCCTTCCATTCCCGGGTTGCAGGAGCTGCTCCCGGGAGCTCTGGCCACAGCGTAGTGTCAAGCAGAGTGGAGCCGTGCCAGCTCCCTGCCCAGGTCCCTGTCCTCTTTGGTCCCCTTGTTCCTCCACCTCCCCTGGGTCTCCTCAGAGCGGCACAGGGTGGAAGATCGGAGGCTGTGGCAGCCTTGCCTCTGTCCCCGGCGTATGTCGCCACCCTCCCGTGCCCAGGTGCTGAGGTGGAAGTGCCTTGAGCCTGGCTTGCCTTGGGGGCCAACTGGGATGCAGTCCACCAGGCCACTTCACCATGTGCTGGTGCCCGGGGGGCAGGGAAGTGGGTCGGGCAGCCAGGCGCAACCCCAGCCCTGCCCAGTGCCCCTCCCCTTGGCACCTGCCCAGAGGCACACGTGGCCACGTGCACGGAGACACACACACGAATCGCGTGGAGAGGCACCCAGTTCCACAGCGGGACACTCGACACACTTGCGCACACGCTGCCCCCACGGCACTGGAGCAGCGGCCAGCAGGTCAGCACGCAGCCAGCCTGTCCAGGTCCTAGGTGCTGTATCTGCAGGTGCTGGAGGGCGGCCCCGAGTGAGCCTCCGTGTGCCAGCAAGTGCCCCTGTGGGCGGGCACCAGAGAGGAGCCAGCTGAGCACCACGTCAGGCCAGCTGGCCTCAGCCTGACCCGGGGACGGCTCTGCAGACCAGGTCAGCCTCAGTATGGCTGGTCTTAGGCAGGAGCGGGGTCTCAAATGCAGGTTCCTGTCCCCAGAGCCACACATCTGGGGTGTGTGCCACACAGAGGCAGCCGAGGGAAGTCCTGGCAGGAGGGGGTGGGCACCCCTGTGGGGAAGGACAGGGGTCTGTGGGGAGACTGGTCACCCACGTCACCTGCCATGCACGTGGCTCCCACTGGACGCACACAGAGATGTCTCCCTGGAGAAAAGACAACTTGGCCTGAGCAGCTCAGCTTGCCAGAGCCTTGGGCCCCCCCAGCACCCCCTCCACAAAAAAGAAAAGAAAAGAGGAATACCTTAAGTTTGTCCTGAATATGGGAGGAGAAGCGAGAGGACCTGCTACCTGTGAGCACTGGTGCGGCCACCCCAGGCCTCAGTGTCCCCTTTGGGGCCCTGGGGAGGGCCTGCTGAGCTTCAGGGACGGGACCGCGCGTCTCCAGACCCAGGCCTGCACCGAGGTCCCTGGGTGCCGCTGGCCTCTCAGGGAGAGGTGAATGGCAGGTGGGCCAAAGGCAGCTAAAGGTGGGAGGGAGCAGGGGCCAGGCCCCCACTAGACGTGTGGGAGGAGAAGCCGGAGCTGCCACCCAGGCTGCAGCCAGGAAGCAGCCGGCAGGAAGCGGCTGTCGGTCGGCTGGGCTCGGGCAGGACCCAGTCTTCTCAGGGCAATGCCAGGCGGCTCCGGGAAAAGCTGCAGGCCCATGGGAGGCCGTGCCCTGCCCTGGCCAGCAGCCTCGGCTGCCCCTGATGACAAAATCAGAGACCATGCTGTCCCTGCCAGGAGGTCGGGGCCTGTCGGGGCTGGGGCCTGACTGAGGGGCTGGAGAGACCCGGGGCCTGGCCAGGCCCAGGGCCAGCGGCACCCGACACCCCCCTTTCCTCTCCCCGCATCCAGATCCTCCCCATGAATACGTCAGTGGTTCCTGAGGGCAAGGACGCTCAGGTCGCACGGGCAGGGCCACGGTTCTGCTGCCAGGCCACTCTACTTCCCGTTCAGTCTGACCTAGCTCACGCTCAAGTCCGGCGACCACCCCTGGGTGCCCACAGTTTTCCGTTCCTCATCTACAGTTGGACCCGATCCCACGGCCTAGCTGGTCGCCTGACTCTCTCCTCTATTTGAAGCAGCTCTGTGCTGCGAGGCGAGATATGGATGAGGACAGAGCCCGACATGGCGTGGCCTGGGAGAGGGGGCGGAGGAAGGAGCCCACGGGCAGCACGGCTCCTTCCCAGCCTCTCCCTCCCCAGCGGCAGGACAGTACCTGGGAAGGAGACGTCCATCAAGCCTGGACCGCAGCCTCTGGGAGGCCGAAGCACTGACCCTTCCCTGTTGAGAGCACAATGGGCCCTGAAGGGAAAGAGGTGAGCCCGGAACGCTGACCGACCCTTCATCCTCCCCCCAGTGGAACGCTGCCCAGCAGAGGCGGATTTCGAATTCTCCCGACCGGTGTCCCGAGTGCCCAGCCTGTCACCTCAGTCAGTGATGAAGTCACCTCTCCGTGCGGCACATGTACGCACAGACTCCCCTTGGGCCAGCGGCTGGTTTTCCGTCAGGAAGTGGCTCCCTGCTGGACGGAGGCTCTGCCGGCCCGTGGAGGTTACAGCCGACTGTGTCATTTTGTGCTAACAGCTGACGTTTTTGAAGCGTATGGCCAGTGACTCTGTCCAGCGTCCCTCAGCTGAAGCTTGGGTTGCCTGTTTGGGTGACGTGTCCTGGTGCCCCATCAGGGCACAGGCTCACTCCTGCACTGATGTCAGATTGGTCACTCGATTGGCCTCTTTGCTGGTCACTGTCTTCCGCTTTGTAATTAATGACTTGTGGGGAGATGGAGGCTATAAATACCAGCTCAGGGCTGCATTGGACCCACCTCCCGATGCCTGGGCACGGCGACCCCCGTGTTGCTGTCTGTCACACGGCCCGGCCGGCTTGATGGTGACTCTCCCGCCCTGGTTCTGGTTTCTGCTGTGGCCTGAGGGAACAAGTGCCCACTCGCCCTCTGGTCTCTCCCTGGCACCACCCTGGTCAGGCCCCACAGGATGTCGAGGGCAGCTGGTCCCTCCAGGTTGGTCCCCAAGGCCAGCATCCACAGGTAGGGAGGGTCAAGGGCCACGGGCTCTGTGCATGGACATGCAGGTCCACATGGGCCTCAGCGCCCTCCAGGACAGCCCCTGCTGCAGCGTGGACTTTGGAGAGCCAGATAAGCCCCCTTGGAGTCTGCGCCCGGACTTGCTAGGAACACCTGGAAAAAGTTACCCCATTTCCCAATTTCCGCCGATTGCTCCTGGACTGTGGGACACTGCCCTTGACCACACGGGGACAGGAACGGGGTGTGCCCCTGCACTTAGGCTGGTAAGTCATGTGCAAGCTGGGGCTTGTGTGGACACTTGTTGGCTGAAAGGCAGACGTCACCTGGACACTGCAGCAGGTGGCGGAGACTGTCTACAGGAGGGTGTTCTGGAGCCTTCCAGGGCCACCTCCCGAGGCCTGGGTCCTGGCCCAGCCCCTCCCCTTCTGCTGCCCTTCTCTGGAGTTCCCACTCTGTCTTTGCCTCCAGGGTGCCCCTCCCTTCAGATCTCCCAGAACATTCTCTCTTACAAACTGGGCCAGGGCTAAGGTGTGGGCCTCCAGCCTGAAACAGCCATGACCGGGACCCTCCCGAGCAAATGAGCTGGGCTCCCCTGAACTTTCTTCTCAAGGGGGCCTGGACCTGAGCTTCCTCCGCGAGTCTCCTGAAGGTGGGCGGTGGCCTTCATCTCTGGTCCAGCTCCTTGTCACGCTGCCCCAGGCGGGTCCTGGGGCCGGGTGGGGTCATGCTCTGCCTGCCCCTGCCTGCCTGGTTTCTGCCGTGGGGAGCTGAGCTGAGCCCCTCCCTCCTGTGATGCCCCTAATAGCTCGTTTTCACGCTTCCACTCTGTCCTGCGCCGGGCCTCTTTGATGGTCAGACGGTCTGCCTTGCCCCTGGCCCGCTGGGTGGGCAGGGGTGGGATACCTGTGCGTGGTGGACACGAGGCAGGGTTTGTGGAATGGGAGTGGTGATCGGACACCCCCAGCACACGGTCCCTCTCCGCGCTCGTCCTGAGGGTCGCGTCTGGACGACTGCTGATGGAGTCCCTCCCTTCCCTTCACAGGCTCCTGAGGTTCTGGGGACGGGGAGGCAGACTCCTCACGAGGCGTTGCCTGGAGGGAGGCTGCTCTGCAGGCAGCACCGGCCACTGACCAGTGCTTCAGCCGCTCTCCAGTCCTGGAGGGCCGAGGTTTAGCAGCTGGCCGGGAGGTGGGGGCACCCGGGCCTGGCTGGGTGGAGCTGCAGGGGCCCCACACTGTCCCCAAGACCTCGGCTCGGGTGGACACACGGAGCTTCCGCCTGGGCTTGGCTGTCCCCCCGGGGTTCCCTCCACGATGGCACAGGGTCTGAACCCCGGGTCGCATCGATGTTCAGATTCCAGGGCCTGGGGTCCAGGTCCGGGTCCAGGAGCCTGCCAGGGAGAGGCCCGGGACCCAGGCCGCCAGAGTGGCCTGTGACTCTCTACAGAGGGTCCCCCAAATCCAGAATCCCGAGGTGGGGACCCCAGGGAGCCACAGGCGTTCAGACGACACTCCTAGCCTGGCAAGGCTGTGGTGACCGCGGGGTGGAGCCGGCCGTGAGCCACCGTGGGCCTCGGAGCATGAGGTCAGCAGCCTCTCAGAAAGCCAGGTCTGGAACCGTTGCGCAAGGAAAGAAAAACGGAAACAAACAAATAAGAATAAAGAGGGAACGTTTTTCCTGCTTTAAAAAGGGCTGGAATCAATTTGGGGTTAAACCCAGCTGCCCACGCAGACTCATTCCGGCTTTTAAGTGTCTTTCTATGTGATTTATCTCCTCTCCGCGAGGGACGCTGTTGGGTCAAGGTTTCCGTTTGTTCTGGAGGAGCCTCTCTCCGGCCTCGGGGAAGGCCTCCCAGGACCGGCCAACTCGAAAACCAAACCCACCAGAAGACGGAAGAGTAAATAAGTGCTGACGCCAAGAGGGTCCCAAGCGTCCCACCATGAGTGGCCCAGGTCCCTCTGGCCCTGGCCAGACCTGGGTTTGAATCCTGCTCTGTGTCTTGTCAAGCTGCTTGACCTTTCTGGGCTCTGTTCCTGCATCTATAAAACGGGACACTCGTCCGGTGGCCTAACAGGATGTGATGGGTATTGGCCAGACTGGACCCGGCTCACGGGGGCCTCTGGAGGGGGCGGCTCATCTTTTAACCCGGAGACCCTGAGAAGGTGTGGACGTCCTGGCTGTGCTTGTCTTTGTCGGCTCACACTGGACAGGCTCTGGAAGGCGCTGGTGACCACCAACAAGCGCTGACGGTGACCGACGTGTTAAGATGAGGCTGTGGAGACTCAAGCGGGGAGAAGCTTCCATTTGTTCAAGGACTCGGTCAACCGAGAAAAGAAAGGGGTTCTTCTTTAGAAAATGGTTCTCAACCTCACGGTCAAGCCATTCCTTTCCAGCCATAAAAAGTCCTTCCCCAATTCTGTGAAGTCGGTTGGAGAAAAGGACTGACCGCGAGCCAGGTTGAGGTGTGTGGGAAATGCAGGTGTGGACCGGGTTTCCTGAGCACCCGGGAACCAGGCTGAGCTAGCCAGGAGGGCTCGCTGCTCCTGCCGCAGGGACCAGGGCAGGGCAGCAGGCGAGACCTTGGATTTCGCGTCCATGTGGGGAGGGCAGATGGGCTGGGTGGCTCTGTCCTGCTCACGGGGCCAGCTCACGCGGGGTCCTCGCACTCCTGCCCACACGGTGCCATTTCTGCGGGACGCAAGGCGAGCCGCTCTCCTGGTCTGTGTGGAGCAGCCAGGGCCTGCCCACTGGCCAGAGTCCAGACTGACCTGATGTGGCCAGCGGGGCCGAGGCACCAGCCAGGTCAACGCTCAGAGACGGGCCCTGCGCCACCCTGGTAAGTCCATCAGTTCATCCGGGCAGCTGTGGCAATGGGGGCGGGACTGGGACCGGAGGCCAAGAAAGCGATTCGAGGTCAGCACCAGCAGGGCCAGACAGGCAGCGCAGCGAGAGCCAGCCAGGCCAGCGGGCAGCGTCGGCCCTGGGCCAAACCAAGTACTGTCGGCAGGGCCCAGGCCAGCCGAGCAGGAGGCCAGCGTCGGCACCAAGATGCTGACCAGGCCTTGGAAGGGCCCGGCAGTGGGTGGGAGCAGCCGCCAGCCCGGGGACACGGACGGCTGGCCCTGGCTGAGGCCCGGGAGAAGCATGGGCCAGAGCCAAGGTGGCAGGGCGTTGGGTGACCTCAGGGATTGGGAGGCAGCTGAGCCTCGGGCTCGCCGCTGCCATTAGTGCTCTGACCGGAGGTCAGGACACAACTCAGCTGGGCCAGCCTCAGGCAGGGATGCCCCCAAACTCCAGGAATCTTCCTGACAAGCCAGGGCAGCTCAGAGGCAGGGCCGGGCCCCCGCAGGCTAACTCACCCTCTTCCGTGTTTTAGGAGGGAGAACCTGGGAACAGGAGGACACGCATGGCCACCCTCAACAGTGGCTTCTTCTCCCTTGGTGCCCCTACCCGGGGCCGGTGGAGGGGAGCCTGTGGGCTGGCCTGCGGTTTCCAGCCAGCTCAGCGATGGCCATGTGCGGTGGACAAAGCCCTGCTGTTCCACAGCAGTGGGGGAACACAGAACATCTCAGGTACGTACCCCGTGTGCCTGAGTTAGGAGGCGCTGTGTGACCAGGAGGCTCCCGAGTTCCTGATACCCGGGTCTGAACAAGCTGACATTCACTTCTCTCCAGGGCAGAGGGAGCTGGCCAGGCTGTGCCGCTCGCTTCCAACGCGCCTCCTCTTTGACTCCAAAGCGCTTGCTCTAGCTCCTGCCATCAAGTCTACATCCCAGAGAGTGAGGAGGAGGAAAAGGTCAAGGGAGCCCATGCCCATTCTTTTTAAAGCCACACTCTAGATAGCTTTGCCCACACTCTACTGGCCAGACAGACGTGTGGTCATCCCTAGCTGCAAAGGAGGCTGGGAAATGGGGTCTACAGAGTCGTCTCTGCTCACTGAGAACTGAGGCGTTCCAACACCAAGGGTCGGGGGAGAGGGGCGGGTGATGACAGGAGATGGAGGGACGGCTGGGCAGAGGGCCACGGGCACGGCATGCAGGTGGCCTCCAGGGGCTGGAGGAGGCCCAGAATGGCCCTGCCCTGCAGCCTCTGCAAGCAGCCGGGCTGCCCTCGCTGACCTTGGCCTGTGGGTCCGTGGGGACTCGGGCCGCTGACCCTTGGGGAGAGCAGGCCCAGGCTCCGGTGAGCACACCTGTCTGTGGGGCTGCTGCTGAGCCTGGGGACTGAGCCACCCTGTGTGACACAGGGCACGGTGCTCCTCGTTTGGAAGCCTGTGACGTCCTCTCCTGCCCCGCAGGCCAGGTCTGGGTGGGGAGCTGGGCTCCGCCCTGGAGCGGGTCTGGGGTCCTCGCGCCTCTGGAGCCGTCCTCTGCCAAGCTCAGGCCTGGCCTCCTCGTGAGCTCAGCCCAGGGCCCTTGAGGAGACAGCCCAGCCTTGGCCTTGGCCTTGGCCTGCCTAGGGACTCTCGGGTGCCGGGCCGGCTCCTCTGCGTTTTTCTCTCCTGTTCACCAGCTGGCCAGGGAGAAGCGGTTCTGTCCCGCGGACTCCCCAGGCCCCCTGGCCTCCCAAACGCCCCAGTGGATCGGATCACGGGCTCGGATCACGGCTCCTGCGGCAGCTCCTTTCCCTCCCGCCCCTACCTGGAGGCTGCTGCGGCGCTCCCTGCTGTAGCCTGCTGCCCAGGGTCTCTGCTGCCCCACCTGGACGTCTTCCTGCACCTGGTTGGAAGTGTGGTCTCTCCCTTGACCTCTTCAGATGGCATTTTACAAAGGCCCCCCTGTGTCCAGCACTGCCTGGACCTTCCCAAGCTGACCACCCCTGTAAGGTGTCCTTCAGAATGAGGACCGTTAGCATGTGCCAGTCCCCTTTTAGACACAAGGAAACAGGCTGGAGGGGTCCCCACAGTCTCCCTAGGCATCAGGGAGCCAGGGGCGCCGGTAGGGCAGGTGTAGTGGGCACTGGGGTCTCTGGTTGCTGCAGGACCCGTGTGCAGAGACCATCACTCCCCTCTGACCGTGGCTGCATATCCACGGCTTCTTCCAGAAGGGTGACCCTCAGGCCCCGGGACACCCCTCTTCCTGACACGGATGATATGCCAGCTGCGTCCAGGCGAGCGCGGTTCCTGCAGCTCTGGCTGGCAGCCCAGCTCCTGGCCAGGGTGGTGAATCAGCAGAGGGGGCTGAGCCCTGGGGACAGGTTCCTCGAGGCCGGAGGAAACAGGACCTCTGGCAGCCCTGCAGAGGCCTCCTCTCAGCGATGCGCTTTCAAAGGGCTGGCCAGAGCCCACCTGAGCTCTTGGCCCAGCGTCCTCAGTCCTGGAACCCGGCCAGCCAGGGAGGAGGAGGACTGGCATTGAGACTGGGCTCTGAGCCTCATGCTCACCTGCAGAGGCTCAGCCAGGTGCTGTGTGGACCAGGCGGATAACCGAGGGCACTGACCATCTTGCCAAGAGCCTGCGGAGTCCAGGTTGCGGTGGGAGCAGGCAGGGGACCAACAGTGTGAGCCCTGCCCTCCGGGGGTGGCCGAGGGGACTCTCACAGTCTTCAGGGAAGGCCAGCTGTGCACAGAGGAGTGGGGCAGCTGGCAGATTTGGGGGCAGGTGGGAAGCCACTGGAAGCACAGGTGGGCAGCTCACAGGCCACAGGGACAGAACGCTCCTGCAGGGAGGAGTCGGAACCCATGACTGACACACCAACGGCCCCAGGAAGCCCCCCCCTCACTACAGGGGGAGAGAGGCCCTGGACAGGGGGACTTTCTAAGGGCACAGCGCTGGGACCTGGGGGAGCTGAGTGTCCCCGGCCTGTGCAAAGGCCCAGAGGTGCAAGGAGGCAGGAGCAGTGGCCAGGCTGTGCCATGAGTCTGCACAGGCTGGCAGCGGCCAGGGTGTGGGGTCCGAGGCTCACCTGCCAGTCTGGAGGCCAATATGATGGTGAGGGGCCCCGTGGGGGATCTGAGGAGGTGGGCGCTGAGGACCAGCAGCCTTCCTCCGGAGCCCTGCCCGCTGCCTCGGCCTCTCACCTCTGCTGGGGCAGACGTTCCCCTGGAGGGGTGTGGGCTGCTTATCTCTCGCGGCCGCGCAAACATTTGAGCTGGACGGGACTTAGCCTCCGTACACACGGCCTGGGCGGGCCTCGCAGACCTCCCTGGCGCTGCCTGCCATGGAGTCCAGCTCTCTGGGCCTGGAGCTGCTGGACTCTTCCTGGTGGTAAGACCAGCCCCTGAGCCCTGCCTGAGGAACTGGAGGGCGCAGCCTGCCTCGAGGACTTCACGCTGTCCACAGAAACCCAGCTGCAAAACCCAGCAGCAAAACGGCCTTCGGAAGGACCCAGGGTCCGAAGCCGCGCTCTGCTCTGCCGTGTTGAGGCCTGGCCACCGCCAGCGGGCCAGCACAGAGCCCTGACCTGGAGGCTGAGCTCCAGCCCAGGCGTCTTTCCTGAACGTTTCTGCCTGAGGGTTAATTCTGGGAAACTAAGCTGTTCACGGCAGCCCTGTACCGGCGTTGACAACGAGAACGGTTCAGAGAAGCGCGGGTTTTCAAAGAGCCCTCTGAAGACGTGATCTGCACTGGACGACTTACACCCTTGGGGAGCCAGTGGGGGGCTGTGGCCAGGGAACAGTTCTTGCTGCAGTGCGCAGGGCTGAGGCGGGTCATGTCCCAGGAGCTCTGTCCTAGCGACCAGCAAAGTCTGAGGAGGACCTGGGGCTTCCTTCTGGACATGACTGTGGTCATTTGGAGAACGGACCCTGCCCAACCCCATCTTAGGGTGTGACGGTGGCCTGTTTGGGACACGTGTCCTGGTTCTTCCCACTGCTGGCTCCCTTTCCCTTTGGCGCGTATGAAGCACCTGCTCAGCCTGGCAGGGGCAAGGCCTGCAGAGCCGCGTCCCTGAGCCAGGCCAGCCGCCATGCGGCGTGTGCCCTGGCACCACACCTTCCTTACCAGAAGCCCCCTGGTCCCCTGTCGGTGTCCCCTTCTAGTCTGATGGACAGCAAGGAGGGTTTTGCATCTGTGTGGCCTGCTGTCCTGGAGGGCTTCTGACCACCCGCCGACTGCGAGAATGTGCATTCCCAACAAGCCCCCAGGCAAGGCCGGGGACGGCCCAGGGACCCGTGACAGCCACCGACACAGGCATGGGGCGTCCGCCCCAGGACCCTTTCTTGGGTGACAGGTGTAGAGCCTCAGTCGCCCCCATCTGGCGTGTGGTCCAGGTGAAGGACCGAGCAGGACAGATTGGGGCGGAGGAAGGCCCTGCTCCCGCAGAGGTGGGCTCACAACTTACTGTCCTCCTCCGTCCCCGGCGCTCTGCTGCCCCCTAGCGGAGGGGGTTCTGCTTGGCCTCCTTTGAAGGGACATAAATGGACCCTGATCCGGGACCCCACGGCCAGGGCGCTCACGTTTGCTCTCTCAGGATCCGATCCATATCAGCTGTTTGCGCCTTAGTAAGGATGAGTTAAGTCCTCGATTCTCTTCTCTGGGGACATTGACAGTTACCTCCTTGGACAGAAAGGTTTGCTCTTGCCTTTAGGCTGCAGGTACCAGAAAGAGGTGGAGGTCTTGCCTTGCCTTGGGGAGCCAGGCCTCCTGAGCCCGCGGGAGGCCTGGCTCAGGGCTGTGCCGCAGCATTCCGCCTGGAGCCCTTGCTTGTGCTGAGCGGCCGAGGTGACTCCGCAAGCTCCCTGCAGGCCCCGGCCAGTCCCCGTCCTCCTCTACAGACGGGCAGTGGTGGTGCCCGTGGCTGAGATGCGCCTTCCTCACTGGGCAGCTGAGCACGGAGAGGGCCCACGGCCAGCCGGCTCCACGGGCCTGGAGCTCAGGAGAGGCAAGAGTGAATTGGGGTGCTGGGTCCCCACAGTGGACACCACTCACAGCCTGGGACAAGATGACTCTCAGAGGCAGAATGAGTCCAACCAGAAGCAGGGGGACCAGGCTGGCCTGGCAGCAGGAACCAGAAAAGACGCCCCGAGGCCACCGTGTGACCTCCTGTGAGTCGGTCGTGTGAGCCAGGGAGGGACCTTGAGATCTGGAGGGGCGGGACTGACACCTAAGGACGGTGCCCCCACGGGGACAGGAGAGCAGAAACAGGAGCTGCGGAGACCAGACAGCCACCCACGCCAGGGCCACGGCCAGGCAGCCGGAGCCCAGCAGCCGAAAGGCAGAGATGAATGCATGAGGACCTGTCGCCCTCCGGCGTCCGCCTGTCCATCCACGGGAACCTGTCCGTTCACACGCGAAATGCCTGTGCAGACCGCTGGTCATGTAAAACGGTCATCCCCCTGCGCCCGCGTGTCTCCAAGTATGACCTGCACTCTTGCCTCAAAATGGCAAAACTGAAGGGTCCAGCCCCGCCTTAGACCCGAGAGTGGACTCTGTGGGTGGCCCCCATGTGAGGAGGTGGGACAGGCTTTCCTAGTGTCCGAGGCAGCGGGAGGCTGGCGAGTCCCTGGACATGGCTGGGACAATGGCTCGGGCACCAGGGTTGTGTCCAGGAGGGAAGGAGGGTCAGGACCTTGTTCAAGCTGAGGGGAGGCCACCTGCTGGACCGCAGGGTGTGCTGTGGGCCCAGGTGTCCAGGGTCACAGGGACCCTGCCCCGTCCCCCTGCTCCCGAGGCAGCCAGCAACACAGAGGCTACTGGGTCGGCGCTCACGCTGGGCCTGGTCTTCCTGACGTCTACACAGCTGCTGTGCGTCCAGGGGAAGTGGCCGTGGCTGATGGCCCGGGAGCAGCTGGCGGGGTGGCTGCAGGGCCATGTGGAAGTTCCCAGGCCTCAGGGAACACTTACGTAACTGGCTTAGAGAGGACGTTGGGAGGTGGGTTAGTTCAGGGGCCAGGCACAGTCTGGGCGCCTCAGCCTGGCAGGGCAGGCCCGGCAACGCCGATCCTATCGTCCTCAAGGTGCTTGGCAGAGTGCTGGACAGGGCGGAGCGGGAGCCAGGACTGGAGCAGGGCCAACCAGCCGGGCAAGCGGACCAGCAGCGCCAGGGAACTTGGACCTGGCCCTGCCGAGTCAGAACGGGGTGGCCCACCTGTGTGCTACCAGCCTGCTAGGCGCCACGGCAGGCGCCACGGTGAGCGGCCGGCGGTCAAGCAGGGCAGGTGGCGATAGCCGCTGCACCCAGGGGCTCCCAGGGCGCGCTGGCACAAAGCTCAGCCACCCACCCTGCCAGCCGCGTCCCGAGGTGGCCCGGGCACTCAGTGGGCCCCCGCACCTCTCCTGGGCAGCTGGCTGACCCCTGGTTGGGTGGAAGGGCACCCGGGTGTGGAAACGGTGGAGGCAGATGCATCCTGGTCAGATGCACCTTCGTGGCCAGGAGACTCTGGGGCATCACCAAGAAGCCCTGTGCCTGTTTCCCCACCTGCAAATGGAGGGTGGTGGTCCCAAGTCCCTCCTGTGGGTGGCACCGACTGCTTAGGCAGAGTGGCGGCTGCTGGTCTCACCGAGTCCACCGTCCGTCTTTCTCTGCAGAGAACGTCTCCCACGGTGGGGTTGGGTTTGCAGGTTTTATTGGGAGAAAAGAGTCCATTGAACTTAAAAAGAAATTTACAATGAGCTGTTAGAATTCAGAACATGGTGCACCAACCTAGATTTGTTAATGCAGCAAAATGCATCTTCAGAGAAGATCCCACGCTGAGGGCCAATCCTGGCCGGCAAGTCACTGTGGCCATGAGGGCGTCGAGCCAAGGGTCCCTGAGCCCCTTCTTCCTTCGCTGACCAGCTGTTACTCTGGAAAAACTATCTCTGCAGAGGATGCATGTGTTTTCCTAGAGCTGATTATTCAAGCGTGGTGTCCTTAATTATGATATTTTCAAGTAGAACATTAATAAAAATTTAGGAAATGGAGAAAAAGAGAAGACAATCCTGAGTTCCCAGAGAACCTCTGTTAAGTTCAGTGAATTTCCTTTCAGGTTTTTTCTCCACATTGCATTTTATTTATTCTCCTAGGGACCAAGTTTTCCATCCATTTAAGAACAAAGACACTTTCCTATTGTAGATTGCAATTCTCATGTTGCTAAGACCCAGGATGAAAAGGTTTTTCCTCCTCGCTCCCTCCCCAGCCTGGAGTACTTGGAGTTACCGTCCATCCAGCTTCCCTCTTCCCAAAGCCCGTGTGTCCCCCAGGTCAGGGTTGCAGCCTCGGTATCTCTGGGGGCCAACCTGATGTCTGAGTGGCCAGCTGCCTCCTACCTGGCCTCTGGCCTCCTCTCTGCAGTCCCCTTCCCCCGCCCAGCTTCCCTGCCCCGCGGCGACCGACACTCCTCTGGGCAGCGCGAGCGCCACCCGCTGCCAGCCTGCTGCCGACTGTATCAGTAGGACTGTGGCCAGTCCCAGCCCCGGTACCCCGAGAACAGGTGGCAGGCGCTTCCCAGAGCGCAGTGTCCCCGCGCGTGCCGGGAATGAGCAGGCCGAGGCACTCCTGGTTCACGGGGGATGTGCCCCTGCCTTGGTCCCGGCTCCGCTGGACTCTCCCCTGCAGGGCCGCTGGGGTTGGTCCTTGGTGTGGAGATGCAGGGACGGACTCTGTGGCGGCCTCTGGTCTCTGGGCACTGTCCCAAACCTCAGGTCATCTGAAGTCCTGGCTCCCGGGTGGGAGCCACCTGCAGTGGCCACCCACCCCTCCCTGCTCCCCAGAGATGGGAGTGTCCATGCCTTGGCCAGCCAGGAAAGGGCCACCTGGGGCCATTCAAAAAGGCAGCTGGCGAGGTGAGCTGAGGCCACAGCCCCGGGGACTGGCAGCCCGGAACTCCCTGCCCTTGATCGCGGTTTGGGTCAGGTCACCAAGCCCCTGGGGGCCTGCAGGGATCACACAGGAAAGGCCACGCGGACAGAGGCCTGGCGTGTGAGGTCACTCGAGCGGGCCGCCTCAGCTGACCCGTTCTCTGGCTGTCTGTGGCATCCCTTTGGGCAGCGGCAGGTGGTGGGCTTGTTCGCACAGCCACACAGTCCAGGACGGAGGCTCCGGCCAAGCAGGGAAGCCTGGCCCTGGCTGCCGGCGTCTAGGCTGCTGGACGGTGGTGCAGCGTCCGCCTCGGCACGGCCGGTTCCTCCAGGCGGCTCTGGCAGGAGGGAGACTGAGCCCTGGGGAGAGCGGGCGGCGGGCATAATCCTCTCCCCCCTAAGGGAGCCCAAGCCCCGGCCACACCCAGCGGGCAGGGCATGGCTGGGCTGCGGGTCTTCCAATGCTTGCTGGGGGTCAGGGCTGCCGTGCCAGCCACGCCTGTGTCCCCGGATGGCCACCCCATCCACAGAGGGCTGGGCCCCAGCTGGCCTGGCCAGGGTCTTGGTTCTTATCTCCAGGACCTTGGCCAATGACTTGCCTCCGGCCTCAGGTACTCGTCTGACAAGTGGACACAGCACTTCCTGCATGGCAGACGAGGCCTTCCAACATCTGACCATGTTCACGCCGCTCCACGTTCATCACCTGTTGGAGGAGAGCAGGGGGCCGGGAGAGGACAGAGAGGAGGGAGGACAGGCGGACAGGTGGACAGGTGGACGGTGGGTAGTGTGTGGATCAGGGCGTCTGCAGGGAGACAGCAGCTTGGGCTGCCTGGAGGGCCAGGTCTCCCACAGGGCCCTCCCGCTGTGGAGACCCCCTTCAGGATCTCCAGCCCTCTCCTTTGGGGGCCCTGGGGTCCTAGGCCACTCCGGGATATTGGGGCTCAGACAGGCTGTCACATGAGTGCCTCGGCTTGCAGGCCCAGGGACTCTGGGTGGAGGTGGGGAGTGGGCTCTTCTCCCTTGGGCCTCCAGAACCCCGCCGGGGCCTCCTCCTCTCAGCCGTGCGAGGCTGCACAGGTGACTGTTCCCACCGTCCTGAGCTCACTGAAGAAGAGGATGGCTTGGTTACAGGGACGTCGAGGACCCTGTAGACCCGGGGAGAGCTGGAGGACCAGGTGGGGAGGCTCTGCCTCCAGAAAGGACACCTGAGGTCACAGCACAGAGCCGGTCGACGCATCCCTGGGGAGGAAGCCGGCCTGGCCCGATGGTGCCGCCTCAGATGACGCGTCAACGGCAGGAGGCAGGAGGAGGTGAGGCGCCCTCGGGCGAGCCATCTGACCACTGTTATTTTGCTCTGTCTATGTCTGCCTGCCTACCCACCACGCCAGAAGCCACCACCCGTGCTCCCGAGAGGTGCCAAGCCCTGCTTCCCTGTGAATCGAGGCAGGGGCACGTCCCACATGCCATGGCTGCAAGGGCAGGCTGAGCCTCGGGTCCTCTGAGCGTCTCCCCGGGAGGGCTCTGCCCTGGGCCTGGGCCCCGGGGCCCTGCCAGCATCTGGTTTTAGGCTTCTGCTCCTCCAACTCAGGCCCAGATGGAGAGAGACCGGACTGTCCACCTGCCTGCTGTGTTGGACTCGACGGTCCCTTTCCTCGACCCTCAGGCTCTGTCCGAATCTCATCTATTGTGAGAACATTCCCTCTCAGAGGGAGGCTGACGCTGGGGCTGGCCGAGGACAGCCGGAGGGCCTTGCTCCGACAGCAGGCCAGGAAGTGCCCGGAAGCCCGGGTCCTGCCAGCAGCACCGAAGCAGGCCCAATGGGTGTGTGCTGGGTCCCCGCCCACCTGTGTCCAGCCTGGGCCACAAGTGTATGGGTGACCAGGTACAGGGGGCAGGGACGGCCCTGCCAGCTCACAAACGCACAGGGACAGGGGATGGGGCTCACCCTGGCAGCCGGCGTGAGATGCTTGTTTCCGGCAAGATTCAAGAGAGAATAAAGTGGCGGCAGGGGTTTTATGGGGACAGGACGTTTGCCAGGGTCAGTACTCTCCCCACAGGGCGAGTTCATCTTAAAAATGGAAGCTTCACCACGGCGGCCTCTGGGCCTCCTCAGCCACAGGAGCTGACGCCAACGGGGCCTCCTCGTCTGACGCAGAAGGACACAGTGTCCCTTCTGTGGTGTCCCTGCCCCACAGTCTGACTCTCATCAGGAAGAACCCACGGACAAACCCAGGCTGAGGCCCATTCTGCAAACCATCTGCCGTTAATCCAGAAAGGACGTCAACACCATTAACGGGAAGGCAGACTCCAGAATCCAGGGCACCAAGGGGACGGGGAACCGCAGTAGCCCTGGCCTGGGGTCTCCTCTTGCCCTGAGGACATCTCAGGGATGGTTGGTGGCATCGCGGCCTGGTCTCTGGCTCAGATCCTGCTTTCTGGGTTGCCCCTCAGTGAGAGAAGTTCCTCGTTCCCAGGAGCACACGCCCAGGGACCCAGGAATCCAAGGTCCCCGTGTTCTGTACTTTGCAGAGACACTGAAAGAAAACTGACCAGGCAGACGTGAAGGACCTCCAGGGAGCCAAGGCCCCTGGGAACCCCCATCGCTGGCCCACCACTCGGAAAATCACGTCTAATCAGGTCCAGAAACAAGCGCGAGTGTCTGCCAGGAAGCCCAAAGGCCACCGCCCCTCCTTCCTGCCATCCCACTGTGGCTGCCTTGCCCAAGGGGGCCGCCGGGACGGGGAGGGCGGGGCAGGGAAGCAGGGCGTCCAGGAAGGAGACCCTGGGCCACAAAGGGACAGTCGGGACAGGGCTGGACAGCAGACAGTGGCACTGGTGACCCGCCGGCCTCATGATGTGTCACCGGGTCTGACGTGGCACCAGGATCACCCCACGCAACAGATGAGGTGTGCGAGGCCCATGGTGAGGCTGGCCCCTCGGCCGAGGGTGGGAGACCCGGGAGCAGGAGGGTCCAAACGCAGCCGGCCGCTCAGGTCCCCGGGCCGCGGAGCGCTCATCAGGAAGACCTGAGGTCACACCAGCCGGGGCTGAGCAGGGAGCGAGGGCTGACAACCAGGACCCGGCCGCTCCCCAGCACCTCCCCGCCTGCCAGGGTCCGGGAGGGAGGCAGCAGCAGGAGGCCGGGCTGCAGCGCAGTCACAGGGACGTGTCACCTCTGGCCTCGGACCAGATACTGTCTCCCGAGTTGATGTCCTCCTGCAACCTCGTTTTGGAAGCAGGGTCTTAGCCGATGTGACTGGTTAGGGACCTCGAGGTGAATGATCTGGATTTAGGGCGGTCCCACCTCAATGACGAGCGTCCTTACAGAAGAGACAAGGACAGCCAGGCAGGGAGAGAAGGCCCGGCAAAGACAGGCAGAGACTGGAGTCCCGTGACCACCACGGCGGCAGGAAGGCCTCACCAGAGCCTTGGTTCTGGACGTCTGCCCTCCAGAACTGAGAGAGGCCACTTCCTGTTGTTTCAGGCCACCAGATTCATGGTCACTTGTCACAGTCACCCTGAGAATCGAGGCATCTGTCATGGGCTCGCAGGTGAACCGTGGAGGACCCGCTGGGGTGGGCGCCACAGCCCCGGTAGGGACGCTCGCCTCCCCAAACTCCCGTGCAGCTAGGAGCAGCCGCGAGCCCTCTCCTGCCTCAGGGAGGAAGTGGAAACGGACCGGCTGGACTTCTGGACAAACTCTGGATCCACATTTTTCTTGGAACAAAGTTGTAGCCCGGGGGTTCTGCTTCCAGGAATGGCAAAGCAGCCGCCCTGGGACCAGGCGCTCCGCACGTGACAAGCAGGAGCCCAGACAAGAGGGAAAGGCAGCCACCTGCGGCCACTGAGAGCAACCGGGCAGGCAGAATCGGGGCGTTGACCTGAGAGGAAGGGCAGCTGTGAGTCCCGGCTGGAGCCTGTGGTCCTGAAGGACAGGGACGCAGCAGCGACTGTGGGCAGGGTCATGGTGTTAGGGTTTGGGTGAGTGTCCCTCAGGCCCACCTGTCGGAGGCTCAGCCCCAGCCCATGGCACTACCGGGAGGCGGTGGAGACTTGGGCAGGTGGGCCTGGTGGAAGAGAGCAAGGCCCTCAGGGCTGCTCCCTAAAGGGGCGTTGGGGCCCCAGCTTCTTCCTCTCTCCTTCTGCTGTCCCGTCTCCATGAGGCGAGAGACCTCCTTCCCGTGCCCTTCCGACATGATGCTCTGCCTCACCACGGGCTCTAGGCAATGGTGCCAACCAACCGTGGCCTGAAACCTCCAAAACTGAGCCAAAATAAACTTTCCCTCTTCGGGAGTGATTGTCTCAGGGACTTTGTTATAGTACCGCAAAACTGATGAACACACGGAGTCACCTGAGGGGAGCACCAGTTCCCAGAGCCCTGGCTGATCTCTGAGCCAGACAGCAGGTGACCTCCACGAAGCCCAGCCCGGGGATGGACTGGACAGGGGCTGTAGCAGAGGCTACTGCCGTGGAGCAGGAATTTGGGTTTGGATCCAGCCCACTCAATTTCCTGCTGAAACAGAACCACACTTGAGTCTCCAGATGCAGAACTTACCCTGTCCAAGAAGCACCCCAACGATGCTGGATACTCACAAAATGCAAAGCACCTTGTGTACTCAAAAGGTCAGGAAATGGCCGCCTGCTCGTGACGTGGCCCCAGGGGAATGCGGCCACACTGTCTCACTTGACCATGTGGTCCCTTCACACTGTCCGTGGTGGCCGCCACACTCCAGGGACACCAAGTTGTTGGGAAGGACTGGCCTAGCTAGTTAGTAATGGGGTCCTTTCAAGGAGCTTGTGGGACCAACAGGCCCTGGATGACCAGACGCGGGGTCACTGCATGCATTAACACGAAGGCAGGAATAGGAGAATATTTTACAAATAGATTTTAAAAACCCTAGGAAATCGTATGGAGAATTAGAAAACAAACCAAATGAAAATTCTAGACTAGAAACACGGCCCCCTGGAGGGAAAGGAGTTTGGCACGTGCCTCTTGCCCGGCAGCGGAACCCCGTCCTCGTCCTGCCGGGCGGAGCGTGGGTAGCAGCCTGGGGCTGGTGGCTCCCGCTGCCCGCACTGCCCGACCCTTCGGGCCCAGGCTGCTGTCTCGTGCAGCCACACGCTCCTGACCACTTTGACAAGCACTCGAGTCCACCTTTGGGAAACAGCAAGTCACCGAAAGATGAGAGACATCACGCTCAGGGCCAGCGGGTACCCAGCTCAAGGTGGCATGTGGCACAGGTGAACTCCTCCCTGCTCTCCCGAGTCAGGCTGTGGGGACACTCTGCTGGGGCTGGTGACAGTGGGTGGGGAACCTCCTTCAGAACGTGACCCTTACTGGTGTGACAGGCTGCAGGCAGGCCAGCAGGCCCCTGGTCCCTCCAGCAAGGGGGCAGCCCGGGTGCCGGGGAGGCCCTGGGTCCCTGGCCAGGCTGCCATGAGGGCCGTGCCTGGTTTTGTTGAGGGAGCTGAGTCCACTTGGCGGTGGGACAGGGAAGAGGAACGTCACCACTACTTCAGAACCTGGGCTCACGGCAACCAACGTTGTTTTTTAAGCAACTAAAAGCTCTTTGAAGCCCGTGGCGGTCTAGGCCAGGCTTTGGAGAATGTGAAGGAGGACAGACGTTCAAAACAAAGCCACCAGCCCAGGAAGCACCGGTCCCGGGACCCCTCTGCAGCCTCAGAGGACGTGGGGGCCTGTCCCCAGAAGGAGACGGCCAGAAATCCATCCCCAGGCCCAGGGATGCTGAGCCGGGGCCACATGAGCCACCGTGGTGCTGAGCAGAGCTTGACCCGTCCTCGGCCGCGGGGCTCCTGGCCAGTGAGACCAGCTGTGGTCCTGCCCCCATGCCTCCTGCGCACGGCTCAGCTCCTGGGCCCCGCCTGCAGCCAGGGGAACCTCCCGCGAGGTGGCGCCCCTGAGGCCCCCAGCTGGTAAGAGGCAGGGGACTCCCAGGCTGGCTCCCTGCTCGGAGGCCGCCTTGGAGTGTCCCCTGCTGGCGGGTGTCACCAGGTGCTGTGGCTCAGCCCTGAGAGGAATTCTGTCACCTTGTCCTGAGACACCTGGGCAGTTTTCAGTGCTGAAGGTTCTGGGGAGGGTGGCGACTGGCGGTGGGGTCCCGGGCTAGGAAGCCCCTCTCAGAGGCAGGAGGCAGGTGGCAGGTGGGCCACCTCTGGGCTGGGAAGAAGGTCTCTGCTCTGGGCCAGTTGTGCTCCCTCCAAACGCCGTGGAGCCCCGCCCCCAAGGTGACTGCATCTGGACGTGGGCCTTTAAGGGGGCAGCTAAGGTTAAATGGCTCGTAGGGCGGAACCCTCGTCCAACGTGACAAGGCCTCGTAAGGAGAGAGGAGAGCCCAGGGCGTGCACGCTGAGGAGGTGGCCCTCTGCAGACCCAGCCCCTGGGGACACCGCGACCCTGGACGCCAGCCTCCAGAACTGTGTAGGTAAACGGTGCTCGAGGTGCTGGCCTGTGGAATCTGACCGAGACCAAGACAAAGGACCATGAGCCGGTCACAGCGGGACCTGGGCACCACCGGGAGCCTTGGAGACGCAGCCGCAGGCCCTGCTGCGCTTTGGCAGATCACAGGCCCGGACGGGTCTCGGCTGGGCTCCATGACATCACTACAGCTCAGGGCACCCGGCCTCCGGGCAGCTGTCACCGGGAGCAGCCAAGGGACCGAGAGGACGTCGTAAAGGTGCATTTCACAGATCGTTCAGACTCGTCGTGGTCACGGGGACATCTTAGAAATCAACCAGTTTTATTGAAACAAAGCAACAACCAAGTGGCCCGTGTTCACGCAAAGCACAGAAAACACTTACAATGAACTCTGTACACAGGAAGTGGTAAAATACATCATTTTTCATAGAAAAAAGCACACACATCAACTGCGGGCTAGGTGAGCCTACAGATACTGTGGGGACCAGCCAGCCCAGACCCGCGTGGGCGGACGCAGACGGTCTGCAGCGCAGGAGCCGCTGACACCCTGGGCTGGGCACGTCTCTGAGCACGGCTGTGCTGAAGGCCCTGGGCGCTGCTGGCTGCAGTCAGAGGTGGTCCCCAGTCACAGGGGCGGAGCACTAGCGTCTTATTTCCATTTTCTGGGGGAAAAAATGGTTCCAGTTTCAAAATGGTCATGGGGAAGAAGCTGCCGGGCGTGGCTCTGGTGGGACCTTGGCCTCCTGTTGGAGGCTGGCAGAGGAGGCAGGAAGGAACCGCAGCTGTGTTCCTAAGCAATGGGGCCAACTCACACTGGACGCCTCGGCTCCCATGCCTGAATACCCCAGAGGTAAGCCAGCTGGACCCCCGGACCCTCCACTGATTCCACGACCCACGGAGGAGCCCTGACCCCCAGCGATCTCCCTGTCCCTGCAGCAGTGACCCGGCCACAGCCAGAGTGGGCAGGGGGCACCTTGCATGCTGAGGTCCCCAGTTGTCTGGTGGGATCTAGCCTCGCTACCCAGCAGGCTGAACAACTCCTCTCGCTGTGCTGCGTGGGGCGGGAGGGTTGGTACTTATGGGTCATGGCGGCCACAGCGCAGAGAGAGACAGCCTGCTGAGTTCCGCTCAGTCGAGCCAAGAGTTCAATTGCTTTTTACAAATTCTCTAAGTTTTTTTTTTTTAAAAAAGGCTTCAACCTTCAATTTCTGAATTAATTAGGGAACAGAGAAGGCACCACCCTGGGTGCCCAGGTAGAGCTCCATGGCCAGACTGGCTTAGCTCTCCTGCTTACTCTCTGCTTGTTCTTTTGCCTAAGCGAGGTTTTGCTGGAGAGGGATCGGATTTGAAACCAGGGCTCACCCAAGTGGAGTACTGGCTGGCCTTGGCTGGAGGTGGGACTCCGCCTTCGCTGAGGGACGCTGTTTACTAAAGGGTATTTCATTTCACCTGGGGTTTCTGGTCTGGTATATGAAGACCTTTTACAAGGGAGGGAGACCAGCGAGCACCATGCTCCCGGGGCCTCGGGACCTCTGGCAGGACGCACTCACAAAAACAGGAAAGGAGGTGCGTCCAGGCTGCCATATCTGCTGCTACACCGCCTGGCCGCCGGGTGACCACAGGCGGAGCCACTAACCTCGGCAAGGAAGGTGCCCAGGAACTTCCTCCCACTGCTCAAAAACGGGTCAGCGAAGCAGGGGCTGGCACATCGCACGGGCACTTAACAAGCGGCGCCCAGGCTGGGAGCCGAGGGGGCAGCCCTCAGACAGTGGGCCGTGAGCGAGAACCCCGAGGCCAGCGGGGTGGGCGTCAGGCTGCACGCGGGAAAGTCCTGGTTCATCAGTCCTCAATGAGACCAAAGTCACAGCGGGAAACAGACGGGCCACAGGGACGAAGCAGTGACGGACACAGGCGAACTCTGGAGCCGCTGAACTCTAGTCACCAGCACTGCCGAGCACTCGGCCACACGCACGCCCGGTGGGACCGCGGGCTCTGGCTGCCGCCTCTCGTTCAGCGCGTTTGTCTGACCAGCAAACACTAAACCCATGTTTTCTCCATTGGTACGGACGGACTGTGGCTGTTTATTTTTAAATAACTACTTTATACCCCACTTCCCGAGCTCTCCCTGGCCTGCCACGCCCCAGGCGCCTCCGTCTCTCTAAAGGGTTTGCATCCTCCCCCTCCACCCACAAAAGAACCTGTGGCCAGGAGCACCTTGGCAACTGTCCCCTTGGAGAGGGCAGAGGGCACCCAGGAGGAGGCCCCAGGCCTGGCCGCTGAGCAATGGCCCTGAGGATGCCCTTGCTCCAGGGGGCAGGGCTGGACTTCACCCTGGCCAAGGCCACGGAGGGTACGGCACTGAACACCACTCACAGGAGGCTCCCGACTCTGTGTCCCCACCCACCCACCCCAAATGACAGAATCAAAACCAAAGCAAAATCCCGAAGCCCTCCTGAGGACGCCCGTCTCGGTGCTGCGCTCACTGCCTGACTGCGAAGATCCGGAAGGCCTTCCCATCCCCGGGCGCGCTCAGGCTGCAAGAGAAGGAGAGGCTGTTACTGAGGGAGCAGGGCAGGCAGGAGCGCTGGGCCCTGTGGGCAGCCCCGCCGAGGGACGGAGACGCCCCCGCGGCCTGGGGTGAGTCAGGGACCTGGCAGGCACTGCTTCCTCTGCAGACGAGCCCAGTCTGAATCTAGGTCAGGGCTGGGAAGCGCCTTAGCCCAACGGGAGGCTCTGGCCCCACCTGCTGAGCTGCGCCCACCCTCCAGGACCACCACTTGGTGTTGGCCACACCTCCCACCAGATCATGGCCACCTGGAGGACAGGTTCTAGATGGGGCCAGAACACACAGGGCTCTGGAACACTGGGATCTCCACCTGGTACCCCTGGGCCTCCTTCCTCCTGGGGAGGGCTGTCCTAGGTCCCTGCTCCCCAGAGAAGAGACACAGGCACCAAGAAGTAATGCTGCCAACCCAAGGTCATACGGCCAACCCAAACTCTGAGGCCGGAGCTGCGCCCTGCAGCTGACCGGCTTTACGGCAGCACAGCGCACAGCGAGTCAGCTTGGGCAGTGCAGGGCTCGGCGGGTTTCAAAGACCAGACGGGTCCGGCACTCGCTGCACGATCGAGTTCAGATCGTTTCAGTTGCTCTGAGAGCCCCTCCTGTTGCCCCACGGCCCCTTCTGTGGGGCCGTGTGGTGGAGTCACACGGGGTTCTTTCACCTCTGCTTCTTCACACAGCGTGGCGCCAGGGTCTGCCTGCACGCTGCAGCAGGATCAGAACCCCACTCCTTTTATGGCCGAGGACGACTCCATTGCAGGGGGGCCACATCTTGGGGCCCATTCCTTAGCTGATGGACATCTGAACTTTTATTTTTTATTTTTTGGTACCAGGGATGAACCCAGGGGTGCTCTACCACTAAGCCGTATTTCCAGCTCCTTTAATTTTTTATTTTGAGACAGGGTCTCACTAAGTTGCTGAGGCTGGCTTTGAACTTGGGATCCTCCTGCCTCAGTCTCCTGAGTCGCTGGGATTACAGGCATGAGCCTCTGCACCCGGCTGGACATTTGGATTTCTTCCCCTTTCTGGCTGCTGTGCATAGTATGGCAAGGAGCATTTGTGCGTGACCTTCTCGGTGGATGACAGGCGTGCTCCTCTCTTTGGGGAATTCATGGACGAGCGGGGCTGCTGGCTCGTGAGTTTCTTAAAACCCCAGCGGACTGTGCAGCAGCTGCACCAGGTGCGTCCCCACCAGCGCTGGCTCCTGTCTGTCTGGTGGCCATGCTGGTGGGTGTGCGGTGGCCTCTCTTTGTGGTTTGAATTTGAGTTTTGCTAACGACCTTTCCGGTGTGGACTGATCAGCCGCCGGTGCACCCACGGGCGAAACCTCTCCTCGGTGGTTTCCAGCTCCCCCGGGCCCTTGCTGACACCAGGGGTCGGAGTTCATGCAGGGTGGTGTGCACACAGGAAGACCCTCGTCGGACGCAGTTGGCAAGAACGTCCCGTCTGTGTCCTGCCTGTCACGTTGTCAACGCTGCCTGTTAGAAAGGTTCAAAGGTTTAAATCGTGATGAGGTCCAGGTTGTCAACTTGGTGACTTGCAGATGATGTGACTGACATGAAACCTGAGGTCGCCACCAGCCTCGGGGCCACGAGGATGGGGACTGGCCTTCTAAGAGCTCTGTGCTCTCCAGCCCCGCTGTGGCCCTTCCTTTGGGCCACTGAGTCAGTTTTCCGCTCGGCGTGCGGGGGAGGCCCAGCTTCACCGTGGGCAGGCGCACGCGGCTGGTGCGGCTGGTGCCTTTTCTATAGCACAATTGAACCGGAGCAGGAGAGGCCTGGCTGCCCTGCCCCTGCTTCAGAGGCCCCGGTGCATTTGTGAACAATCTCGCGTTTCCTTGCCCATCTTCACCCCGCGTGCACGTGCGCGGCCGACCCGGACGCCCTGCCTGCTCTGGCGCCTGCTGCTTCCTGTGCTTTGGCACGCCGTCCTCTGTGCACGGAGAGCCGCCTGGGTCTGCTGCCCCGACACAGTGCTCTCTGGGCCACGGCCTCTCGGCCTGGACGCCGTCTGTGGTGTCCAGCTCTTGTTAATCACGAGCTTGGCGAACAAGGGCCTCCCTGTCCAGGGCACTTTTGGCGTCTTACGTGTGTCTTAAGGACAAGCCCCTGGCGTGGACTGCTGGGTCAGCGCAGGGTGCTGCCAAACGGCTCCCCGAGAGCCACAGAGCTGACAGCCCCGGGCAGGCTTGTGAGGCGGCCCTTCGGCCTGTGAGCAGCCAGCCCAGGACACCACCAGCACTGTCCTTGGCCAGGCAAGGGCCGGGAAGGGCATCCAGACAGCTGTAACTCGCACTTGCCTGATAACAATTGAATGTGAGCAGAAGATGAACGTCCCGGTCGTGACTGATGAGCAGCACAGTTTCCTCTGGGGCCCCGCTGGGGATGAGAGACCCAGACTGGCCTCGATGCCTGGACTCCACAGATGGCCGGGACTCTGGGGAGCCTCGTGGAGACCGAGTCCTCAAGACCAGCTGCTTGGAGTTCCTGGTTGTTTTTCTGTCTTCCTGGGCAGCGCCACGCTCCTGGCGACCCTGGGACGGAGCCTCGGAAGTGTGGGTCGGAAGGGAGTGCTTGGCAGGAGGGCTGAGAGCCAAGACGCGGCGGGCCTCGAGCTCACAGGGCCTCCGCGGCCAGCAGCTCCCCTTGTCGAGAGGCAGTGCCGGCGTGGGACGGCAGGCTGGGCCCTGGCTGCCCTGCTGGTTCCTGGGAATCTCAGACTTCACGGCTTCCTCGGGTCTGGGCTTCTCTGCCCAGTGAAGCGTCCTGGAGAGCCACCGGAGCCACCAGAACCACCAGCTGCCTGGTGCCTCCGCCTGCAGGACAGCCATGCTGGGAAAGCTGCCAGCGTCCCCCCAGTTCCCGGGGGGCCAGGGGTGCGTGGATGCGGCAGGGTTCTTATTCAGGCTGCCGTCCACTCCGAGGCCCACCTGGCCTGGACCCACCTGACGTCCCCTGAAACGCCCGATCACCTTGGAGGCAGAGTAGGGGGCAGTGCGCCCTCACACGGCCACCCAGGGCGTCTGGCGGGTCCCCTCCACGGCCCCAGGGAGGCATCTGGGCCTGGGCTGGCGGCCGAATGCTGTTTGGTGTGGGTGGGATGGCCATGCTCGATGGAAGGCCTGGTCTGATGGTCACGGCCTTCCTGCCCAGCCTGCCCCGTTGGCCAGCCCCCCGACTCTCTGGGTCACCTTCAGCACCCGGGTGCATCTGAGAGGAAGGCAAGCGGTACGGCTCGTTCAGGCAGAGGATGCCGCGCGGCCCTCGAGAGCTACTGACTGTTTCATAAAGGCGTTCGGACGCCTTCCACCCCTCTGGACTCGGCAGTTTGCCGGTCATTTAACCAGCAGTTACTGAGAACCTACTGAGTGCCAGGTGCTGCACTCAGTGCCAGGGAGGTAGGGTCGGCAGGACCGCCGGGTTCGTGCCGTCATGGAGCCCATGGTCTGGGGAGGGGAGAAAAGCAGCTAAATATGTGTAGCAAACAGTCCAGGGAGTCTGGGGGCGACAGCGGAGAGCAGCTGGGGGGCGGGGGGGCAACCGCAGTGGGAACGCTCAGGCAGGAGGAAGCGTCCCAGGAAGGCGACATGACCACATGACCAGGGGACCCAGCCCAGCTCAAACAGGAGCTGAGGGGGCCCAGAATTGGATTAGAGCAGGTGCCAAGGCCCTGGGGCAGGAATGGTCTCCATGTGTCCCAGGAGTAAGCGAAGGTGGTGAGCTGGAGGAGCAGCGGTCAGGCACCGCCAGAGACGTGGGCAGGGGCCGGAGCAGGTGTGGCCTCCCATGGTAAGGGGTGGACTTCGTTCCTCGTGCAGCAGAAAGCCATTAACGGGGTCACGCTGGAGGTGTGCACGTGACACAGGAGATGCTCAGAGGCTGGGCCTTTCCGCTAAAGGGGAGTTGGCTCAGGAGAGTGGCAGGAAGTGCTCGTGCTTGTGCAAGATGTTCTCTGTGGTTTGTTTATCACAGTAAAAGACAAACGACCTGTTGGTGGTCCATGCGCGGGATGCCGCTCACCACAGAGATGGCAGTCGGGCTTGGACCGCCAAGGGTGTGATCCCTCCCTGGAACAAGTGCTCGTGTGTAAACAGAAATCACAAAGGAAACACCAGAGTGTCCGTGGCGTTGTGCTGGGTGTGGGTGTCGAGCTGTCTGGGAGTCGGTGGGCCGGAGGCTGCGAAGCCCGGGGCCCCTGCAGAGAGCAGCCCGGACACTGGCTTCCTCCCCGCAGGGCCCAGTCCTACTCAGGGAAGAGCTGGCCCCTGGGCCCACGGCAGACTGCGAGAGGCGGAGGACAGCAGGTGCAGAGGGGTGTGGCTCTCCCAGGAGAGGTCTGGGCGTCCTGGAGGGGCCACTGCCCGTGGCCAGTGTGGAAGGGGAGAAGAGGACCGCCAGGCCTCCTGGGGAGCGATTTCTCTCATTATTAAGCAACGTCAGGGACAAGCCTGCAGGCACCCACACGTGGCCTGCACAAGCACAGCAGAGCCTGGCACATCCAACCCTGTTCTCCGAAAGTCTTGTGCCTCTGCTGATCAGAAACACAAGAGTCAGCAGAACGGCCACAGAGCCCGTTGGCGGGACCTTGGTGAACCTTTCTCTGAGCCTCAGTTTCCACGTCTGTAAACTGGGTTTGTTCATGAAAGTGCTCATCACTCCTCAGGGACGTGAACAGAGCCAGCTTCTCCAGAGGGCCTGGGACAGGGACTGGCATGGAGCAGGAGCTCAGCAGGTGGGAGCTGCACAGTCCCACACCCCGGGCCTGGACCTCATCCTGTCCAGGTGAGGACATGCCCACACGCAGCGAGGACCAACGAGTGAGCCTACAGTCACCTGCCCAGGGAGCCGCCGAGCTCTCAGCTCACACGTGGATGCACTGTTTTGAGGGAAAGGAAGTTTCAGAATGGCGTAGCTCACGAGCTCTGTTTTGATTTTTAGGTGTGCACGGCTCCAAAAGTTCAGGACAAGCTATAAACGAGCAGTTAACAGAGGCCGGGGGCTGCAGGGGACTCTGGTTTCTACTTTCCAGCCCGATTATTTAAATAACAGCACAGCTTTCCTGTATGATGAGTATTTGTAAAGACAGAAGCGTGTGCAGCGGCACCCAGGCGGCCTGGGCTCCCCCTGGGAGGGGTCTGGCAGGAGGAAGCAGGGTCCAGAGCCCAGAGCTCTGGACAGCTGGGCCAAGCCCAGCTCTGCCCTTGCCGGCCGGCTGCCCTTGGGCAAGTTGCTTAACCACTTTTCCTCCCTTTCCTTTCTTCTTTTTTTTGGGGGTGGGGGGCACCTGGGATTGATCTCAGGGGCACTCAACCACTGAGACACATCCTCAGCCCTGTTTTTTGGTATTTTTTATGTAGAGAAAGACAGGGTCTCACTGAGTTGCTTAGCTCCTGGCCTTTGCTGAGGCTGGCTTTGAACTTGCGATCCTCCTGCCTCAGCCTCACGAGCTGCTGGGGTTACAGGCATGCGCCTCTGTGCCTGGCCTTCCCTTTTCTTTCTAACAAGGTGTGGACAGTGACAGCCCAGCCTTCAGGGCCCCTGGGGATCGGATGCACTGCTGGGCGTAGACGGGGAGACTGGAGACCAGCTACCGAACGTGGGAGCCCATCGGACCCGGAACGGGGTCAGTGACTTTTGCCTCTCTCATCCCTAGAAGCAGATCTGAGTTGTCCGGTCCCTGAGATGCGCAGAGCGAGCCTGCCCACCAGTGATGGTGGCTGCTGAACCAAGGTGTGGACAGACCAGGTCTCCAGCCGCTACAGAGAAAGACGCCGACTCCTCACTGGCGAGTCCTCTCGGGATGGCAGATGGAGCTGATGGAGAGGCGAAGGGGACCACCTACCCGAGCTCTTCCCTGCTGCCGTGCTCGCCAGGGTCCCGAGGAACCGTGGAATCCAGCGTGTGGCTCGCAGTTCGCGCCTGTTGGCCCTGCACCGTGGACACCAGCCCTTTGAAGATGGGCGCTTCTGTCCCTTCTGTTCCCTGCTGTGTCCCCGGCCCCTGGCACAGAGGGGCTGCCCGCAATGTTGAGTGAATGCACTAGTCAGACCAAAGCCCCGCCGTGTACACCTCTGCACTCCGGGGACGTTTTAAAGACCGAGGGACTGGGAACGCCGTCACTGTTGCTGTGTTTCCCAATCTCCTGGGAAATCTGTCAAAACACGGTCCTGGTCTAAGAAAAGGCTCAGGTGACGTGCATCTGGAAGGCCAGCTTCTTCCCCAAGGAGACAAGGCCAGCAGGGTCCAGAGTCTCGGCCCCTCCAGATCCCTCTTCCGTCCTCTCCGAGAAGGTGGTTCCCCCACCGCACGGCGCCTTTCATAACTTCCAGGAAACCCTCTTCTCAAAGGACCATTGTGAAACCCACGCCCTGAAGCCAGCCAGCCTCGGCCTGCGAGCCAGTTCCTCTCGGGAGCACCTGCGGGCTTGTGTGCTTGATTGAAGGGTTCCGTAAATTTAAAATGCTATTTGTCACACTGGTCACAGCACATCCCACGCCCTATCTCCCTTGGGACCTGTGTGATCCTGCCAGGGTCTCAGCAGCCATCAGGGCCAAAGCCACCCTCTGGCTCCAAAATAGGTCCCCACATCCCAGGTGGGGATGGGCTGGGGAGGCCCCTGGGCCTCACTGCTCTGCAGGACAAGGGGGCCGAGGCCCCATCGACTCAGGGAAGGACAGGACATGGCCACAGAGGCATCTCTGCAGACCTCTCTGCTGGAGCCTAGTCACCAGGGTCCCTGGTCAGTACACTGGACTCGTTGAGCTCTCATCTCCCGCAGCATCCATCCCCGACGGTGATGCTGGGCCTGAGACGGGGCCTCACCTCGGTGCTGCCTGTCCCCCATGGGACACAGCCCCACGAGGCCGAGGCTCCCGGGAGGAGGTTGCCTGCGCAGACGAGCAGGTGCTGCCAGGGCGACGCGGGGCACCCGCCAGAGTCCGCGAGTCCTCTACTCCTGGTCCCGGGGGAAGGCACGCAGGCCGGGTCTCAGAGGGAGCCACCGCACCCCACGCGAGAGGACCCTGCGCCTCCAGGCTCCACACAGACCCCGGGCCGCGTCACGGCAGCAGGGCCCCCGGCCTGTGGCAGGCTTTCTCCGACTGTCTCAGGGTGACCACCTGACAGAGCAGGGCCAGGGACCAGGCCCAGGGAGCCCTGACCAAGGGGCCCGGTGGGCGAGGCGCAGAGCAGGGCCCCAGGTGCCCCTTGCCACGTGCCTCCAGCCTGGCACGTGTGGCCCGGGGCGCGTCTCTCCTGGGCTACAGGTTCCTGGGGCCCAGGCCTGGCCGGGTGCTCCAGAGCAGTGTGTGACGGATGCCAGCACCGGCTGGAGCCCAGGGTGCTTCTCTCTCGGCCTAGCCCAGCTCTTTCTTTCCAAAAACCGATTTATGTTGAGACAGGGTCTCACTGAGTGGCCCAGGCTGGTCTGGAGCTTGAGATCCTCCTGCCTCGGCCTCCCGTGGAGCTGGGATCACAGGTGTGGCCCCCATGCGGCGATGGAGGAGTCTCCGTGGTGAAACATCTGACTCACGGACCATCCCTGGAACTTGTGGGTAACTGGCTCTGGGACCTCGGGGGGCACCCTGACCTGAGGTTGCTCAAGCCCCTTACGTAGGATCCAGGTATCCCGGGCGCGCCCTCTGCCCGCTGTGGAGCGTCTGCACGTCACCTGGACGGCGGTGCAGCGCGCTGCTTGGGGAACAGTCTGCACACGTTCAGGGCGGACCGGCTTTCTGCTCTGATGTTTCTGCCCCGTGGTTGGTGGGATCCGTGGGCGTGGAGCCATGGAGACGGGGCTGTGGGCAGTGCTGACTCTATGCCAGGCACGTGGTCACCTTCACACGGTTCTTACAGCCCAGGGTGGGCCTCAGGTGTGTGTGACAGTCTGCTGGGCCATGCCAGGCAGGTGACCCAGGAATGCGCTTTCTGACACATTCAGCTGATCTGGAGGCCGCTGGTCTGCGGACCCCCCCAGGAGACCCGCAGCCTTGCTACACCCGTGGGGGCGAGGACAGGGAGGCACAGGAGAGCCAGTTAGCTTAACAGCCTCAGGTTCCAGCCACAGGACGCAGGACGGAGGCTGTAGGTTGGGGAGGAAGGAGCAGGGTCCCGACTCCGGGGAGCCTGCAGGAAATGACTCAGGTCTTGCTGTGTGGCAGCTTCGGCCACCCCCACAGGGGAAGGCCCTGGAGACCGCGGGGATGCGGCCTTACGGGGTACCCAGGTCGGGGGGAGGCCCGCTCTCCGGGACCACCTCCCTTCCCCTTCCGCAGGCCACACTTGGGGTCCTGGAGCAGCTGGTGGAGCTGTGCTCGGGTGGTGGCAGAGGGAACAACCCAGCCACCCCAACTCAGGAGGCTGTGTGCTCTTAACGGGGACACAAAGCGCTCAGTCAACGGGCGTCCTGGGACTCCTTTCCAGCGTGGCCAGGAAATTCCACCTCATCAGCTGCCTTGCTTCCCTCCGCTCACTCAGTGGAATTTCCCTTCCTTAAGCTTTGCCCAAACCCCACTGCGCAGGCGGAGCTGTGGACTCAGCACCCGGGCTGGCGGCAGAGTCACCGCACGCTCAGGCGGGCGGGCACTCAGAGGGCTCATTGCCAGAGCCCATCTCCCCTCCGGCCCTGGACAGGCCCGGCTCAAAGGGGCCAGCCGGCCGAGGAGGTCGGGACTGCCGTGGTTCGGCCTCACAGGGGAGGACAGGGAGGCCCAGAGACACAGAGGCGTGCCCGGCGCTGGGGAGGAGCAGGGCAGCCCGGGGCACAAGGCGCCCGCTGCGCTTACGAAACCACGCGCCGCGTTCCACGCAGGTTTCCACAACTGTTCCGTAACCACACTGATCCCATCTGTCCAGTGGGAACAGGGCAGACGGACGTGCGCACTCGGACAGAAGGCTCCACACCCACAGCTCTGTTCCCAGGTGACAGCGAGGGACAGGGTTTTGTTTTCCTTTGGCTTATCTGATGCTTCTAGATATTCTAGATATTCTGCAAAAACACGCATTGGAAATAGAAAAACAGATCTTGGGACAGGAAAGGAAGGGAGACAAAGAGTCGCTCACGGGGCTGTGTGCGGAATGAACGCGGCCCACCCACGCTCCGCTGCAAGCCCCGGAGCCCAGCCTACCTTTCCGACTGCACCCCGTTCCTGAGTGAGCCCGCAAAGGCCTTCTTCTTGTCCACAGGCATCACGTCCACGTACCCGCCGCTGTCGTCCCTGATGGCGCCGGCATGCACGGCCGTCCTACAGATGCTGGACGTCTGTGGGCACAGGGAGATGGGTCAGAGCCCAGCACGTCAGGGCCGAGCACCCTGTGGGTGGGACCAACATGGCCTGGAGGTGCGCCGCGCGACCTGGACTCCTCAGGGGTCTCTGTGGCCTGGCCTCATCCGTTCACTAGGGCAACAGGCTGGGGTGGTCAGTATGGAGGAACCGCCTAGCCCGGGAAAGGCCAGGTCCATGCCCAGTGCCACAGACGGCAAGGAAAGGAACACTGTTCCTCTGTGTGTTCAGCAGTGGGTTTCTGAGCCCTGTGAGGTGCCATCCCCAGCACGGGCGGATCCAGCAGGGAACAAAAGAAGACCCCACTTTCAAGGAGTTGAGAGAGGAGAGGGGTGAACACACGAGCTGTCACCTCAGCTATGAAGCACATAACCAGGTGCTGAGATCGGTGACGGGAGGAGGGGCTGCTCGGAACTGTGGTTGGGGAAGTTGGACGACATCTGCACAGAGCACCTTGGGGCACCCGGCAGGCGCCAGGCCAGCACAGGTGCAGGTGACCTCTGGTCGCACCTCACGGAGCAGGCAAGGCCACCGCTCAGGGCTCAGCTCCCTGGCGGCTCTGCCCTTCGGGGCCACTCAGCTCCCTCCCGCCACGCCTCTCCCCTGCCAGGCACCTGTGAAGGCCAGGGCTCCCCTCCTTCCTGGGCCTGATGTGCGCCAACACTGGACACTCACTACCTCCCCAAACCACGTCCGCCCCAGGCCCCACGGCTGAGCCCTGGTGGCCGCGTCCACCCCAGAGCTCCTGCCTCTGGGCAGCAGACCAGCACGGTAGCTCTCGGGAGCATCTGCAGAGGGGCCTGCCCTGAGCATCTCACAGCCCGGGCACCCGTGCCACCGGGGACCTGCCGGCAACGCAGAGGCTCTGGCTCCACTGGACCACCAGCCCAGGGGCTGCAGGGGCCTGGGATGTGGCCGTACGGCAACTTCCCAGGCAGCAAGGGGCAGTGGGGACGGCCGGGAGAACGAGGTGCAGGAGGCTGGCCCAGTGTCCCACACCGGGGAACATCTGTCCAGCTGGCTCACTGGGCCTGGACCCAGGCTCCGCTCTCTAGGCCACGCCCGGACGCCTCTGCCTGCTCCCACCACAAGGCCGGGGCGGCCAGGAGCGGCTCTTCTGGTGAACGGGCAGGACTGTGGGCACTATAAGGCCCTGGCAGGGCTGGGGCTGGCTCTCCCAAAATAAATCTCTTAGCTAAACAGACATTTCCAGAAGCCTCACTTCCCAGAATTCAGACTGACCTAGAAACCGAGGCCAGCAGAGAGCTTCTGTGACGGAGGATCCGCCCACCTTCTACCTCCCGTGCTCTCTCGGACTTTCTTGTCCTTAAGAGCTTTGTGGGTACCGACTCCCGGGCAGGAGCACCTTCATTTATTTATCCCTTCAACAAACGGAGCGGGGTGCCAGCCCCGTCGGGAGCCTGCAGCCTGAAGCTCAACCCGAGTGAACACGTCCAGACCACACTTGGGTTTCCAGCCACACCCTGTCACAGCCAGCATGACCGCGGCGCAGGTGAGCTCGGGCAGGCAGAGCAGGTGCGTCCTGCGTCTAGCCTGGGCCACGTGCTCGCTGTCATCTGGGGAAGGTTATCCGAGCCTTGTTTTCCCCTCTGTAAAATGGGGACAGATGGTGTTTCTAAGGGACCTAACACATAGCAGGTGTCGAATAAAAAGCAGTTTATGTTTCAGCCATCAACTTTCCCCTGCATTTTTCTATTCCTTTCTTTGCTTCATGTGTTTAGCTGTTAAGTTGTTTGATGTGTGCAGATTTGATTTCTTACCACTTCACAAACTGCACTTGCCCTGTGATGACACAGGAATCGCTTTGTCCAATTTGATGTACGTAAGTTTAAAATCCACTGTGTCAGCGGGTGACATGGCCACTCCTGCTTCTTTTGTTTGTATTTGGGTGAAACAGCTTTGCCCATCCATCTATTTTAAAATCATTTTAAAACCACTATCTCTGTCTCTTAATAGCAACACAGCATTTAGTATAACAATTGCTACACATTAACTGGTTCCTTGTTCCTAACTTTTAGAACTCCATTTTAGCTGAACAGATTTCAAGAAGGAAAAAAGCTGATTTAAAGAGGAAAGAGAAAAGAGGAGGGAGAAAAGCTTAGTCATGAAGGTTGCCTTGACCTTACAGAGCTAAGCAACCTCACATTTACAGGAATCTGGAACAATTGGAGGCAGATGGAGGCAGGACGGAGGCGGGGGCCGGGAGGGAGGGTGCCTCCACGAAGATCAGGAAAAGCTGAGTGAGATGTTAGCTGGAGACCAGCATCTGACCCAGTCATGGGATCCAGATCCAGAGGGCTCCCTGGACTACAAACCCAGCTCCGGACCATTCCACAGAGGGGTGAACAAATTGGCAAGGTCACACAGCCTGTTGGCAGGAGAGCTGGGACCATGTTCAGGTCTCTGGGTGGCCACGTCCCCAGCTCTGGGCGAGTTCTAGGGCATCCACTTGGGAGAAGTCAGGTCAGAGCTTCTGGCTGGAGTTAGGAGGGAGACGGAAGGAGCCTCCAAAGCAGGAATGGGGGTCACGAGCAAGCCTCGGGTGGGGACTGTGTTTTCAGCTAAGCGCGTGCAGAGCAGAAGGAAAAGCAGCAAGGGCGTGGACCGTTTCCGTGACAGCAGAAGAGGGAGGGATCATGAGACGCTGGGGACACAGAGCACACGAAGCCAGAAAACCCTCCGGGAGGGACGAATCCACGGGCCCGCCTGTGCCTCGGGGTGGGGCGGGGGGCACCTCCACAGACGTGGAGAAGGGGTGCTGCTTGCAGAAGCCACAGTCTAGATTTCACTGCAGGCACTGGGGTGAGGCGCTGGCTTCTGTACCCAGGCCGGGACTCCGAGGTCTTAGCAGGTCTCAGGAGGCCACAGATGAGGCCAGAGTACTCACATCTGCATAGACGTTGCTGCCAACCACCGGGGCCCAGTAGGACGGCTCGTCTCCACAGTGCGCAGGACAGTGGACTCTGGAAAACAAGCAGCATTCGTGGGAGGGACAATCGGCAGAGGGTAGACCCTCCCGAGCTGGCTCTCTGTCTGGATTTCCAGACCTGAGTTTGTAGGTGGGAGGAGACCGCCCTGCCCTCTTGTCCTTTAAGAAAGACCACGCCTGTCCCACTGCGCGGGGTAAGGACACTTCTGCCCTCCCAAACACGCAGGCAGAACTTTAAAACCCCAAGCAAAAGGACACCGGGCAAGAAGTTAAAAGGAAATAAGTCTGAGGTGAGGTGGGGCGTGGAAAACCCTTGCTTGGTTGTCGCAGCTCCTACTGTGGGTTTATCATGCAGATTATCATCAACAGACCTTTCCAAGGCCACTTCCGTGGGTGGGGAGGAGAGGGCGGAGGCCTCACCTCTGTGAGTCACAGGCCATTCTGGGCAGGGGTACTGATAACCTGAGGCAAGGGCTAGATCCAGTGGGTCAGTTTCCACAGCCCAGCTCATGATACAGGGTTGAAGAGAGCACCTCAGACTAGAAGGGGGGCACTCTAGGTGGTCAGAGAGCCTCCAACCAGGAAGCAGCATGAGTTGTACTTAAGAAGAGGTCTTTGTGTTTATGCGGACACTTTGCCACAGGTTGGAGCCCAGGGACCAAGAAACCAAAATGGCGTCCAAGAGCCAGCTGGCCGGAGACAGCAGGATTCTTGAAGGGAAGATGGCCAGGCAGAGGAGCTGAAGCAGGCCTTGAGGGAGCAGGGCAGGGGCAAGCAGGCAGAGTGGGGGTGTGTGGAGACTTTAAAAAAAGAATTTGGGAGTCTAAGAGCTCCCGAATTTTCCCACTCCTCCTGGAATGGCAGGTCAGAAACCGACATTGTGGATATTTGCACTCTGCCAAGTTTTTGCTTGTGTTTGTATTTTCTGAAATTACTTCCTTCCGCTTCTCTTTAATATTCTACTTCTACTAAAAGGCATTTTAACATTCAGGGGGATCAACGAGGAGGTGGGGGACAGTGAGCACCAGGGAGAGGGCTCCGGGGGAAGGAGTCCAGGCCCCTCCCAGGCCTCTGCCTGAAGGTACCGCTCAGGTCTCCACCTTCTAGAACCCACGTGTCTCCAGGCCCAGGCGAGGGCTCTTGGGCCCTCCTCACTGGCCCCTGGGGCCTCTCTGGTCCTCAGATGCCAGGGGCTCACACCCCCTGAGTTCCTGACTGCATGGCGCAGCTTTCAGAGAGCCAGCTCTGGTGGGGCAGCTCTGCCGGGCACTATCTTCCGAAGGCTGCGCGGTGACTACGGACCAGTGGGCTGGTCCAGGAGGCACCGGCCTGTTCAGGCTCAGGAGGCTTCTCTGAGTCCACTGAGGGCCAGCTTTTCAATGTCCTGCCTCCAAGGGGCTCTCCAGGAGCTTGAGAGACAGATGTGGCCAGGACACCCTTCCCTTCAGGAGGGACGGTGCCATCCTCTGAGAACCAGCCTGGACACAGCCGTCAGACCCGTCGGGTTGTAAGCTCGAACTGGCCAGTTTTACTGCGGTCCTCAATAAAAGTATCTTTTTAAAGAGGACTTCTAGACAGGGACCCTAATTAGAAAAAGACGTGCTCCGTGTTTATATAGATATGGCAGAATATACTCTAAAAAGAACGAACTTTAAAAAGTTACTTCTGGAGTGATCTGCTGAAAGTCAACAGGCCAACAAACAGGAGCACTGCGCTAACCCAAGGGGACAGAGGGGAGGAGCTCCCAGCATTTCTGGACTGATCTGAGTGACAGGTCGCGCTCGAGGGGAATGGTCGTCCTCTCAAGAACAGAACCCTCTCTGGGGGTCAGTGCAGTCTGGGGGGACACGTCCACTTCCCTGTGGAGGGCACTGGAGTCCTGCCCGAGCCCCGCCCCCGGGCTGCCCCTCCTCACCTCGGGCAATGGGAGGCCGGCTTTTCGAACGGGCAGAGCTGAGCCACAGTGGTATAGCAGTCCACGTCCTGCACTGTGAAGGGGGCAGAGGACAGGTCAGGTCCCCAGCAGGCCTGGGCCGGGCTCCTTCCCTCAGGCCCGCTGTGGTGTCTAAGCAGCAGTGTGAGAAGACGGCTCCAGCACTGCCCCCTGGGGTCCCTGACGGCAGGTCCTCGCCAGGCCAGGGCTGGACGACTTCTTCCAGCCAGTCGATGTTTCCAGCTTTGTGGGCCCTACCGTCCATCTCAAGACCACCTGACTGCTACTGCAGCAGAAGGCCCCCACTGGTGACGTGTAACGAGCGGCCCTGGCTGTGTGCTAATAAAGTTTTATTTACAAACACAGGCGGCAGACAGATCCCACACAGGTCAGGGTTGGCTGGCCCTGGTCCCGTCTGTTACTTGGACAGGTCAACAAAGGGACTGACTGGATACCTCAGGGGCTTCTATTCCGTGGGATGCTGGGGTGGTGGGGTGTCATTAAAATCGGGTTTAGAAGAATACCTAAGGCACTTACATTCTTGAGTCACAATTATTTCAGGGAAAAAAAATCATCAATTTGTAAGTTAATCCATTTCAAACTTAAGTCACCAACATTTATGCTTTTGGTATACAGGGAAAATGAGCTAGGGCATCACCCAAATGATGTGGTTATCGTCACCCAGTAGAGTTTAGGTCACGTTAATGTTTTCATGGAGTTTTAATGGGGTGAGCGCGGGAGCACGGTTTTGCCGTGAGGCAAGTTCCCTGACATTTCTATAAAGGCAACAAACACCCCGGCCTCTGGGGCAAATGACGAGAGCTGCTCTTCCAGAGGAAGAGGGTGGTGAGCCGGCTCGGGGGGAGGCGGGAGCCTGGCCCCGCCTGGCAGGCCCGTTTGGACAACTCCCAGCCACGCCTCCACCTCCAGTGCAGGTGGAGCATGTCCCCCACGGCCACGCCCACATGGCCAAGGACCCCCTGGTGCGATAGGAGGCACCTGCCAAAGGGGGCAGCCAAGCCCTTCCTGCCCACGGCAGGCGCTGGGACTCCAGCCAGCTCTGCTTCCTGCCGGGTCCTCATGGAGGCTCAGAACCCTTCTCAACACAGGGCTGCAGGTAGCCACTGCCACTGCGCTGACAGAGACCCACACCCAAGGGATCCCTAGTGTCTGCAGCCCCGGCACCAGCACTCGGGTGACCTTTGACAGGACACCCCAGACCTGTTTCTGACTCAGCCACCTAGGGCCGGTGTCAAGTGCAGGCCGTTTAGACGCCAACTGGAGCCAGGACCTCTTCAGGAACCTCTGAGAAACCTTCCCGACACAGAGCCACCACTCCAGGAGTGAGCCTGGCAGGAAAGTGGAGGTCACCACGCACAGGTCCCCTAAGGGACCCTAGAGGTCCCCCGCATGCGGGTCCCCTCAGCGACCCTGGAAATCACCCACGCGCAGGTACCCTAAGCGACCCCAGCTCACCTTTTACTTTCGACACCATGAAGGAGCTGGAGGGCTTATATTTGCTGGAAAAGAAAACGCAGGTCAGGCCCGCGGGCTGCTTGTGGGAGCTCACACCCTGCGCTCAGCCTGCGCCCGCCCAGCCCGCCCTTCCCGAGTGCCAGCGCTCTCAGAATGTTCTAGAGCAGGGCTTCTAACCCTTTTGCATGAAGATGCCCGTGGAAGTCTAGTGGAACCTACAGACTCTCGGAACAATGGTTTTAAAGTGTGCAAGACACACTTCAAACATGGCAAAGACGGTGGCCTTAGTACCGCCGTGTGACACTGAGCCTCTTCACCAACACACAGCAGAGCAGGAGCCAGCGAAGGAGCCTCTGGCGCCCGTCATCTCAGGGTAACCACCCCAGGGACGAAGCTTCACCAGCAAGGAAGTCGTGGCCGGTGATGCTGCTCGGTTGTGCCCGGCCCTCGGGAGGAAATCCTCCACGCCACTTAGATGTCGGTGGGGCCGGCACGGCTTTCCCCCTGCCCTGCTGACCCTGCTCCCAGCCCAGGGAGGAGCAGGAAAGGCTGCCTCAAGGAGCCCCGGGCACAGACACAACAGTTACCTCAAAGACTCCACGCCGTGCCTCTGAGACTTGACAAAGAAGGGCACTTGCCCGTTCCTGGTGATGTCCACCAGGCCTCCCTTGTCATCCAGGACTCCGGAGTGGATGGCGGCCCGGCAGATGCTGGACGACTGTGGGAGGGGGAGGGGAAGCCACAAGTTCAGTCTGAGTTCATCTTTGCAGCAATGCCCAAGATGTTTGTCCCGACCCACTGAAAGCCGAGACCAGGGCCAGGGCTCGCTGCCCTCTGACGGGCCCTGTCCATGAGCACGTCTTTGTTCCTGGGCTTGCTTATCTTGAGGAGCTCATCTGATCGCTTTACCAGCTGAGGACGGTGACAAGAGCCCTTTCTCCCCATGCAGTCGGGCATGCTAACCGGGCTCTGACATGCAGACAGGCCCTCGTGAGGACCAGCCCCGGTTCCCACAGGTGGCCGCGACAGCTTGGGAGTCCCTGAGCCCACACACGGATCAGTCCCAGACCCCCAGGTTTGACCCAGGAGCGGAAAGAAAGCCTTGTCCTGTGAACGCAGCAACCTCTTTAAAACCACGCGGCGGCACCACACGAACCCCTCAGAGCAACGCAGACCACACTTACACTTTCATAAAACACAGACCCGAAAATCTTCGCCTTGTGGCTCAGGCAGCCTCCCGGACACTGATACCTGAGCGGAAGAAAGAAAATGGTGTTCAGAGATGACCACGCTGATTAGGCTTCACAACGATCTTATCATATTCTTCAATGGCCGCATTATCACGTTCAGAGAGGCGTGACTCAGGGAGACGCCATTGCGCTGGAGCAAGCCAGTTCACCCAGGCCTGGGCTGGGGCGCCAAGCCGCACACGCCCAGCTCTGGCCACGATCAAGTGCTTAAGCTTGGTGTCGAGGAGACGGGCCACAGAAGCAGGACAGGTGACTTCGCCTGCACCAGAAGCCCCAACCCTCACCAAGGACATGCAGGTGACGAGAGCTGCTTTCTAGCTGTCACTCGCCGGGCACTTAAGAAGGGCACCTCAATGAAGCTGCCCTGGGCATGACCCCACAGACTCACCCTCAAGGGAGACCCCAGCACCCCGGGAGCTGAGGCAGGGGGATGGCAGGATCAGGCCAGCCTGGGACACTTAGGGACACCCCGTCTCAAAAAAGCAGAGAAGGGACGCAGGGCATGGGCTCCGTGGGAGAGCACCTGCCTAGCATGGGTGAGGCCTCCACACAAGCACAAACGCCTTCACATCACCTCGAAGGACCCTGGACTTTCCCTCCTATGTCCACATCCTAAGCAACCAGTCACACAGTCAGCCCTACATACACCCGAACTGTAACCATGGAAACTGGGGAGAAGCCCCAGGTGACATTCGTGTGGCTGAATGTCGGTGGACTATGCAGCCACTCAGAACGAAGTGTTTGAGGATCCTTCATGGACTTTGGTAAATCTACGTGACAGTACATAAGAGGCGTTCAGGAAGCTGCGCGGGCAGAGAAGAGGGCGGGAAGGCCCCACCGAGGTTCCGGTGGCCTCTCCCGTACAGGTGGCGCTGCGTTTCCTACGGGGACAGTGAGAATGCCTCTCAACTTCAGCAGCGCCCACAGCCATCGTTTCTCAGGGTGCTGTGGCACTTCCTGCCTGCAGCTGGGCATGAGCTGTGTGCGCTGACCGGAGGCTGCGGCCAGTGTCCCTGGACAGTCCCCTAGGCTTCCTGCCATCGACTCCCGCCTGGGAGCCGTCCAGAACCCAGGCCCCACCTGGCCCGGCACAGGGCGGGCAGTGTCGCCCTGACACCGGCGCTAGGACACACTGGTTCTGGCGCGGTCACGCCCCCCGTGGCCCCGCGGCTCCTCGGTCGGTCCCGCTCTGGCCGCCTGGACCTGGGGCCGCAGCCAGGACCCCTGTGTCCCTGGAGCAGCCCCACCTATGCAGAGTTCCACATGCCTGCCCGAGTCTGAGTGGCTGTCCTCCTGGCGAGCCTGGTGCCAAGTCCCCGTGGTAGAAACAGGAGCCGCGCCCTCTTTTCAACAGATGCTGTAAATAACTCCACTCAGCTTTAGGCAAATGGCTGCCAGAATTCCAAGAAGGTGATTAGGGTCCCCTCTCCTGTGACATGGTTTTCCCTCCACGAACCCGAGGGGCCACGTGACGTGCCACACCTGCTGGCCACACGCTGCCAGAAAGCACAGCCGGGCAGCCTGCTGCCAAGACCCAGCGCCTCACCCTGGCAGCTGTCCCCTGGCGGCGTGCTCAGCATGCGTGGGCCGCGCTCGCTGGCTCCGCCCATACAGGGTCCAACAACCAGGAGACGCTGGCCGCTCACTGGGCCAACAGGGCCATAGCCCTGCTCAGACCCTACAGCAGCCCCACAGGATGTGCCAATGCCAAGGTGCCCTGGCCAGGCAGCCCTGCTGGACCTGGGCCTGCCCTGCGAGCCCTTCGTCACAGGGAGGTGGGAGGGGCCCTAGCCCTACAAAAGCATCAGTCGAGCCCTCGTGTCCTCAGCTGGATGACACATCTGCCACTTGACAGCTGGCATTTAACCAACAACCCAGCACAGCTGTAACTTGGCACCACTGGAAGACCCAGCCTTGAGCGGGGAACAGACCCGACATGGAGGGAGAGACCGACCCTCAGAGGGAGCACCATGGAGACCCCGAAGCCATGAGCACCTCATTCCAACTCCCCGGCTTCTTTCAGAACCGTGTCTAAGTTACACTCCCAGCCAGGTGACCAAGCACCCCAATCGGCCCAGGACTACAGGGTCTCCAAGGACTTTGTACTAAAACAGGAACCGTCCCTGGCAAACTGGGACCTGTGGATCCCCTGTTCTGGGCCTCTGGGGCCAGGAACCCGCTTGCTTCCCCGGGCGTGGTGAAGGCTTCAGGCAGCGGTTGGCATCTGCCACCGAGGTTGTTCTTGTGCCCTCCAGTCCCCTCTGTCCGGCCCCCACCCCACCTGGCTCATTCACCCCCTTTCAGCTAAGGCCGAGTGACCTCTGCGGGCCTCAGCGGCTTGTCCAGGTGCAGCCTGAAGACCCTCCTGCTCCTTGCTCCAGAGGGTCTGGGTTGGGGAGATCCCGCCAGGCTCTCGGGTTTGAGGACACTCACACCATTTAGGGCTCACGATAGGGGCTGCAGGTCACAATCTCCCAGGGAGGCTTTTGGAGACGCTCTGAGAACCCTAAGGCCACAGAGAGGCTGTGCCCTCTCAGACAAAGTCAGTGTCACGGGCGGAGGCAGCTAGGATGAGTCCCTTCTAAAAGGCCCCTGGAAGATCCTGACGTGCACTGGTGGGACGGGGTGCCAGGTCCGGCTGGCAGGGACAGCTTGTTAAATACCTGAGGACACAGCGAGCTGGCTGCACACGGGCAGCTGGAAACCCGGGCAGGGACCGTACTCACACCCGGGACAGGCACAGGCCACGTTGCCATCGCCGTCTTGAGAGCCAGTTGCCCGCACACCACTGTGACTGTCACTGGGCTATGGGGGGGTCTCAGTTCACGACCCCCAGGCACCTCCTGGTGGTGCAGGGTGTGAGCCTCCCCGCATCACTCGGCAGAGTAAACACCTGGCCAGGAGACCCAGCACTCCGGTCGCCCCCAGATCCGTGGGTCTCACCTGGGGGCAAGCTTACCCCTCAGAGAACTTGCTGATCCCTGGAGACATTTGGGTTGGCAGCACTTGGTGGCTTGCTACTGGCAACTGCTGGGTAGGGGCCAGGGAACTGTCGGCCCCACCCCAGAGACTCATCTGGCCCCGGTGCCAGTAGTGCCCAGGCTGGACCTGCTCTGGGATCAGCCTCGTGTGCCAAGCTCTTAACCAGGGGTGGCATTCAGAGAAAAGGCTGGCTGTCACGGCCAGGGCACCCCTGACCCCGAACACGCTCCTGGCTGGCCTGGCACAGCCTTGAGCCGAAGGGAGCGAACACCACTGTTAGGCTTGGATGTGAGGTGTCCCCAAGCCCCCCACGTCCATGCAGGGGAAATGACTGTGAGAGCCATGACCGATCAGCCCATCCCAGTGTGTCCAGACCACCTGGGTGGTCAGGGTCGGCAGGTGGGCGTGGCCAAGGAGGTGGTCACTGGGGTGGGCCTCTCCCTGCGGCCCCTTCCCCTCCGCTTCCTGGCGGCCGTGGCTGAGCAGCTCCCCCGCCCCACGGCCGAACCTTGGGCCAGAGCAGTGGAGGGGCCGACGTGGACTGAACCTCGGACACTGAGCCAACACCGGCTCTTCCTCCTCCAAGCTCTTCTTGTTGGGCATTTGGTCACAGCCACTTAACGCTGACCAACTGCCCCTGAGTTTCCAGGCAGCTGGCTCCGGGCAGCGAGCACACTGCCATCCACCTGTGGTGGCCCGGGGGAAGAGGGCCAGCAGGGGCCCAGCCCAGACCCACCTGTTGCAGGTAGACCCCTTGCACTTGTCCTTCATCTTGGTGTCACAGCGGATGACTTGGGCTGGAGAGAAACGCAGAAGTAGGTCACAGCCAGCAGCCAGGAGCAAGCGGAGCATGAGCGGGACCTCTGCCGCACCCCAGGGGCATTCTGGAGCCCTCCAGAACCCAGCGGGCATTCTGGAGCCCTACGGAACCCAGCGGGGCATTCTGGAGCCCTCCGGAACCCAGCGGGCATTCTGGAGGACTCCGGAACCCAGCGGGCATTCTGGAGCACTCTGGAACCCAGCAGGGCATTCTGGAGGACCCCGGAACCCAGCGGGGCATTCTGGAGGACTCCGGAACCCAGCGGGGCATTCTGGAGCCCTCCGGAACCCAGCGGGCATTCTGGAGCACTCTGGAACCCAGTGGGCATTCTGGAGGACCCCGGAACCCAGCAGGGCATTCTGGAGGACCCCGGAACCCAGCAGGGCATTCTGGAGGACTCCGGAACCCAGCGGGGCATTCTGGAGCACTCTGGAACCCAGCGGGCATTCTGGAGCACTCTGGAACCCAGTGGGCATTCTGGAGCACTCTGGAACCCAGCGGGCATTCTGGAGCACTCTGGAACCCAGTGGGCATTCTGGAGCCCTCCGGAACCCAGTGGGCATTCTGGAGCACTCTGAAACCCAGTGGGCATTCTGGAGCCCTCCGGAACCCAGCGGGGCATTCTGGAGCCCTCCGGAACCCAGCGGGCATTCTGGAGCACTCTGGAACCCAGTGGGCATTCTGGAGCCCTCCGGAACCCAGTCACAGCCAGTGCAGGAGCGGCGCCTGGAGGTGGGGCCTCATGGGACGCCCAGGTCCCAGACCTGCCACTCCGCACAGTGGAGGGTGGCCGTGGGCGGGTGGCTCACCCTCGGGGGTCCCGTGCACACGTAAGAATGGGGATGACACGGTGCCCACCGGGAAGGCTCGTGAGCATTAAAGGGGCGAGGAAGCAGGGCCGGAGCAGGCCCCACCCACCGGTCCTGGAGGCAGGACTCTCGGAGGTGAAGAGGACCTCACCCTGCCCAGGGCTGGACACGCCGTCTCCCCACAGCCACGGGGAGCTGTGCTAAGCTTTCGAGGTTTGTCTTATAGGGGTGGCGTTTAAGAGAGATACTCATCACGTCATGTTTTATATGATTAAAATTGGCACCAGTTTGAACTTCTGGAGGGACAAGAGGACCAGCGTCCTGGTCAACATAAGCTACAGAACAGTCACCCGTGGGGGGAGAGGTCTGAAGGCAGGAGGGGAGAGAAGGACGCGTGGGCAGGGGAGGAAAAGAAAGGGCAGGGCCTCCAGGGCCTGCGGGTTCCCCTCAGCGTGAGTCCAGCTGGGTGCTCGGGGGCCGCCGCGCTGAGAGAGGAAGTGCCCGGACCCTGCAGGCCTCCCCCCACAAGAGGGGAGCCAGCTCTACCCACACGGAAAGCTCTGGAGGGGAGGTGCCCAGACGGCCCGAGGGCAAGAGGTGGGCGTGGGAACATTCTGTTTGGGGTCCCCAGAGTCCTAGGAAGAGCACTTAGCTCCACGCCCGTCAGGGATGGTGGAGGCCTTCATGATGGTCTAAGGGGGACACTGGGCTGGGGTCACTGCGGACGACCCCCAGAGCTGCCCCGAGCTGGGCACAGTTTCCCCACTCCACAGATGAGCAAAGGGTCAGCTGGCCCAGAGCTGGAACCCCGCGGAGAGGTGGCAGGAGGTGCTGGAGCCCCTGGACGCGGTACATGCTAGTTCCCGCTGTGAGGCCAGTTGTCCCAGGAGGGACATGATTTCAGCCCAGGTCCCCTTTGGAAGGACCTGGGAAGGTCTAAACATAAATACCTGCCTGGGGGAGCTGTTGATTCTGGCCAGCCCTGTGCCTCCCCGTCCTGCCGCCTGCCACCCGCAGGCTCCACCTCCAGCGCCCCCTCAGGTGGCCCCAGGTGGCCCTGCGTGCAGGAGGCAGGGGACCACACTCACTCATGTATTTGACCACAGGGGTCTTCTTGGGCTTCGTGGGTCTGACCACCCTTGGTTGGACCCAGACGTGCTTCTCGTCAGGGGCGGGGGCCGTTTCCACCTCGTTCATCTCGTCCGTCTCAGGTTTTTGGACGTAGGTTTCCTCTTAATGGTGGCGAGGGAGAGAAAAAACGTACCAGGTTCAACAGAAGGCGCTTGGGGAAAAGCAATTTGAAAACGGCACTTGTTTGAGGGTTAGTTTTGCAAAGAATCATTTCAGCAGCAAAGAGAAGGTCCATTCGGGACAGACCTGGCCTGGTGGAACTCTGCCAGCCCGGAGCGGGCACGTTCCCGCTGCCCTGTGTGCCTCGGGACCAAGAGCCGGCTTGAGGCTCCTCCAGCCAGAGCTTGTCCACCAGCCGCAAGGAGGCAGCTTCAAGGAGCTTCCCTGGTCCCTGACCCAAAGCCCGAGCTGTCCCTGAGGGCCCCTGCCCTTTGTTGGGGAGGGGTCACGGACCCACTCGCGTGCTCTGGGGCCCCAGCCGCACCTCGCAGCCAGCTGGCTGTGCCCTCCCTGCCCCGGAGGCGGATTGACTCCTTTCTCTGCACTGGGCTGTGGCTGCTTCGGGGATCGCAGCTCATCACAGACCCGACTCCTGCTGCCCTGGTCCTAGTTCTTCCTCACAAAGGGCACTGTGTGCTGCCATTTCTCCAGCCATGACCACCAGCCCCAAGTCTTAAAACATTCTAGTTAACTTATCAGCCAGCAGTTCACCCACCCTGGCATTCATCCTGACTGACGGTCCCGTGTGGCCTGTCCTCCAGGGCAGCAAGCTAAACTCCAGCCACAGCAGAGCCCGAGTGCCATCCTCCTTAGCAAGAGCGAGCCGATGTGCAGCCCTGCGGGGGACCCCTCTCCTCCACCACTCACAGCCTGGCCTCCTGTCCTCCAAGACCTGGGTCCCCTGTCTCCCGAGCTCCTCGAAGGAAAGGGACAATAAAGGTGCTCCCTAGCTAACCACGTGGTCACCTCCCGAGAAGCCCAGAACAGGTGGAAAGCATCCCGCGTCCAGTGCATTTAGAACGCTGAGCTGCCCGACGCCTGGCCTTGCGCCCTGGCTGTGGAAGCCTGCCTCCTGGGAGCCTCCATCTCTCCTGGGCTGCCGGCCACGGCCCAGCATGGACAGCGCTGGCCGCACGTCGCCCGCCTGGGAAAGATCAGACTCGGAGCTCCGAGTGGAGTCTCCATGGAGTGCAGGCAGCTTCCAAGCCACCGCGGTCGAGCCACCGCAGGGCGTGGGCGAGAGAGTCGCAGGAGAGGCGAGGCACCCTCCTGGCCCGCTCAGGCCCGCTCAGGACTCGCGCCCCCGGGGCCCCCGCCTTCGGAACCACGAGCGCCCGGCCAAGGGGCAGAGCAGCCCCAGCATCTGAAGGACGTGTCGAGTGCCTTCCAGCGCTCTCCCAGGCCCGGGCCGCCCTGCTGCTCCTGGCCAACTCACTACCCTCCACCCGCCCAGCCAGCGGGAGGAGCACGGGCGGGGGAGCCCGGGCCTTCTCAGATGCTCTGCTGGCTGCGGCTCTGGGTCGCCCACCAGCTGCGAACTCCCGAGACCAGCCGCTGGCCTGCCACCCGTGCCACGCGACACCACCACCTGGCACTCAGGAGTCGAGTGAGGACCGTCCAAGGTGCCCAGGAAAGGACCGTCAAGAGCCTCGCACCGGGGCTGTCGGTGGAGCCTCCCAGACGCGGCTGGCGAGTGTGCCTGGCACACAGGCCCTCCTGCCCGCTGTGCCCATCAATGTGGCCATTCAGGGCTGCCCTTTCCTGAAGCCGGAGCTTCTTGGCAAGGAGCTGGGTTTCTTCCACCAGCCTTTGGGACTTGAGCCTCATAATTGTGGCTTTATTTAGCAGAATGTAGCCTGGTGAAGCATCAAGGCGTTTGAGGCTCAGCGTCTCAGAGGCTGGGCAGACGGGCCCTGCCCTCAGACGCACACGTGAAAAGCGGGCTGCGTCCCGGGGGTGGCTGACTTTGGGCACATCCTAATTGGGAGCCCTGTGAGGACCGGCAAGGGGCTGGGGGAATCCCTGTCCCGTCCACCTCAAGGTCACTCGACCCAAGGTCACGCTCCAGGCTGGGAGTCTTGGGGCCCAGAGCACCGTGGACACCATTACGTCACTCAGCAGGTTCCGCCTGGCCCTAGGGTTGGTAAGGAAGCTCAGAGCTGAACCATGAACGTGGACCATGTGGCCTCTGGCCAGCTTGGGTTCCAGCATCCCCTCACTTCATGCTCTTGTTCCCTTAGGAGACACAGCAACTCCCAGCACAGACGAGGAGACAGTCTCAGAGAGGTGAAGCAACCTACCCAAGCTCACACAGCTGGGAAGTGGCCGGCAGGCATCCAGCTCCTGTCCAAGCTCCGGCCTTTCATCCCACATGGGGCGGGGCTGGAGGGAAGCTGGCTTCTCTTTTCTATCCTTATCCTTAAATCCCCATATCACCATTACGGGTCAGGGCCTGGCCGGCACCCGCGACGCACGCTTATTAAGAAGCTTATGCAGGTAAGCAGCTCTCGGGGAGAATTTCTGCATGGTTGGCTGAGGAAATTGGAAAGCCTGCCAACAGAAGTTGGGCGTTTTCCACCAAAAATAAAGAAATCTGTACATGGGCATCATTTCGGGGGTAAGCTGGCATCTAAGGTCTCTGCATGCGTCTTTCCTTTGAAAGTGACTCTGGAAATCGGGGCACATTTATCCAGAAACATGCAGGACACACGTGACCCCGCGGGGTCCCTGGAGTGAGCCAGCAGCTCTAACAGGGCCATAAGGCTCGCGGGGCGTCTGGGTCATGAGAATACCGGCAGGTCACTGTCCGCCTGCGGGTCCAGGAAGCTCCTGGAGGAGGGCCACTGCAGAGCCGCAGCGGGCTGGCCTCCAGGGGCTGGGGGGCTCCTCAGAGCAGAGCCCACAGGCCGCCATTCCCGCCTCCCCTCCGCGTCCAGGTTGTTCCTTCTCTGTCCCACCCGCCTTGGAAGTCCCGCAGTGGGCAGTCCGCTGTGCACAGCAGGCTGGGGCAGCAGAGTGCCTGGGTCCCTGAGAGGGTCTGCAACCTCATTCCAGCCTGCCTGTCCTTCATGCCAGAGCCTCTAGACTGACCCCCTGTCCCCCTGCCAAGAGCTGCTCCCACCTGCCCACCGTCCGGCCAGGCCCGTGGTCACTGCTGAACCTCAACTGCAGGACTTGGCAGCCGGGGCCTGTCCGGCCCTTCCTGGGACACGGCCTCTGGGAGCCCAGGGCAGGGCTGAGACAGCAGGCGTGGGGTCATGCTACGTACAGCAGCAGGAGACATGGAAATACCCCAGGGCCCAGCAGACGCGCATGGGGACAGGCAGAACGTCACGGTGCCCTGGCGCCCCAGCTCCCAGCCGCCGAGCCCCAGGAGGAGAGAAACCTGAAGGCTCGGGGCAGCACGGGACGAGCAAGAAACACGGGTGGGGGCCTTGGGGCTTTGGTTTTAGGGTCCAGTTCCCCGTTTTGTGCCATGCTGTCTATGACTAGGGCGAGGAGGGTTCCATGTCGCCTGGAGGCCACCCACGACCCCCACCGGGGTGACACGACCAGGGCTCCCTACTCAGGGCCACCCAGGGTTCCCCACCTGGGTGACATGTCCAGGGCTCCCCACCTCGGGGCCACCCTGGGCTCCCCACCTCGGGGTCACCCTGGGCTCCCTACCTCGGTAGCACAGGCCGTTCCTGCAGTTGCCTCCGTAGCTGGGCGGGCACTCGGAGCAGGGTCGGCCGCTCTTGTACGGGGCTTCTCCAATCCAGTTCCCCCTGGGGGCAGACCAGAAACACCATCAGGAGGGGCCTCAAGGCCCGGAGACTGTGACTCCCACCAGGTTGGGGAGGAGGTGTGGCCAGGCAAACAGGGCAGGCAGCGGCCGGGGCCTCCAGGGCAGCCTGGAGAACTCCAGAACCCCAGAGAACCACGGCAGCTGGACCCTTCCACCGGCACCTGCTTCTGCCGCCTCAGCCCTGTGCCAAGAGTGGGCCTGGGGTGGACGCCAGGCCCGCCAGCAGAGCCACCTTGGCCAGTCCCCAGTCCCTGCCTTGGCTCCTTCCCTTAAAGCAGGCTGCTAAGAGTGGGCTGTGGGGAGGCTTCAACAGGAGGCCAGCAGGAGGCCCTCAGCCAGCCCGGCCGGGGGTCAGGGCTGCTCACGAGTGTTTGTTCAGTCCCGAAGCCCAGCCAGGCTGCTTTGTGACGGCTTTCCAGGAGGCAGGAGGGCCTGCTGGTGTCAGCCAGAGACCAAACTGAGAAACGGGCCCGTTGAGCGTGCGCCCCACTGGGCCTCAGAGCGACTGCCCGCGGCCCAGGAGCAGGTGCAGCCCTAGGAGCCCGGGGAGAAGGCGGGAGGGCGGCCACCTCCGTCCTCCTCACAGGAGCTGCACCCTCTCGGCCAGTGCGCACCCCTGAGCCTGGGCCAGGTTCTCTCCTTAGGACAGAAGCCGGGGATGGAGCTGAACATCACACAGCCACAGTGAGCACACCCACCATGGACGCATCTCACCGAGGTGACGCTGGGCAAAAGGTGCTGGACACCCACAGCCCCTGCCGTGGGACGGCGCCCAGGCAAGCCCGCCAGGGGTGCCAACAGGGGCACTGGAAGCATTCCGCACCCAGGCAGGCAGGCGTGTCGGGACACGGGCCCACGGCTGTGGCTGCAGGTGTGTGCATGCACGGGTGTGTGCCCCGCGTGTGTGGACACGTCCAGGCACCTTCCCAGGATCCACTGTCGGAGCCCCCACCCCGCGTGGCCTGCATTCTGAGACGGGCTTTACAGAGGTGCCTAGGGCTGGAGATGCCACCGGCCGGGTCCCGGTGCGCAGGTTGGTGTCCCTCCCGGGAGAGCCCAGAGCTTGTGCCCTGGTTCCAGGGGCGCACACGACAGGAGGCGGTGGGCGCACGTCAGGAAGGGGCCCTGGCCAGAGCCCCCCAGGGCCGGGTCCTGCTCTGTGACTTCCAGCCTCCAGAGCCGTGTGGAGACCGTGGAGCCGCACGCCCGGCCACGGCTGCTCCAGGGAGGCGGGAGGGCCGAGCAGGGGCTCTGCTTCTGATCGCACCCTCGAGGGTGTATTTTTTACCCAAAGAAGAGTCAGATCAAGTCGGCCTCCCTCCCCGCCTGCTGCTCGGCCAGGACCCACCCCTGACCAGAGGCTGTGCTCTGCGGGCTCAAGTGCCTCCTGGGCCATGTCACCACGGCCAGGCCGGATGGCCCCTGCAGAGCTGCTTCCCTCCCAGCCTCAGCGATCCCCCCACTCCTGACCCAACCCAAACAAATGAGGTCACTCCCATCTCCTTCAGTCCTGGGCAGCTGTGCCCTGAGGGCCCCTCTGCAGCATGCCCTAGGGGACGGCGGCCAGCGGAGGGACCAGCAGGCAGACTGCAGGCGGCACACAGGGAGAGCGAGCCCCAGGAACAGCACGTGGGGTGGACAAATGAAGGGCCAAGTGACAGCTATACAGGGCCTCGGAGGAGGGGCTCCGCTGACTTCCTGTGGTCTCTCAGGAAGGAGCGGACAGGTGCTGGAGGGTCAGGTCCAGCCTGAGCGTGTGTCCAGAATGCCGTCGAGGGCACACTGTCAGGGAAAGTGGCGACACCACCACGCAGGCCCTCCGGCTTTGCTCCAGTGGCACCAGGGGATGACTGTGAAGCCACTGTGTCCCCTCCCTGATCAAGGCCACCTGGGAATCAGGTACCCTGCCTGTGGTTGGCCCAGTTCTGGACACATGCCAAAGAGGAGCCTTTCCTACCATCCCACTTGGGAAGACGGGATGCCGGTGGTCTGCAGCCACCTTGTGGTCATAAGGCAAGGAAGGTACGGAAGGAAGACAGAAAGGGCGTGAGTCCCCACCGACACTGCTGAGCTGTCACACTGACCCTAACCCACTTCTAGACCCCTTGCATAAGAAACAGCTATGAGTCCTCGGGTGAAGCCAGTTGTAGGTGGGCCCCATGGCGGACACATGCACCCAGCCAGGCCCCTGGGCGGACACTCACTTTGGAGAGTAGTTGCAGACCAGGTAGACTGCGTTCTCCCAGATGTCGCCCCACACGTTCATCCTCTGGCAGGTGTTGACGGCACAGCCGATCTTGGTGGTGGTGGCCCAAACCATCTGGAAAGACAGTGCACACGTCACGGCCCAGGCGCAAGGTGCACCTCCTCGGCTCTGGGAGGAGTGGCGTTAGAGGACAGAGTGGGGTGAAGGCGTGGATTTGTTTCCCATTGAAGCACACGTCTCTTTTGATAAAAGACCCAAAAACCAATTAGAGTTGGGTGCAGTGACCCAAGCTGGAGATCCCAGCAGCTGGGGAGGCCGAGATAGGAGGATTGCAAGTTCAAAGCCAACCTTAGCTAAAGCGAGGCACTAAGCAACTCAGTGAGACCCTGTCTCTAAAGAAGATACAAAATAGGGCTGGGGTGTGGCTCGGTGGTCAAGTGCCCCTGAGTTCAAGCCCGGGTACCAAAAAAAAAAAAAAAAAACAAAAAAAACAATTATACACACATAATGAAAGTCCCCAGCAGGGGTGGCGAGAGCCTGGGCTGGGGGCGGGGTGGAGGGTGGCTGGCCCAAGTTACCTGCGTGTAGTGGGTGCACATGGCCCCCGAGCACCTCTCGGGGCACCAGGGGTTGCACTCGTGGGGGTAGGGGTAGGTGTAGTCCTTCACCTCGTCGTACCAGCTCTGCACGTGGAACCCTGGGGAGCGGTACCTGCGGGCAGAGAGGGCTGCTGTGTCCCGGCCAGCACGCTGCCAGGGAGGACCCAGTCTTGACGCACTGCCACCCTGGAGGAGGCTGCAGGGGCTCCTCGGGGTGGCCCCGAATTCCACCCTGCCCCTGGCACAGGTGCCTGCCACCAGAATCGGTGCCCCAGCGGCTCCTGGGCAGCCACACTCGCCTGTGGGTGCAGGAGACTCGTACCTGGCCCTCAGGGTCTTTTCCACGCTGACTTTGCGTTATTTTCACCTACGGGAGGACACACACAGTCCAGCACCCTGCCTTTCCCGGTTCTATTGCTTAAGAAAGATGGACTTCAGCTTGAGGAGGCCACCCTCAGATGGGGCACCACCAAGACGAGGTGTCCCTACTGTCCCTCAAGGAGCAACCCAGGGCCTGACGCTTCCCCAGAGCCAGGGCCCTGCTGTGGGGCGCCCCAGGACGTGGGTCAGAAGTTCCCTGGAGAGAAACCTCCGAGCCTGCAGCCTCGCAGGCAGCAGGAGGGCTGGGAGCCAGCCATCTGGGGTCTCGCCCACACGGCCCCCTGGGCACCCACAGGGAGAATCAGGCACCACAAACAGCCCCCAGTGGCCTAGCTGCACCTGTCCCTAGGTGTTCTCTGCAGGGACATGGCTCTGCAGCCACTGGCCTGTCCACCAGCTTGGCACTGTGCTACTTTGCTTTGTTCTAACCAGGAAAGAAAACTGGATGCAAATCTGTGGTCACCGTCACCAGCAAGTGTAAACAAAGTGGTTTCAGTAGAGAAAAAGCTCAGGGCGGAAGTGACCATTCATAAGGGCCACGCGGTCAGCGAGGCAGTTAGAGGTCTTGTAACAATTACGGCTTGGACCCAGAGCCAAGGGTCGTGGTCAGCCCAGGAACGGCCTCTCTCGTCTTGTCCTGGGGCCAGCTTGGGGACACCCAGTGAGCGGATGGTTCTCCACATCTCTCGCGGGCAGGAGGACATGTGCACAGTCAGTGCTGGCCGGTGAGGGAGGGGCCCGCGGGCAGCACAGGGCCACAGCCTTAGCAGCCCTTGTGGAAAGCGAGGGAGGAAGATGTGGAGAAGCCCAGGGCCTGACCCGTGGATCCGACTCCTTGGTGACCCTGGGCTGATGCAGGGGAGCCCCAACCACACCCCACAACAAAGCTGCAAGGACAGGCCAGACCAGGACCGCGAGTCCGGTAAGAAGGGGTAGGAGGCGGGAGAGAAGCCCACTCAGGCTGCAGCTACGACCGCAAAACGCAGGTCAGCCTCCAGCCAGCGCCTCGGAGGGGCCAGAAGAGCAGAAAGACACATCTCCCCTCAGACGTGTCCCTCGAGGGTCCGCGGAGGGCTCTCACAGAAAGCCAGCCACTGAGGGCAGCGCAGGCCACGGGGTGAGCCTGCCGTCCACCCCGGAGGCCGTCACCACCTGGAGAGCAGCTCTGCTGCTCGGGCATGAGCCGCCGCTAGGAAGCGTTCTGCCTGCAGTGACCGCGGCCCTGACCGGTTTGACCGGCTTTTCAATGACCAGGGCGGGAGGGCAGCAGGCCCCGGCCTGGAGAGGGGCCAGGTGTGCGAAGTGAACGGGGGATCTGGGCCCTGGGGTCTCTGCGGGTCCCTGACACTTGTCCGGCTGTGGTCGAAGGACGCCTTCCCTGCTCCTCCAGGGACACAGCCCTCGCCCCGGGGACTGCAGACTCTGGAGCAGGGGCATGAGCCCCGGGCACTTCACGAGGGGCCCTGGCCACGCGGAGCGGACAGCACCCACCCTGCTTATGGAAAGGGGAGAGTGGCACTGCGGGAGAAGATCCAGGGCGGGTGGAAGGAGTCCAGGGGCGTCCCAGGGCTAGGCAGACAGGAAGGGCGGAGGTGCGGGCAGGCAGTGAGGCACCTCGGAAAGGGCAGGCACTCCACGCCCAGCCCGCCAGGCCCGGCAGGCCGGCAGCCCCTGAGGCTCAGGGCCCTGTAAAGAGCTGAGACGGCCCCTCTGAGTCCTGGTCCACTCTCAGCCTGGGCTTGGCTCCTTGAGCTTGAATCCCCTTGGCCAATTACTCCAAAGTGTTTGACACTAAGCCTCGGTTTCCCCACGAGATGCTCCCTCTCTCTGCCTCCCTCTGTACCTCTCCCCCTCTCCCCCTCTCCCTCTCTCTCTCCCTCCCTCTGTCCCTCTCCCTCCCTCTCCCTCCCTCTGTCCCTCTCCCCCCCTCTCTCTCCCTCTTTCTCTCCCTCCCTCTGTCCCTCTCCCTCCCTCTCTCCCTCCCTCTGTCCCTCTCCCTCCCTCTCTCCCTCCCTCTGTCCCTCTCCCTCTCCCTCTCTCCCTCTCTCTGTCCCTCTCCCTCTCTCCCTCCCTCTCCCTCTCTCTCTCCCTCTCTCTCTTCCTCCCTCTCTCCCTCTCTCCCTATCCCCTCCTAATCTCTCCCTCCCTCTCTCTATCCCTCTTCCTGCCTCTCTCTCCTTCCCTCTCTCCCCCTCCCTCTCTCCCCCTCCCTCTCTCTCCCTCCCTCTCCCTCTCTCCCTCCCTCTGTCCCTCTCCCCCTCTCTCCCTCTCTCTATCCCCCCCACCTCAATGGGCTGAATTCAACAACAGACAGAAGTGCCAAGCCTACAGGGGTAGGTGCCTGCCATGGTGGCAGCTAGGCAGGGGGACCGTGGCAGCCAGGGGACCCCCAGCACTTACCTGCCCCAGTGCACGGCCAGGTTCTGTCCCATGGACACCAGCAAATTGGTGGGGCCATGCTCCCAGAGGCACTCCTGGGCCCAGGCTGCCGCCGAGCGCTCCAGCTCCTCATCCCAGGTCTGTGGGGGAGAGGGACAGGCACCGGTCAGGACCAGGGGAGGGGACCCACCAGACTGGCCAGCCGTGTGCAGGTGCACCTGGCCTCGGGCTGCGTCCGCATCCCTCTTGTCTGCTGGCTGAGGACTTGGACCTGATCCTCTAATTACCACCTGCCAGGGTCCCACAGGGTCAGAGCCAGGAGCCCGCTCTCTCCACACACGCTGTGGTGCGTTGGCCACGGTGAACGCGTGAGGCTCTCCGTGGCCCAGGAGTAGGAATCATACGTCACGCGTATGGCGCGGGCCGTGGTTCTGGACGTGGCCCTGTCGAGACCGCACCCCACCCTCTGGCTTCCCACCTGTAACTCAGGCACCCTGGTACCAGGGAGATGAGGTGGGAGGTGCCCAGGGATGGGCGTGGCCGCAGGCACAGAAGAGCCATCGGGGCTCCTGGGAGTTTAGTCTCAGCGGCCCCAGGGAACCTGGGATCAGAAGCACCGATCACTGGGTACACGGGTGGGACGGGAAGGGAGCGCCGGGGCGCCTCGGGTGCCCGCACACGACGCACGCGTGGGGAGGGCCGATGGTGCAGGCGAGGCAGGGGTTCAGCACCGTCCAACAGAAGCTCAGCCAGGAGGGGCTTCTGCACCGTCCTGCCCGGCCTCCAGCACGGCCGGCTGAACAGGGGCCTGGCTGGCGTATGGGCCAAGGCACCCGCACACGGGCGGGGCAGGCCCCGGGCTGTGGGGCACACAGGGCGCCCTGGGAGAGCGGGTCGCAGCCAGGCCAATGCCCTTCCCTCCTGCAGAGAGCAGATGCCAGTCCCCCGGGCAGACACCGGGCTCTGGGGAGGCAGCGGCCCTGGCACGCAGCAGGGGCTCACCCGAGGCCGTCGTGGCAGGACCCAGGCCTGTGAAGCCGGCTTTGGGACCCCAGGGCCCCCGGCTGTGAAGCTGCTGGCCACAGTGGCACATCCAGCTCCCTCCCGGCCTGCCCTGCCTGCCCTGCCTGCCCTGCCTGCCCTGTTGGCCAAGATAAGCAGGACGGTCCCACATCTGGGGGCAGAGCCTCCCCAGGACAGATGGTGCTGGCTCCCTGGGCCACACCCCTCGCCCCGCCTCCCACCAGAGTGGACAGTGGGGAACCTGAGGCTCGCCTCCGGGTGACCGCACCCCGACCTCAGTGTCCACAAAGCCTGAGCTGCTTTCTGCCCAGACCGCCCAGCACCACAGAAGCCCCGGGGCCTGCGCCCCGACACGGCTGGAGGTGAGGCAGTGGGCACCCCCGGGAGCCCCTGGGCCAGCGGGGGCAGGCCTGTGGCAGGGACGCAGGGCCTCCCACGGCCGGAGCGTGTGCAGCTTCCTCGGAGCCCCGGGCCCTGATCCCAGCAGGACTCCTGCCGAGCTCTCACGCCAGGTCCTCCGACGCTGTCCTCCAGGTTCATGGGCACCCCCGACAAGCCCTGCCCCGCGTGCAGTCTCCACTCTGCTCCAGGCGAGCCCAGACTGAGACGCCTGGCACCGGGGCGGGGGCGTGGGCTGCTGCCTGCAGGGTGCCTGGCTCTGAAGCCCTCGCCTTGCCGCAGAAACAGGTCCTGGTGGCCCTGCCCTCGCGCCGAGGAGGAGCGGGTGGAAGGACGCTCCAGCAGCACTGGCCCTGGACAACGGTGCTCCAGGGCCCTGAGGGGTCCTCTCAGACGGTCTCTCTACATGGAACCGTCCCCACGGACACAGCGGGCCCTGCCCACCCCACCCGAGAGGATCGGCTCCTGGAGGTGCCGATGGGCCCGGCACTGAGGACGGCGGGTGTTCACAGGGGACCCCGGGGTGTCCTTCCAACTCCTGTGAGGAAGGTGTGGGCCTCTGGACGCACGCGTCCCACCCGGGCCTCCACTGCAGCTCAGGAGAGGGGTGCGCCCACCTGACCCGAGGGCCTCCATAGCACGGTCATCAGGCGGGGCAGCGACGGTTCTGAAGACACTGATGAGACGCGGCTCCCGCGACAGAGCCGTCATGGGAGGCTGTGGGCCCTTTTGAAGACTGTACCTGTGCACACGTCTTCCAGCGCCCCTCAAAGACACCCCAGAAAGCGGTTCTGGAAAACCAGCCAGGAGTGAAGCTTGCACACTGGAGCTGAGGGACAGACAGCCATGTCACCCCAGCTCATGACCTGGGTTGTTTGTTACCCCTGGCAAAGGACAGGGTCAATGGAAGCAGGTTGCAGGACAAGGAAATGCGCAGGGAGGCTGAGACAGCTGACCAAAGTCACACAGCAGAGCTGGGACCCAAACCCAGCAGGCTGGCTCCAGGCTGAGGCTCCCACCTGCAGTCACCATGCCCAGCTGGTTCCATCCAACCAGAGTCTATACTCAACTGAATCTGCCACAATTTTACGTATTTTTAACCTAAAGCAGCTCGCACAGGCTGCCAGGTGCATGGGTATTTTGAAAGAGTGCCCACCTCTCCCCCCAAAGCAGCTTGACCCTTTAGAATGAATGGCTGCCCAATTTTCCTGAAGGGAAAAAAGTTCCCTACACATTCCCTAACTCGGCCTTCTTCCCTGGGCCCCGACCGTTCAGATGTGAGACCGCCAGGCAGCAGGCACCTGCTGGTCTCCGAGCACCAGGCCACCGCGGTCAGAGCAAAGGGAAGGTGGCAGCCGAGTCCAGGGGAAGGAGGGCAGCGGCCTGTGACGGAGGGCAGAGGGTCCCAGAGGGAGGCACAGCAGGGCGTGGGGACAGTGCCCGGGGAACACCTGCTGGGGCCCCCGGGACGGTGGGCCGAGGCAGTGCGAGAAGTCAGTCTCCACGGCAGACAAGCGCTCCTTCTAGAAGGAAGCACATGGGCTCCCTCCAGGACGCGAGGGCCAAGGAGGCCCGGGCAGGAGAGAGGCAGGAAGCAGGTTCCCAGGGCAGGATTCAGGAGGGCAGGGGATGGGAGGCGGTGAACCCCCTCAGGCCGACAGCGAGGATGTGCAGGGCTGCGGGTGCTGGAGGAGGACGGAGAGCGCTCTGAGGACAGCGGGCGGGGCCTGTGCTGGCATCAGCTGGACCGGGTTCGATCCTGGCTCTGCTGCTGGCCGGCCGCAGCCACGGCCTCTGCCTCCTGACCCGGAGACGGGAGCGGCAGCAGACCCCACGCTCCGGGCTGAGCGCATCAGCAGCATCGTAAGAATCGGGGTGTCGGGGGAAAACAACTTCGGGGGCAGGTGTTCAGAGTGCTCTCTGGGGTCCACTAGGCCTGACTGCCCAACGTGGTGGTGGCCGGCTGCTTGAATTAAAAACTGAGTTCCTCCGTCAGGCTGGCGACACGTCAAGGGCTCAAAAGCCACACGTGGACAGAGCTGCCCACTGTGAAGGGTGGTCTGCTGGGCAACTTGCCTTGGACCAGAGGTCGCGCAAGTGGAAACTTCCAGCGGCCCGGAGTCGCGAGTGCAGGCGGGGCTGGACACCAAGACCCTGGGGGGCAGGTGCCCCGCCCACTCCCAACGTGGGATTCTCCAGTTCCCACGGGACCCTCCACGGCCCCCTCCTGCCATTGCGTTAGCGGCAGACGCCCGTTTCCCACGGACTCAGCCACGCTTCACTACCAGACATGAGCCAGCAGGACAGAGGGAAACCAGGCGGGCGCATCGCCCCAGGGTGCTGTCACGGTCCTCGCAGTTGACTGTCGCGGGAGCGTGAGTGGGACTCTCAAAGTGTAAGGAGCTGTGAAGGCCACGCAGCTCGAGGGTGGCAGAGTGGGGACTGGGATCCCTAGTGCCCAGGCCTGTCCTCCCCGGCTGCCCCAGGAAGCCTGGCGGAAGGGCTCTGGGCTGGGCCTTGAAGAGGAGTCCTGGGAGCAGGCAGCCAGAGTGCCAAGGACAGAGCCAGAGGCTCTCTCGCCAAGGAAACCCGGGGCCTGCCCCTTCCTGCCCCTGGTGGACACGCCAGGCAGCCAGGCCTCCCACTCCGGCGCCACCTCTGCGGCTGGAGCCGACGCTCACCATGTACTCCATGTTGGAGGCCGGCGGGTACACCTGGCCCCGCAGTTTGTTGTGAAGCATGAGGATCTCCTCTCGGTCCGTCCTGGGGATGGCCCTCCGGACGCGGGAGTGAGGCTCCGTCTGCTGGTATTTGCTGAGCAGCTTCTCCAGGTGCGTGACGTTGGGCAGGAAAAAGGCTTGGGCTCCGCAGACCAGCAGAGCCAGCCCCAGGGATACGGTGCCGCTCGGGACACAGCTCATGGCTCCACACCTGCAGGAGCAACTGTTCTGGCTCTGGAGACACAGCTGGGTGCTCAGGGGCTCTGGAAGGAAGAAGAAGGCACGGACGGGAAGGCAGTGAGGGCTGAGTCCGTCACAGGGCTGGCTTGGCAGCGAGGGGGCGGGCACCAGCCGTTCCTGCTGGCAGACATGGACGCCGAGGCTCACGGAGGTGACCAGCCTGCCTGCTGATAGGCAGTGGTGGAGCTGGGACCCAAGTCCAGGGCTTCTGGCAAGAAGAGCCACCTGGACTCCAAACAGGAGACCCTGGAGCTGCGCCCGTGGACTCCATTCTCCCGTCACCACACCTTCTGACTCAGAGTCAGCATTTTTATCCATTTAGGACTCACAGGGGTCATGGCGAGAATCAAGTTCTGTCTCCTGCCCCCAGGCAGCTGTAGACATTTTCTACCACCAAAGGATTTGCTGGGAGGCAACATCACCAGCAAAACCCGAGTGAAATAGCCTCAGTTTAGCACAGAGGTTGGTGGACCTCAGAAGGCCCCTTACTGCCCTGGGGTCCTGTCATTGCTGCCCTCCCGCCGGCACCAACATGGCTTCGTCACACACTATGACAGTTGCCCCAAGTCCAGCAAGAACTCGGTGCCTGCTGCAAAGTGACCTTTACCAGCTGACTTGTTCCTCAGGGAAACTAGAAGTGGAGAGATGGAGACCACCAAGGGAGGGCTCTACACCCCACTTGTCCTTGTCCCTGCAAGGAAACCCATGGCTATGGTTCCAATGTCCCCCCTCCAAAGTCCATGTGTTGGAAACCCTATCCCCAAATTTGCAAATGGGTGGCATTTGGAGGTGGAGCTTAGGAGTTGATAAGATCATGAGGGTGGCCCCCTTGATGGCATTAGTGGCTTTACAAGAAGCTGCTCTTCTCTGTCTTACCAGGAGATGTTCTCCGCCATGTCCTGATGCAGCTTAGGCCCTCACCAGACTCCACACCATGCTGTTGGACTTCCAGCCTCCAGAACCATTAGTCAAGTCAACTTCCAACCTTTATGAATGAGCTGGCCTTGGGCATTCAGTCAGAGCAACAGAAGACGGACAAGATACCCTCCAACAACCAGGAAGGCGGCCTCCCTCCTCCAGCCCCTGTCTGACAGCAAACCTGTCACTGGTTGCTAAGTTAGTGGTCCATGTGCCTAACTAATCAACCGTCACGTCAGTCATGCCACGTCCAGACGGACCTGGGTTGACCTGCCAGATCCCCTGGCCAGACCTCTGCAGTTGATAAGGCAAGAGCGGGGCTGAGAGGACAGGAAGCAGCCACTGCCCAGGCACCCGGAACTTTCTGGTCCTGCTGTGGAGCTGCACTTCCCTAGATGCTCCTAGAAGCCCAGTCCTGACATTTGTTGAGGATCCCCCAGGCCACTCGGCTGGGATGTGCCCCCTCAGAGTTCCAGAGGACCCACTACTTATTAATGTCACCGAGCAAGTCCTTAGGTTTTACTACCCCAGTCTCACACATTGTCGCTTTCGACGAGGTCAGAAAGCTGTAGAAGTTTGGCAGTGCCGTTTGGTTCTTTCAGGAAACCCATCATAAGCATCTATCCAGGTTGGTGGCTTAATGTCACTTCCAAGCACTGTGACAACCCAGGAGGCTCATCTATTATGACCCACTTTACAGATGAGAAAGCAGAGGCTTAGGGTGGCAGCAAGACCAGCCCAAGCCCACCCTCATCAGCCCTCAGGAAGCAAGGTTCTGAAGACCTGGAACTTTCCGGCAAGCTCCCTTGGCCCCATCTCCCAGCAGCCAGGGAGCTCACCTCCACGAAGGATCATAACCCTGGACCTCCTGGATTCTAGGGGATGTTTGGTCCTGACCCAGGAGGCAAGAGAGGACTTGACTGAGCTCTACTCCCAAGGGAGCCCGTGGCCACCGGGCCTGCACTGAGCACTCGTGTGGGGCCTGAAGAGGAAGAAGACATGGTCCCTGGCCACAGGGGGCTCCAGGTTGGGCTGGGGAGGGGAGCAAGATGGGCATCCCAGGACCTGAGCCGTTGGCATGGAGGCACAGAGGGTGCCAGGGAGCTGTGGGAATGCTGCCGTTCCCATCTTCAGCCTGGAAGCCCTCCAGGGCCCTGACGGAGCCTCGTCCCAGGCAAAAATAGCCAGCGCGCCCAGGGAGAGGCTTGGCCGCTCTGGTGCTGGACGTGGCTGCCCTCCTCCTCCAGAGGCCACCTCCCTGGGGCAGAGCCAGGACGGGTGGGGAGGCCCTCTGCTGGCTTGCCTGCTGGGAATCCGAGCCGGCCTGCGGGAGTTCTGGAGTCCCCGGCATCTCTGGGGTTGGTCACATGACCATATATGCTCATTTCCAACTGCAGGCCAGCAACAGCGCAGACCCAGGAAGGAACACTGACGCTTGGTCAGGAGGTGGGAGGGGGAGCTGGCGTCACGGGGAGTCCACCCGAGTCACACAACGCGCGACCTGCTCTGCTCCGTGCTCCAGGGCTGAGGTGCAGGGCCCCAAAGGCACAAGCATAAAGCCTCATGTCTGCCCACCAGAGGAAAACCTGGGTCTGATTTCAGTAGGCACAACTCTGGGGCTGTTGGCAGGGGGAATGGGGAGGGGGGGCGACGGTACGGTGGAGTAATATGCACCCAGCAAAGGAATGACTCAGACTACTTCTTGGCATTAATAAAGAGAAAATGCAACAGGGAGTTGACTAAGCACGTGGTGGAACATCAGGCATTTGTGTGGATTTTAAAACAGGTGGCTGGGCATGTAGCTCGGTGGCGGAGTGCTCACCTAGCATGCAGGAGGGCCTGGGTTCAAGCCCTAGCATGCAATAAAACAAAAGCCCCAGTCTGCACGTGCATACAGGCATACACTCGCGTGTGTGATTCAGGGACATACGTGCACGGGCACGTCTGAATGTGCACGTATACGGTGTGTGTGAGAACCAGGACCATGTTCGTGGTGGGGGTGACTTCCGGGTAGAAGAAAGGAACAGGGGAGTAATATGAAAGGCTCCTCTTTACCTTTAACATAAATTTCTATTTTTCAAATCTCAGGCAAATCTGGCAAAACGCCAATGCCTGTTGGAGCGCGGGGAGTGACCGAGGGGGCTGTGCTGCACCATGGTGCGCCCAGGGCCTGGCCCCGGGGGTGGCCCTTCTGTCCTCTGTGCTTGCCCATTTCTCTTGGTTTAAAGTCATCACTTAACAAAATGAAGCAAAATGCCAAGGCCTGAAACATGACCACCGGTGCTTCCAGACGCTTCCTCCCGCACACCTGGACAGCGCCGGCCTGGTGAAAGCCTTCCCAACCACCCCTTCCCTCAGAAGCGGCCGGGACTTCCCTGGCCCACAGGCCACCTCCTCGAGGTTCCAAAGGAGTTCTGAAGTCTGGGGTGGAGCCCGGGAGATGGCGGCCACCAGACACCGCAGCCCCCGCTGCAGAAGAGGAGAGACGAGCAGAAGGGATGGAGGTCTCTCCAGGTCCTTCCCGGGCCTCCTGCCGGGCACTGGCCTGGGCATGACCCAGCCTTGGTCGAGGCACTCAGGGCACTGAGCAGGTGACATGCCAGTACTACGGGGTCTGAGAGCAGCCTGGCCTGGCCAGACGCCCAATCCGTGCTGGGGAGGGGACAAGGTCCAGATCTGGATGGCTCCTGGGTTTCAGCTGCAGGGAGCAACTGCAGATTTAAGCAGAAAGTAAGGACAACAGGGCCAGTGTCCATTCGTGTCTCCACCACAGAGCCCAGGGCTGCGCTTGGCATGTGGGAAACCAGCAAACGTTCACGGGCTCAAGGACGTCCCCCCAAATCCCTGTGCTAAAGTTCTAACCCCAGGGCTCAGAATGTGACTATATTTGGAGATGAAGCCTTTAAAGAGGCTATCAAGTTAAAGTGTCCGTAGGGTGGGCCTAATCCAAGCCAGCTGGAGAGGACACAGCCACAGGCAGAGGGACAGCCCTGCCAGGACACAGGGAGACCACACCGTCTGCAAGCCAGAAGAGGACTCAGGAGGACCCAGCCTGCCCACACCTTGATCCTGGACTTGGGGCTTCCAGATCGGGAGGAAATGAAGGCCTGCTGCTCTGTGGTGAGCGGCCACCCAGCCCAGCAGGCTAGGACACAGCAGGTGATGAAGGGCGAGCAAGGCTGGGGTCCCAGCAGCCTCCGTCGCTGATGGAGAGGTGGGAGAGAACAGAGAAGTTTAGAGGCTGAGATGAGATCCCAGCGGAAGCCGTCAGTCAGAGCAACAGGTGCATGGGCGAGGGTGCAGTCCACGGGACACTGCTGGCCATTCAGCCCTGCTGCCCAAACAGCTCAACTGGAACTGGGCAGAAGCTCTTCTGCCATTTTCCTAGATGCAATTGAAAAGTAGCAACTTTTCCCAAAGGAGACTGACCTGCCACGGCTGCCTGCTGATGTCAGGCACGTACTCCTGCCAGGGAGCCTCAGGCCAAAGGGCTCTGCGGGGGACACCCACCCCCACCAGTCCACATCACGTCCCCTCTAGATCGCCCAGGCTTTGGCTCCGAGCCTCCTGTTCCACACAGGTGGAGGCCAAGCCCGCAGATGTAAGAAGCAGCCCAGGGTCACCCAACCAGCAGACGGAACCTGGGAGGGCATCAGGCAGCTCTGCCCAACCTCCAGGTCCATGCGTGCCCTCCACTCAGCACCCTCCTGCTCTCCCAGGAGGGCTTCCCTGCCACCTGAAAATCCCAAGTCCCCTCCACAAACAAAACTGCCTCTTGGGAAGACGGCTGGGCTCTGTGGAGCGGAGACATTGCATCCTGGGTCAGATGACCCATGAGGAGCTACCCGCAGGCCACCTCCAGGGAGGGGGGGTCTTCAGATCAGGGTGGCACTGCGCCAGAAACATCCCTCACCAGTGCAGGGCACCCGTCAGCCCCCTCTGCCAAGCACCTTTGACTATGTGCTCAACTGACCTCTGACCCTGGCTGTCCAGCTGCTGCGCCCCAGCCACTCTCCCAACATCTGGAGTCGCTCACCTTGAGCGGCTGTGCCCAGCTCGGCTAAGGTCCGGCGCTGAGGAGGCCTGCGCTCCTCAGGCCCCACCCCAGGCACGGCCAAACCAAACACCATTTCCAGAGAAGCCTCGACCTGTCCCCCTGTGGCTTACCAGTAATTGGACGTGTCCACCGTGGACTACGGCACAATACCGCCGCCGGGCTCTCCGGGAGATTTTGTTCTCCGTTGCTGGAATTGCAAAACTGAGCCTATCAGATCACAAATATGCTGACTGCTCTGAGATCCTGCAAGAACACGCCAGACGCTCGGACTCACCGGGGGCGGCAAAGCTTTCCAACCCCAGGGTCAGTGGTCAGAGCAGGCTGGCAGATGAGAACTGCAGCGGTCCTGGGCGTGGCTTCCACACACACACGGTGGCCCTCTGGGGAAGCAGCCCCACTTCACAGCAAGTGAAACCGAGTGCGGCAGAGGCCAGCTGGTATTGGTGGAGCTGAGCGGCCAGTTCAAGATGGGACCACCACCCACGCTTTCCAGAACCTGGGGTACTTTCCACACACCTCTGCCATGACTACAGCCCCCACCCTATCCTCCACAGCCCAGCCGAGGCTTTGTGGACACTCGGGGCCAGAGAGGCAGAGGGAGCAGCCTCGCGTCACTGCCCGGGCTGCGCAGGCCATGTGTTTGGAAGAGTCTGCCAGAAAGATGGATCTGAGGACTAGGGCTGCCAGCCGGCTCTGCGCCTGCACATGCTGTTCCCACAGCCCAGCCCGTGACCCCGGCCCGCCCCCGGGCCCAGGCCGGGCAGATTAACTCCTGCTCCTCACTGGCCAGCTCCAGAGAGCCGCTTCCTGGAAGCCTCCTGGGGCTTAATCATGCCGCAGACCCGTGGGCTGTGATCACCAGTCGCCAGTGCCTGACAAGCCGCTGTCGGGTAAATATTTATGGACTGAATGTGCCCCCTCCTCCTGGCGAGATCAGAGGGCCATATAAGGACTTCGTGTGACTTCGGCTTCCTCACTGACCACAGCTTGGGCTCAAGGGGAGAGAGCTGAGCTTGGTTCTTTTCACCACCTGCCACCAGCTCCGTGGCCCTGGATGCAGCCTCAGCCTCTCTGGGCCCAGTTTCCACATGGGTAAGGTGGAGGGCCCCATCCTCAGCCCGAGGTGCAGTAATGGGACCCGCAGCCCAGGGCAATTCTCTCAGCTACTATTTCACCTTTGCCTTAACAAAATTCAGTCGTTAAATATCCTATTAAATGGCAAATGCTGGGGAGAAACTGAAAAAACCTCCACCAAATCGGAAACAGACTGGGGCTGGGGCCGAGCTCTGAGCACTGGCCACGCCCTTCCAGCTCCCTGAGGAGTTCCAGGCCGCTCACGGCCTGGAGGAGCCAGGTCCACCCCTGGCCAGGAGCCTCTGCCAATGACCCAGGTCGGACGCCAAGCCTGGTTCAGGCTGGAAGTGTCCACCCATGGGTTCTGGTGCTCGCGGCCTGCGGCTGTGCCCGCCCCACGCTGAACCTCCCCAGCTAGACTAGCGGCTCCCCACGGAGGAACCCGTCGTGTGAATGATCCACTCAAAAAACGGAAACACTGACTGTGGTGAGAGCCACTTCCCTCGGCGTGAACGCCGCCATCCAGCACGAAACCACCAAACACGGTGTTTCCGGAAAGGGCCCTGCAACCACTCACCATTGTGGAGGGACAGGCTGATAGCCTCAGGGCTGGGGTAACGGCACAACGTAGTGGAACCCCGAAATACATTCCGAGCACTCATTGCCTTTATTTTAAATGACTTATTTGACACCAAGCTGATGTGATCTGACAGTCCACCGTGCTGTGTTCCGCCGGGCTTGCTCATGCCAGGCAAGCATTCTGCCAGGGGGCTGCACCCAGTCCCCAGCTGGAATCTAAGAGCATCAGCCTTGGGAGCCAGGATGAGCCGGGTGGGCGGGTTCCCCACCCCGACGGGCGAGTCTTGCTCCCCTTGATCCCCCAACGAGCGTGTGACCAGTTGGGAGCCAGCCAGCCCCTGGCGAGGGGCCTCCTCTCCACACATGGGCAGGGCCACGGCCATGATGAACTGTCCCACTGATGAGGAAACCGAGGCTCTAAAAGAGAAGAGGCCTGCTCAGGCTCAGCGGAAGCCTGCGGGCGTGCCCATCTGCTCCTGGGCCTCCCAGCAGCCATGGCCTGGTCATCCGCGAGGAGGCTCCCACACGTCAGGGCACTCCTGACCTGCTGGCACATCAGTGCGACTCACTCCGCGACGGCGGCTGACCCTGAAGGCTCTGGTCCTTCTCAGAGCTAATCAAAGAGAACTCAAACACCCGAGCAGGAGGCCAAGGACAGATCCAAGTCATAGCCACAAACCGCCCAGAAATCCCAGGAATGAAGCCGCGGCGGGAAGGAGGGACTCCCTCCACCCCAGCGCGTCTTGGGCAGAACGTCCCGTTACAACCGCGGGAGCACCAGACAGCGGGCAAGGCCACCCCTCCTCCACCGGCTTTTCCTAAACCATTCCACAGGAGGGGCCAGACCCGAGAGGGGCAGCGGCTGGCTCCTCCCTGGCCTGCTACTCTGTGCCCCGGGTTCCCCTGAGCCCGGGGCGGCCGGCAGTACACAGTCCGGTGGCCACAGCAGCCCACAAGCACTTGTTTCCCCAGACCCCTCTGCAAAGTCACATCCTCTGGGACTCGGGAAGAGTGCATCAGGTGCTCAGCAACTGAGCCCGGTGCTCAAAGCCTGGGCGACACTTTAATACTGTCTGAGAAAACACGTTAACCCCAGACAAAGAGAGGAGCGACATTCAACAATCTACTCTGTGGGGAAAAGACCAGAAAGCCAGGTGTGTTCCCCATAAGCCAGGCAAATACATGAACAACACATTAGGACATTCCTAGAGACCCAGGGCACACTCCCTGCTGATGTGTGGATGCTCCCCTGGAAACAAGGTTCCCAGCAAACCTTGGGGAGAAGGGAGGAGCCCTCCATCTCCAAGGGAAAAGCAATTCCTGGCCCCAGGCTGTGGCATGGACCCTGGTCAGGCTGTGTTGGATTCCAGCCCCTGTGCAGTGCTAAAGGCAGCCCAGAGGGTCTGCCACCCCTTTGGGCCTCCAGGCCCTCCCCACAGGGTAGCTGGGCACAGTGCTCATGAGCGTCCAGCTGTCTCTCTCCCTCTGCCCCCTGGGAATTCGGATCCTGTGCTGTCTCTGCTCCAGGTGACGGGATTGTAGCTCACTGGCTCCCCTGCGTGAGTCACTGGATGGGGCGACCCCGCAGGGCTGAGTCAGGGGCCAGGCTGGGGAATCCCCCTACACTGTCGCAGGTGAAAAGCTAGGACACCCTCAGAAGTCCTGAGACAGGCCCCGGGGACGGCAGGAGACAGTGAGCTGTCACAGGGCTGCTGCGCAGGAAACACTGGGCAGAGCTGGCAGTCATGGCCACTCTGGCTGGGTGGACGGGGTGCCACCAACACCCTAAGGAAAGGGAACCCAGCAGCAGAACTGCCGGGGGTGCTCATGGTTGACTGCAGACTAAGCACAGAGCTAGCGGCTCAGGAGAGAAAGGGGGTCGCAGGCGGCGGGCTGGGTGTGGCAGGCTTCAGAGGCCACCGAGTCTCAATTTTATGCTACGTGCAAAGAGGGCCTCGAAGGGAGGGAAGCCAGATGGGCCTGGGTCTGACTACTCTTTGAAGGCCCCTCCGCCAAGTGACAACCCAGAAAACCTCAGAGACCCTGCTGAGCAGAGGAAGCCTGACACCAGCGATCAAACACGCAGCGTCCACATATGCCAAGTTCAAAGCCAGGCAAAACCGGCCTCGCCATTACAAGTCCAGAAAGGCTTGCCCTGGGGTGCGGGACCCTGGGAGGGCCTGGGGCCTCTGAGGACTGGTCTCTCTGCAGCTTCATCGTTCAGAAAGTTCACCCAACGTCACGAGTGACTGCGTGCTTTTCTCCAGCATGTTAAACCTCAATAAAAAGTTGTCTTATAGAAGTCTGAAACGCTCAGACTCGGCTTAGAGAAGGGGTGCCACGAGCGTGAGTGGCCGTGGGCAGGTGGCCACCGGCTTGCCCTCCAGGGCTCCCAACTGAGACAGGTCCCTGGCCTGCCCCAGGCAGCCCTTCAAAGTGAACTGCGGAGGGAGGAGCCCAGATAAAGGCCTCAGAGCGGCCGGGGCTCCCGCGTGGCCAGCTCCGACTGCCCACAGAGGCCCGGTTCATCCCCAGTCTGAGAGGGCACTTTGTCCCGGCGGCCAAGGCCCTGCTGAGAATATCTGCCGCGTCCGGCAGCCAGGCCTCGAAGATCCCAGAATAAACGGTGTTTTCAGCGGCCGTGTGCGCCGGAGAACAGACCGGCTGTGTTGGGAGCTGGCGGGGACGGAGGAGGGTGGCAGCGGGTCAGCCTCCTGACAGATGTCTGGGGCCCCGAGGGAGCTCCCGTTCTTGCAGGGCTGGTTTTAGGGGTGCAGGCTGCCAGGCACACGTGCTCTGGAGGAAGCTGCGGGGACCCTCAGGACGCCTGCTGGGGCCCAGAGCGTCAGGACTCCAGCCCTGCACGCGGGGGACACCAGCTGGCGCCTTCGGGAGAGGGCGCCAAGCAGGCCGACAACAGGCTCTTGTGTTTCCCCTCTGGTGCTGGGGTCAACCCGGGGCCTCCCACACGCCGGCTCCCACTCTGCCACTGAGCTGCAGGCTCTCGGGGGCAGCAGTCCCTCAGCCATGAAGCCAGCCACCCCCTGTGGTGAGGCGATTTCTTTCTGGTCACACCGGACGCTGTCACCAGAACCTTCCCCTCGACGTCACCCCCGCCCCGCCCCGCCAGCCTCCACAGCCCTGCTCCGCACCAGGGCCCAGGTTCTCCACTGCCAGCTTTCCAGGACCACAGGCCTCACACCTGACCTGACCAGGAAGTGCTGGTGCCTTGTTGAAACACACCTGCCGCCCCAGATTCCAACGCGGGAGGTCTGAGGGGCTGCGTCTCGCACGCCTTCTGAGGTGCCGCTGCTGCGGCCCAGGAACCCCACTTTGAGAAGCACTTCTCTAGATCACACAGCCCATCTCCTCCTTGACCTCCTCCACCTTGATCCTGGGTTTCAGGAATCCCGATCCTTCCCATCCCCCATTCCCAAGTGTCACCTCCTTCCAAACATCTCCCTGTACTGGCAAATATTTTGTGTTGTTATTTAAGTCAGTTCGCTTCGGGGTTCCAAGAAGTTTGCTTCAAAAAAGGTCACTTTCTCCCCTGCCACTCATGGAGAACCTGGTCCCTGCTGCCTTGAGGGGAGGGCACCAGAACAAAGCCCCCTGTCTCCCCTGGGCGGGCCCCAGGCTCTGCTGCAGAGGGCCAGGCTCGGGCTGGGAAGGGGGTCAGGGCTTGGAGGGCATTAGGTGCAGATGGCCCCACCCAAGGTAAGCCTCCCAGTGAGCAGGAGGGGCCTAGAGGTGGGAAAGAACAGCTCCTGGGTTCCGAGGTTTGTGGCCGGCCTGCGTACGCTCGGTCACCTTGCGGGCCACCGGGGATGGAGCCCCCCGCAGACTTGGTGGAAGTAGCTCTTCCATGTCACTGCCCTGGAGAGCTGCCCCGCTCAGTGGTGCCCACTAGTGATACGGCCCGCACACCGCGGCAGGCCCTTGCCACCTCCAGGTCTTGGCACCACATGGTGCCCACCTGGGGCACTCTGCCAACTCCCCTCCACCCTCTCTCATCTATCCCTGCCCGCAAAACACCACCTCCTGGTTCTAGGAGTCCCTGCACTCAGGTCAGTCCGAGACGCAGCCGTAGCCAGCTCCCGATCCTGGAGAGCCCACGGGCTCTGCCCATCTGCAAGAATCAGGGGCAGGGGCGGTTCCAGCGTCACTCGACTGCAAGCAAAATAGAGGCGTGACTCTTGTTTCTTTTGGAAAGCTGCCATTCTGCACTCAAGATGGGAGACAGTCCAGAAACCAGAATTGGAAATGTGGGATTTCGTAATTCATAATATTTTTTGAGGGCCCAGAAGTTGCAAAATCCTTCACTGGACTCTTTTCTTCTGATCCTGTGGTTTTCATCCAAGCTGATGCAGCACTTGAGACAATCAAAGATGAGTCTCCCTCTGGCTGGACCACGATGTCCCCACAGCCCTGAAAGGGGGTTTGCGAAGAGTGCTGGCAGCGGCCCGCCTGGGTGCCTGGCAACACGTCAGAGAGGACCCTGCCAGGGGCTGCTGAGAGCTGGGTGGGACACAGCCCTGCCCAGCACCAGCCCCGGGCTCTCCCTGCACCGTGGTGAGGGGCCCAAACATTGCAGAACGAGATCGCCAGAGCAGATGCTTCTTCAAGGACCCAGCTTCTCCATGAGCTCTGCAAGTCCCCACGTGGCCCAGCAAAGTCCACTCGAGGTCTACACGCGAGAGCGAGGAAACGTGAGAGCGAGGAAACGTGAGACCACAAAAGCTTGGGCACAGATGTTCACGGAGAAGCTGCTGTGTCACCAAGATGGGGGTGGAGGTGGGGACACAGAGATGGGTCCCAGCCACGCAATGGAATATTTTTCAGCCACAAAAAAGAAGCGACCTTCTGATATAAACTATGAGGTGGACGAACCTCGAGGGCATTTGCTGAGAGCTCCAGACAGCAGACTGGACCCCGGTACCCGCCCCACCTTCGGGACGCGTCCAGAACCAGCCACCCAGAGACGGAGGGGAGGGGCTGCTGCCAGCACAGGGGTCCCCAGGGTACTATGAACACGCCCTGGAACCAGACAGCAGCTAGGGCCAAACAACAACGTGAACGTGTGAAACCACCCAACGGGAAGCCACGAAGTGGTTCAAACGGGAAGCTGGATGTTTACGTGCCTTTGTTGTTGTTGGTACTGGGGTTGAATCTGGATGCTCCACCTCTAAGCCAAGTCCCCAGCTCTTTTTTAGAATTTTATTTTGAGGGGCTGGGGTTGTGGCTCAGTGGTAGAGTGCTTGCCTGGCAAGTGTGAGGCCCTGGGTTCCAGCCTCAGCACCACAAATTAATTAATTAATGAATGAATTAATTAATGTACATTGGGGGGAAAATTTATTTTGAGACACAGTCTCATTAAATTGCTGAGTCTGGCCTCGAACTTGTGATCCTCCTGTCTTAGCCTCCGGAGTAGCCGTGAGTAGCCATGCCTGGCTGCTTATGTGTACTTCGCCATAATAAAATGTTTTTCAAGGAAAAAGAAGAAGCGTGGCTGAGACTGCCAAGGCCCCCCCAAGCTGTCTGCCCCTCTGGAGGAGCGCTTGTTCCATCTGGGACTTGGCGAGGTGCTCCAGGCCCCCAGCCCGCAAAAGTCTGAGCATCTCCTGAGCTCAATGAAGTGAAAAAGTCATGCCTGCTTTGCATTTTCCCTTCTTGACAAGCCCTCAGCCCCTCTGACTGATGCTGGGTTCACACATCTGCGACTGATCAAAAACCAGTGAGTTTGCAAAAAAAAAAAAAAGCCTCCTGAGCTGGGAGTAGCAGACACAGAGGCACCTCCTGCACAGCGAGTCACACTGGTGACAGAAGAGGAACGATCCAGCTCTGAGGCCAAGGTCAGCCTTAGCTACCTGGGAGGTGAGGGGTGAGTGCAGGGACTCCCCTCTCAGCCCAGAGGCAGGACTCTGGGGCCAGCATTGGTCCGGGACCCAGGCAGGGCTCTTGGTGGGCAGAACCAGTGCCTGCTGGCAGAGCCGAGCCCAAACCCAGGTCAGCGGAACACTTCCTGCCCCACCCCTACCCGGCCAGGGACCCAGGTCCCCGGCAATGCTGAGTGCCCATCTGGCACCAGAAGCCTTGTCTCCTGGCAGCCAAGTGGCCTGGCACTGGACAAGCCCCTTCCTCTAGCACCTGGGCAGGGCCCAGTCGGGACAGCCGCTCTCCTCAACCTTGCCTGATTCATCCTGAGCCTCAGTGTGCTCCTTATTAAGTGCCCACCTCACAGAGCGACCAGCAAGATCATTCATGAAAACCCGGCCTGTCTGGTTCACCTAAGCACCAGGTAAGTGCCAGCTGCCAGTGTTAATTATAAACACTGCAATCGCCATCTCCACACTTGCATCCTAGGGGCTACGAAAATCAGAACCTCTCTCTCCACACCTCCTCCTGGGTACCCCATTCAGCTGTTTTATCCTTCAGACAAAACACCTGCGTGAAAGTCAGGTTCAGAGGTGAAGTTAGCAGTGGACAGAGAAGTGTCCTAAGAGGCAGGCCCAGGATTGGGGTGCAGCTCAGTGGTAGAGCACTTGCCTGGCTTCTGCAAGGCCCTGGGTTCCATCCCAGCACCACAAAGGAAAAAGGAGGTAGAGTCAGAGGTCAAGTGTGCAGGGTCTGACACCAGACATATCCCAACCCAGCCGGGGCACCTGGGTAAGCACTTCACTTCGCTGGACCTTTGTTTCCTCAGCTGAGAGCTGGGGACCAAGAAGCCCCCTGCTCAGGTGTGTCAGGAGGGATGTTCATGCAGGCAGAACGTGTGGACAGCCTGTTCTGCTCCTTGCCCAGGTGACAGCTGGGCCAGCAGAACCTGGTCCACACCACACAAAGAGCCCTGGGACAGCCCTCCCAGGTGATCTGGGGCTGGGCATGTCCCCAGTCTCGTTCCCTGATATGGTCAGACTCCAGATCCTAGACAGAAGGACAGGCCCCCATCCTACCAGAGCAAGGAGTCCAAAGTCGCCAAGTGAAAATTCACAGCTCACGCTTGGTGCGGAGTGAGCTGGGCATGTGCACAGCCTCCCAGAGGCTTTGTCAGACTGGCACCTGGGCTCTTGGTTCAAAGGTGCCCAGTTCAGGCTGAACTGCAAGGAGTCGACATCAGCTAAGCCCTTCCTGGCTTGCTCACCAGCCAGCCCTTGGCAAGGAAGGCTCCAGGTCTGTACCACACAAGGGGCTGGTCCTGGCTCTCTGTCTGCGGCAGTCGACTCCCTGGGACCGATTCTCCCCACACAAGGAGTTACACAGATGCCTACTCCAGATGTGTTCCCGACACTGCAGCACCTCTGACATGGCCTCACACCTGGACTCATCCCCCTGAAGCTGTGGAGGCAGAGAGCTGGGTTCCAGCTGTGGCTCTTCCTGGACAACTCACTTCACCTCTCTGACCCTCAGTGCCTCCATCTGAAATATGGGTAGAAGGGCACCTTGCAGGTTTGTTGCAAATGAAACCCAGAGGTGTGGCCCTGTAAATTGCCAGGCAGAAGGCACCTGCGGCTGTGTTGGCCCACCACTCCACACGTGGGAATAACACTTTCCGCTGCCTGCCAGGCCCATGTCCAGGATGCCCACCATGAACGGCGGAGGCCACAAATGGCAGCGAACTGCACCGCAGGCAGAAGAGCATTCCACCTCCAGGGAGCCGGGAGCTGCCACCAGACAGATTGAATCTTGGCTGCTAAGCTTCCTAGCTGTGAGCCCTGGGCAAAGGACTTAGTCGTTGATCCTGTTTCTTGGTCTGTAAAACCTGCCTCAAAAACAGGCTCTGAGATGCAGACGGGCGCAGGGCGCAGCACAGCGCTTGCCCACAGCCTGCGAGGTGGCACTACTCTGGTTACTTCAGCTGCTCCAACATTAGGGGAAGCAGATGCAGCTTGAAAAAAGAAGGGAAAGTGACACTTACCTCCACAGGGCTCCAATCAGCACCTCACTGGCGTCTTCTGCGGCGAGCGGAGGCAGCGCTGGCACAGATGGCTCAGAAGGCTAGCGGCAGGTCGCAGGACTCCGCACTGGCCCAAAGAGGCGAGTGGGTCCCGCTGCCAGCGCGCGTCCTTTTGAAGGCTGTCGGTGAGCCCAGAAGCCACGCCCCCCGAGGACCGGCGGCGCTGATTGGGCTGCGCAGTTCAGGCCCCGCTCCTTCCCCGCCCAGCGGGTGGGCGAGGGCCTGCGGCCAGTTTGCAGTGCCCTTCGTAAGAGGAGAACGCGCGCAGTTTCCGCACCGGGACCATAAAAGTCGTTTTCATTGAGCGCTTACTGTGCGCTCGGCGCGGTGCCAAACACTTTCCGCCAGGGGGTTGCAAATTTAATAAATCCCAGCTCTGTGCAACTCAAGTGGAGAATGAGATTAGGGAAGAGACCTCCCAGAACCGTCGCAAAGGAAATCCGCAGGGGCGTGTGCTCTGCAAACAAGTCCAGAACACACGGGTGCTGGGTTCATTCCCACCTTCCGCACGTGTGTGGAAATCCGCGCCCAAGCTGCCCGGACACACACACTGCCCCCAGTTTGCACATGCATAAACGGAGACTGGGAAATGCCTGGAGGGCGCACTAACGCAGGCGGCTGCAGTTCACCTCCTCATCTCAGAACCTGCTCACCAGTGAGGCGGAAGTTCCCCTTTCACAGATCAAGTAACGGGCTCGGAGAAGAGTGCCCGCGGCTGAAGACTGAAACCTCCGTCTTACCAAGCCGGCCTGTGCAGGGCTAGCCCTCTGCCAACGCAGTCAGAAGAATCACCCCGGAACACACAACCCCAGGTCCTCTGCAGGCAGGTGCAGAAACTCAGCCAGGAGAGCTGAGGGCCCCTGCAGGGTTCCCTCCTCATCACCGGAGCCGAGCCGGCACCCCAAGGAGGAGGCAGCCTGCCCCCCTTGCTTCTAGAAGACCCCAGAACCAGCTCTCCCCTCCCTTGATACCCACCCAGGCCTCCTGTGCCTGGCCCTGTGCCAAGTGCAGCCCGGACTCAAGACAGGCTCCTGCCCTTGCTGGAGACATCGGGGCCCTTGGCTGCAGAGCTGCCCTCTGTTTTCTTTCTTCCCCTTCCCCTTTCTTTTCTCATTTCTTTACTTCCCTTCCTCCTCTCGGTTTTGGAAGCGCCCTTCTCGGATCGACGCACTCATTTGAGACTTGCGAAGCACCTGCTGCAGAACGCTCCATCCCGAGGGCCAGCGGAGGCAGCAGTGAGTAGGACTGCCCCAGAGCAGTGGCCCTTGGTTTGCAAAGGACAAACCCAAGGGGGAAGAGAAGTGTGTCAGCAGGCTCCTCTCAGGTGCCCGTTGCATAGGCATCATCTCCCAAGACCCCAGCCCCGCCGATGCTGGTGCCATTATTAGCAGCCCGGTGTTTTGGGGCTCCCCCCACTTTGAGACAATATCTCACTAAGTTGCCCAGGCTGGCTTTGAACTTGTGATCCTCCTGCCTCTGCCTCCTGGGATTAAAGTGTGTGCCACTGTACCCAGCTTCCATTTTTCCAATAAAGAAACGGCACAGAGAATGCAATTCACTTTCCTGAGGCCACAGATTTCCATCGTGCAGACACTAGGACTTGAACCCATGCTTTGACCCACTCAGCTGCCAGCCCCGAGTACAGGGGGTGAGGTAAGCTGCATCCTTGCCCCAGGCTCACCTCGGGGAAAGGATGTTACAAAGGATCAGATTTTTCACAGGCAAACGTTTGGGTGGGGCCAGGGTTAATAACGAAGTGTCCACTGCTCCACTCTGAAATGTGCTTTTCAGAGAAAACTTGCCAACTCCTTGCTGGCCCTGGACAGCTCTGGGGACACCAGAGACACGAGGGCAGAGCTGCCGGCAGGGAACACTGTTCTGCAAGCCTGTCATCCCCTGGCCCAGCTGCCCCAGCCGCAGAACCTTCCAGAGCCTCCCCTCCTCCTCTTCGTCTGTGGTCTTCTCCTCACCTGCCCCGGCTTCCCGTCCTCCCTGCTGAGTGCCCGGGGCCTAGCCGTGCCCGCCTCTGAGCCCTGGCCTCCTAGGCACCAGGTGCTATGTGCCAGGCTGTCTCCAGCCAGCTTCTCACAACCCAGTGGGAGGAGTGCTTGGTGTACAGATGGGGAAACTGAGGCTCCGGGAAGTGATGGCGCTTGGCTGTTCACAGGTGGGCTGGGCCTCCGGCTCAGGCAGTTTGGTGCGGGGGCCCACGGCCGGGGCTAATGTCCTGTGTTGGAACCTAGGTGCCAGCGTGAGTGCAGGAGGAGGTGGTGCTGGAGCTAACCAGGTCCTGGGGCTCCGCAGTGGGGTAGCCGCCCTCTCGAGGAGAACCAGCAGCGTCCTCGGCCCTCCCACCACACGGGACGCGGAGAGAAGCCTCCCAGACACCCACTCTGCGGGTGCCTGGCCTTGGACGTCCAGCCTCCGGAACTGTGGGAAACGCGTGTCTGCTGTCACATGGCATTCTGTCGCAGCAGCCCGAGAGGACTCGGACCCCGACCCTAGGGGACGGGGGTTTCTGAGCTATTTCATTTCACGTTAGTGTTTCAGGAGCGGTTAAGTACATTTCCCAGATGCGATGGTGCAGCTAGTGTAGCTGTCTAACAAATGGGCCCCGAACATGAACAACTGCTTCATGGTGCCTGTGATTTTGTAGGTCAGGGGTCTGGAACAGGAGCAGTTAGACGGCTCTTGCTTAGGGGCCCCTTGTGGAGTCCAGCCAGGTACCTGCTGGGGCTATGGACAGCTGAAGGCCCATGTGTGGACGTCCAGGCTGGTTCCCCGACAGGGCTGGCATCCAATGGGGCACACCAGCCAGGAGCTCGGCTGGGGCCATTGGTTGCAGGGCCTCCAGGTGACCTTTCTATCCTGGCAGGGTCAGGTGGTGAGACTGTAACGCAGTGACTGACGCCCCTAGGCAGGAGGTGCAGGGTCCCCTGTGAGCAGGGTCACAGGTCTGTCCTGCTGCACCGCCTGGCTCTCAGAGCCTGCCCAGGGTCGGGGGGAACACAGACCCTGTCTCTGCACCCATGGAAAGCAAAGAACTTGCCAACCTGTTTAATAACCTATCCAAGAGACAAGACGCCGGAAGACACGCAGCACAGGGCCTGGCAAGGAAGACTCGAAGCCAAGCAACCTGTTCCCCTCAGGACGCTCCGCGCGGTCACCGGCGAACGCCGCCATCTTTGCATCTGGGCAAGCAAGCTTGACTCCTGACTGCTGTGCCCTGCTGTGTGTATTTGCTGAAGTCACCAGACCTCTCTGAGCTACACTTGCTTCCCAGGCCGGTCACCCCAGGGGCAGGCTGAATCCTTCCTTTCCTCGTTGGCACCCCTGTCGGGAACCATTCAGCTTGCTTCAGATCCCAGCACCTCCACTCCCAAGCTGTTGGCCTTGAGCAAGTCACTTACCCTTTCTGGGTCCAGTGCCCCATCTGCAAAATGCCGGTGATAACAGGGGCATTAGGTGTCGACACAGGGGAGAGAATTGGACTGACACGTGGCACGTCTGAGTTAGTATTGCTTTTAAAGGGCCGGCAAAGTAAAAGGAGCAAGTTTGGTCTTGATCAACTTTTCCATCATTTTGCAATCTCAGAGTGTCCTTTCCAAAACATCTGAATTTGAATTAAGTGGCTGCTGTGGGCGACCATTCTCATTCCGGAACGTCCCTGGTGAGAAAGGATATGATGCATCCGAGTGTCCTCCGGGAAGGGACTGGCCACTGATGTCCTTGGAAGTCCCAGCAGAGGGTCCTGTTTGCCACCCAGGCCAGCAGTGGATGTGGAGAGGCTGAGAAAAAGGGAAGCTCCTTGGGTCACAATGACAGGGCACAGCCCCAAGCATCATCTTGGAAGCAGAGAGCAGCCCTCCCTAGGCACCAAACCTGCCAGAACCTTGACCTGGAACTTCCCAGCCTCCAGTCTCAAAAACAAGAAATAAATCTCTATTGTTTATAAAATACCCAACCCCATGTATTTTGTTATAGCAGCTCCAACAGACTAAGACAGCATATGGCATGATGACCCCAAAGTGCCAAGGATTTAATACCTCCTGGGACATTGGCTAACAGCAGTAGACAGGGACGGGTATCTGAGCACCCTGGAGCCCTCCTCCATGGCTGGGATGATTTGCAGGTGCTCCCCAGTTTCCCAGAAGGATTCCATTTGACCGTGTGGCAGCAGGCTTGCCCACACACCGCACCTGCCTCCTTCCCTTCCCTGTACCACTAACCCACCTCCTGCGGTTTTCCTTGCGCCTCTCAGATAAACTGCTGCCCCCACATCCTTACTCAGGGTCTGTTCTGGAAATCTGAACCAAGACCAGGACCCCAGAATTTGGGGAAGGGATCCAGGAATCTGCTGTTCCCTTAACAGAGCTGTGTGTTCATCCCTGTATCCACTCAAAGTTTGTGAGCACCTACTACACGCTGGGCAACACACTGACGTGTCAGGTACAGGAGGGAAACGAGACACAGAAGTCTGAGTTGCCACATGACGAGAGGAGGGCTGGGAGGCCGAGGCGGAGCTGCGGTGTTGTTTAACTACATAAAAACTGTGACTCAGAGGAAAGGGGAACACCGGATCCTGGAACACGACAGACACCCCGCGAGCCTGAGAGGGAGGGTCAGGCAGGGGAAGCAAGTTCCGCATCCAGCACCCAACAGCAAAGCTGTTCAACCGGGGCACCTCGCAAGGACGACAGGCAGCCATGGAAAGAGTTTTAAAAATAGATGAAGGAGAGGGTCAAGAAACTGTAGTTCGTGTTTTTTGTTCTATTTGATGACATTTATGAAGGACCTGCTTTGAGTCAGGCATTAGAAGGAGAAACGAGTTGAATGAGGAAATCCGAGACAAAGCTTTGGGTGGAGGGACCCCAGGGGAATGGCCACTGCTGCCCTCTGGGCTAGAAGCAATAACAGAAGGATGCCCAGAGACTCGGGAGGCTGAGGCAGGAGGATTGCCAGTTCAAGGCCAGCCTCAGCAACTTAATGAGACTCTGAGCAACTCAGAGAGACCCTATCTCTAAATAAAATATAAAAAGGGTGGGGATGTGGCTCAGTGGTTAAGCACCCCAGGCTCAATCCCCAGTACCAAACAAACAAACAAAAAACGCAGAAGGGTGGAGAAGATTCCAAGAAGCCCGGGAGAGGGACTGGCTTCAGGCAAGCCTCTGTTGAGGATGTTGAATATGACAGCCAGTCCTCCTCCCTCTCCTTGTGTCCCCTCTCCTCTCCTGGCTCTTTGTAGCCACATTTTCTGTTTGGTACTCCCTGAGGCCGAGGTGGTGGCTGCTGGCCCCTCCCCACTTGCTGCAAACTGAGGAACAGAATCCCAGGGCAAGGCATTGATTGGCTGGCTCAAGTCACATGTCCACTCTGGCAGATGATGTCGTGCCGCTCCCTCTGGTCTTCACATCCCACCTCCTGGGGCACCTGATGGGGATACTCCACGCCAGGGAGGACCTGCAGTGTCTCCATTGGCTGCGAAGGAAAATGGCACAGCAAGAGGTTCAGAGAGAGCGAACCCAGAGGCCCAAATCCTGGCCTCCCTCCTGCCCTGCCATGGGCTGGCCAACTGTCCATGCCAAGAGCAGATGCCTGCTCCGAATGTGCTCAGCCGAGGTTGCTGACTGCCCTTCAGCACCAACGGCTTCCTGCTGGGGCCCTGGATGGTGAAGGGGGTGAAGGTCAGACGAATCCTTGGTTAGAATGTTCTGGAACATTCAGTGGCTTCTGCCCCAGGCTTGGGGTGGAGATGCTCTCATGCTTTGGTATTGGCTGTTATCCTGGGACACCCGTGCCCTTCCTCCTTGGCCAAGGAGAAGGTCAGAGGGCCCAGGTCACCCTGTCAACACCTGCCATGTCTGTGCCACCTGGGCTACGGTGCCAGCTCCTCGGGCCTCCCTCTCAGTGTGACCCCTCGTGCCACAGGGGTCCCCAGCCGGGCACTGCCTCCCATAGCTCATCTTCTTTCTCCTCAGTGATACTACCTCCTTGTTCAGCTCAAGACCACACACCCCGCCTGCCTCACAGCTTCTCCTGTCTGCAGAACTAAGTTTGGGGCAGAGAGGAGTGAGTGACAGCTGTGTCACTTAGAGAGAGGTGTGTTCTCGTCTCCTGGAATTTGGGTATGATGGCTGCAGCCCAGCAACCATTTTGAACCACGAGGTGCCTCGCAAACAGTGGATCTCGACTCCTGGACGCGCAGGTCTCTACGCCTGTCCGCTGCCTACATGCACCACACTTTTCACATGAAGGAGGAATAAATGTGGAATCGTATTTGGGTGCAGAGGAAGGGCAGGGTCTGTTACGGGTCTGGCCAGCCCTGAAGCATCTTCAGCCTAAGACAGTTCTACTGCTAGAGCATGGGGGTTTCTTGGTGCTGTTTCCGGGTTTCCTCTCCTTCGAGTCTCGGGCTGGCAGCTATTCCTCCGTGGGGGAGCTGGCAGAGCGGAAGTGATTGCATCTCAGTTCACAGTCCTGCGAGACTCTTGCTCATGCCACCTGCGGGCATGGGCGCAGGACCAGACAGCCGTGCCCCTGCCCGAGACGCGCCCGGGTCCACCGTGCCAGCACAGGCGTCAACCAGGCATGACTAGGAGTGCACATCCCCGGTGAGACAGCGCCCGGAGGCAGGCCTGCTCCGCAGGGGGACCGGAGCTCTGGGGCAGGGCTGGACACAGGTCTCGGCCCGGGCGTGGTGTTCCTGGAAGGCGCCAGCCCTCCTGTCGGGTGCAGGGGAGGCTGGCCCGTGACGGGCCTCCTGCAGAAGTCACCCTCCTCACCTCTGCCCCAGCCAGTGCCGGTCCCCACCGCGAGCCTCAAGCGGGGAGGGAGACTCTTGCCCTGGTCCCCAGCAAGGAGTGGGCAGCCCCAGCTTCCAGCTCCCCTTTGGCCAGTCCTGGCTCCAGGTGGTGGGCAGTGCCTGGTCCTCTGCCTGCCTCCGTCTCCCGCCTGTGAAGCCCCAGGCTGCTGCTCTGGGGGTGGCCGCCATGCAGGGCTCCGTCACCGGCGTTGCCCTCCGCCTCTGTCCTCCGGGGTCAGTGCTCCAGAGTCAACGCCAGGCGACGCCTCCTCTAGGACCCCAACCACCCCGGCCCAGAGGACGCCAGATAAACAGGTGAGGGTCTGAGGCCTGGGAGGGAGGTGGGGGCCCGGCCCTGCTGCAACCAGCCTTCCCGGACGGGCCCGAAGGTCCAGAAGCACCCCTGTCTGGAGGTGGGTCTGGCATCAGTCTTGGCCTCCAGCTTCTGAGGCTGCCCGGGCCTTGCTCCAGGGGCTGCGTCCTCGTGTCTCTGCCTCCGTGGCCAATGGCTTTCCTCTCCTCCCCGGCTGCCTGTGCCTTCTCTCCTGGCAAGGACCCCAGCCACCAGTCTGCCCAAACCCAGCAGGACCTCATTTCACCTTGACTGATCACCTCTGTGAGGACCCCGGTCGTGAAGAAGGCCATTCCGAGGTTCCGGGAGGGGGCAGGGGTCCCGCTGGGTGAACGTGTGGAGTCTCAGGCACGGCGTGACTGCTCACACGATGGCCTCGAGTTCAGTTTTACCAACTTCGGTGACAGTGGCGTCGTTCCTGGGTGAGGGACTCAGCCTCCCGCTCCCTGGCCGGAGCCCACGCAGGCTGCTGAGGTGCGGCAGGAGCTGGGACAGATGGAAACGCCAGGTAGGTGTGGCTGGGGAAGAAGACTCGGAGCACCTGGTCTCTGCACCTGCAGGCTGCCAGGCCCCGGAGGCCATCCCTTCCAGCACCGGGCAGGAGGGCAACTGGCCGTGAGCCCCACTCCCCAGGCCAGTGGGCACTCCCTGCTTTGGACATGAGACAGGCAGGTGCACAAGGGTGGACAGCAGGGGCCAGGGGCCAGGGGCCAGGCCCCGCTTCCTCCCGTGACCTGCTCCAGAACAGATGCCTGTGAGCTCAGTGGGTGGGATCTTGGTGCTATTTAGAAATGGCCCAGGTGCTCCGACCTCAGGAGATGGGGCCAGGACCCCTTCCCAGCTCTGAACCACATGACCTAGAACATGGCAGAAGGACACTGCCTGTTTGGGGTCCAGAAGAAACTGGTCGCTCGTGTCCCTGACTGGGACCAGCCCCATGCAGCGAGGGCCGAGCGCTGGAGCCGGAAGCCAGCAGCCAGCGCCATGCTGCCGTCGCTAATGTGCCACCCAGAAGGGAGTCCTCCTGGCCAGCAGAGGCTGCACCAGCCTCACCCGCCCATTCTGCAGACACCTCCACAGAGCCAAGGGCCGCTGCCCAGAGCCCCGGTGGGGACCAGCCTGCTCTGCAGCACCAGCTAGCCGAAGGGAAGAGCTGTCAACTCCTTGCTTCCGGCACAGCTGGGCGCATGGTGGGTGCTCACCACGTCTGCTGCCTGGAGCAGCGTCATCTTCAACCCCAAAACCCCCGGATGTGGCAACCTCGAAGCCTCTCAACCAGCGACAGGGAGACAGCCAGCCTGGGCCAGCAACCGCGCGCCTTACTTCTGGACAGGGCGGCCTCGGTGCTCCTGATGAATCGGTGACTCTAGCCCGCGATGGAAGACAGAGCTTCCGGCCCCGCAGCTTCGGCGGTGAGGAGCGACCTCCTGGGCCACGGCTGTGCAGGACTCCTGGTGCCTGGGCAGGACCACAAGGACGACCCCTCCTGCATGCTCAGTCCAACCAGCCAGGTTGAATGCAGGTCCGCTGCTCGCGGTCGTGCCGAGAACGTCTCTTCTGCGTGTCCTCGTCCCCAGCTCGGCACTCTGGGAGGGGTGACAGAGCATTGGTGCTGAGCCTGGGGCTCCAGGCCACCCAGTCTCCGCTCTCGCCCTCCCTCAGGACCTGAGATGCAGCCTGCGCTGACGGCACTGCCACCAACGTGTGTGAGCAGACCAGCCGTCGCTCTGTCCACCGCACTAGAGACCCCTGGTGAGACCAGCGGCAGGACTGCCAGAGCACCCACCACAGACGAGGGTGACGCGCGAGGGGCTCTGCAGCCTGGGGTGCTTGTCACACAGCAGAGGAGCAGATCCTGTCGTGTCGCGGCGGACCACACGGAGGAGGGAATTCCTCCTGACGCTCCCCTCCAACTGCCCACTGGAAAAGAAAGCTCGGGGATGCTTGCTTTCTGGAGGGGCTGTGTCCCCTCCAGATCTCCTGCCGACGCCCAACCCAGCTCCTCAGTTGTGTCTGCCTTAGGCCAGGGCCCCTCCAGGGATGGCGACGGGGGCAGGTCACATGACTGAGTCCCAGCCCAGTGGCACAGGTGTCCTCATAAGGAGAGGAGGTTAGGACACGGACACGGGGGCCGTGGGGAGACCCGAGGGAGACGCCCACCTGCAAGCCGAGGAGCGAGGCCCCGGGAAACCGGCCCGGCCACACCTCAGCCTCAGGCCTCCAGTCCCAGGACCGTGGGATGCGACTCCCGCTGTCCAACCCACCCAGTCTGGGGCGCTTCCCCACAGCAGCCCCAGCAAACAAGAGCTCCCGCGTGGCTCTGGCCGGCCTGCGGGCTGGAGGTGGCCTCCCGCAGGGCTCTGCACCTTCGCGCTGCAGGCCTTCCTGGGCCTCCTGGGGCGCCGGGAGGACGTGGCGCACAGGAGGTATCAGGGCTGTTCTTCCCCTCGAGCAGGTGGAGGCCGAGGCCCGAGGGCTGCCCAACTGCCCCAGGCGACACAGCCATGAGGTGGGGGCGGGATTCAGGACGGTCTTGTGACAAGCCTGAGGCAGAGGCCCCGTCACGAGCACTCCGCGGGGTCTGCACTGACACCTCTGCGGCTCCTCGAGGGCGTATCCAGCACCCGCAAGGCCCAGCAGAGCCTCGGTCATCTGCCAGGCTGAGCCCGTCCATCGCCACCGGCATCCTGGCTCCTCCGGCACGGAGGTTGGCCTGATCCCCCTCGCTGCCCGCTCAGTGACAGCCAGCTAAGTGACAGCCACTTAACAGCTAGGTCCTGCTCCTGGAGCCTCTGGCTGGTACCTTACACGCAACACTGGGTTCCTTGGGGCTGATGTAGCAAAGACCCACAATCGGGGCTTGGAACCCAGAACTGTATTCTCTCCTGGTCCTGGAGGGCGGAGCCTGAGCCCAGGTGTGCAGAGCTGGGAGGAGTCCCACGGGCTCCCGGGGAAGATCCCCTCCGTGACCTTCCTCTTAGCTGCTGCTGGTGGCCAGCGTCCTGGTGTTCCTTGCCTTGTGACTACGTCCAGCCTTTGCCAACATCACATGTCTTCCCTGTGTGTTATAAACACACCACTGGATAGGGGCCCATCCTGATTGAATATGGCCTCTTCTTAACTTGATTACAGCTGCAAAAACCCTGATTCCAAATAAGGTCACATTCTGAGGTGCCAGCTGGACAGGAACTCTTCAACCCTTGTAAAGGGGCCTTTGCAGATGCAATTAAGTTAACCTTGACACATGGAGTGTCCTCAGCTGTCCCATGGGCCCAACAGAATCACAGCTTTGCTCACAAGAGGGGCAGGAGAGGCACAGGAGGAGGTGACATGGCCACAGGAGCAGAGACTGGCTGGATGCACTTTGAGGATGAAGGATGGGACTGCCAGCCAAGGGATGCAGCTGCCTTTGGAGCTGGAAAAGGCAGGGCAAGGATTCGATCTGGAGCTCCAGAGGGAGCCAGCCTGCCGACCTGGACCTGGGCCCGGCAGGCCCAATCTCGGACTTGGACCTGGGACTGTAAGACAGTATGTTTACGCTGTTCTAAGCTGCGAGCTGTGTCATTTGTTACAGCAGCTACAGGAAACTCATACAGATTTGCAGTCACCCGCATCTACGAGAGGGCACCAGGGAGACCCGGCCACAGGCTCCTGCGCCAATCTCCAAGGGAAACTGCGTGAACAGCCGCGGTGGGGCCAGCTGTTTCCAGGCAGAGCTGCGCGGGCCCGGCGGCTCCAGACCACACAGCTCTTGCACTGCCCTGAGTCATCTGGCTCTGTGAGGTGCCTCCTTGGAGCCTCTTTACCAGAAATGCCCTGCATTTGCCCTGATTATTTTTCTAGCAATCAATTAACACGTTCCAGATGCAAAAACTGGCCTCTGGCCAGACAGAGACTCCGCATGGTCTAGGAGGCCTCATGTAAGACTCTGGTGGGTCCTTCAGCCTGAGGGGCCGTCACCACCACCATCCGGGAAGCCAGAAATGCTTGCAGATGCTCTGAGCAGGCTCTGAGGGCCTGGAAGTGGCTGTGGATGGAGGCCTGGCGGGCGCTGCCGTCTCCCTGAGCGCCCCGCCCCCGCACGTCCCACCTCGCTGGGGCAGGGCAGCTACCTTCGCCCCCACCTGGGCAGGGCCTCCCACGAGGGGGTCGGAGGGGACCTGCTGGACAGGAGGCATCCTCCTGTCTCCACGCGGTCACCTCGGTTCACTTGGAACTGTCTCCCGGGTAACGGTCCAGGCCTGGGGCGCTCACAGCCCCTCCCCTTCCCAGAGGGACGCCTGCTGAGGGGGCAGCTTAGGGTCTTTGTGACTTTCTGGAGAGATCCCGGTACAGCAGAAGGAGCCAAGGCTCGCTCCCCGGCTGCGCTGGCTGGGAGCGCGGCAATGTGGGCCCCCAGACCTGGGGCGAGAGGCGCTGGGCCTTCCCAGGCTCCGGGGCTCTTTCTTTGCCTCCTCCAGCTCCGAGGGCCCCAGGCGTCCTCGGCTTGGGTGGCATCTGTCCAGTCTGCCTCTGCCTGCACGCGGCCCTCTCCTCTTCCTATGCGGACCCTTGTCCTTGCCTGCAGGGCCGGCCCTGGGGTCCAGATGAGCTCGCCGCCAGACCCGCTGCTTGATGACATCTGCAAAGGACCCTTTTCCAAACAGATCACACTCATGGGCTCAGGTGAGGCTTGGACCTGTCCTTCTAGGGGCCACCATTCAACCCACCCAGCCGGGCGTCCCCACCTCTGCCCTGGTCCCCACGTCACATGCCAGAGCTGTTTTGTGGCCTGGCCTCCCTGCAGGCAGACTGGGGTGTCTTCACCCCTGTGCCTCCAGCCTCCCCTCATGAGCCTCCTCTCCAGGGTGTGACCCAGAGGTGACGGCTCACCTTCCTTCCCCTCCCCTTGCTCCTCGGGGGCCGGGGAAGGACTGTCCCTCACACGAGGCCCTGGGCACACTTGCTCTGGCTGATGAGGAGCGTGAAGTGCGACTTGATGCAGAAGTTGAAGCCCGAGGCATCGGGAAGCCATGTCTCCCCAGGAACTCTGAAAGCTAAACTCTGCCTTTTCTTTCTGGCCGTGCTCCAGCCAAGCATTCCAAGATCCTGGGGCAGACGGGGGCCTGAGCCAGGACGGGGAAGGGGGAAAAGCAAGTCCCCTGATGCTGGTGGCACAGATGCCAACCCGCCTCACCAGCGGAGGCTTCAGAGGCACTGTGGATGCCAACACTGGCCATCTGCCAAAGCGCCCTCCCGAGCGCGAGCTGGCGAGTTCTGACCAAGGTCTACACCCGCGCGAGCACCATGACCCTGACACACCCACCCACCCGCCTCGCTGCCTCCCAGCCCCAGCAACCTGTGTGACTGCTACTGTCTGGCAGCACAAGCTCGTCTGCCTGCTCTGGAACATTCTGCCTCTGGCCTCATAGGGCATGTGCAAGGGGCTCTTTGCTCTCTTGCCCTCCCGTCCACTGGACGTGGGGAGACATCAGGGCTGCATGGCCTGCTGGACTACGGCTCAGGTCTGGGCCACCAGCCCCAACCCAGGAGGCAGTGGGACACAGTGCTGTGGCCCAGCCTCTGCGGTGGGACCCTGGCCCACGATGTCTTCCTGGCAGGTGCTGGGCATGTGGCTCTGTCTCTGGGGAAGTTCCTCATCTAGACGAGGGGCTGCCATGCTACAGGGACAGTAACTATGCCCAGCCCACATTCCCACGGCCGAGCCCAGTCTGGCCACCGGCTCATTCATCGTGGTCAATGAGAGCGTTTTTAAATGAATCGCTTATCTCTATGCTAACATCGGTGATACCCTTTTCACTAGGTTGTCCGGTGCAATCAGACATAAAGTGCTTTTTTTGTAGTGATGGGCGTGGAACCTGGCTCCTCGTGTGCCAGGCGAGCACTCTGGCCCGGCGGCTCCCCAGCCACTGCTGTTTCCCTGAGACCATGCATGTCAGTAATCGTGGCTCCTCTTCTCCTCTCTCCCCTTTACATCCAGGATTGGCCGGACGCGGTTCTGCTGACCAAAAGCCTGCATGTTGTCGCTGGCGGCTCCCTGGGGCCGTCTCCTCTACCACCCAACCCCAGGCGGCCGCCATGCCCAGTATCACCACACTGCAGCTCCTCCTGCTCCCTGAACCCACAGGGGCCTTTTGTGCCTCGGGGCCTTTGCCTGCGCTCTGCCTAGCCACCTGTCCAGACCCGGCTGCTGCCTTCTCTGTGGAGGCACGGGGTTGGCGAGCAGGCAGGAGCTGGTCTGGCTTCAGCCTCGATCGGGCACCTTACTCCACTCCATTAAGCGGACGCCTGCTGCCCGTCGAGGAGGCGGAGACAGGGCTCACTCCCCCTTTTCTTCGGCACCAGCACAAAGCTGACACCCGAAGGCAAGCGGAGTTCAGAAGGCCTCGTGAAGTGACCAGTTCTCAAATTCAAACAGGAAAAGGCAGGAACAGGAAGTCCAGCGCTGGCAGGCCCCTGGGGCAGCTGCGGGGCCCTGATTGCAGGCCTGATAGCTGGACAGCACAGGAGGAAATTCCAGCACAGTGCTTCGGGTCACTGAGCCTTCCTGTCATCAGCCTCAGCGGGGCCGGCAGCAGTGCTGGCCTCGCAGCATCTGTGAGGAGGTTCGACCAGCTCACTAGGGCCAGCTCTGCACAGGGGCCGGCACCCTGCATACTTCCGAAGCCAGCATGTTGGCTGGACCTGCACACGGCCACGACCAGCTCTGGACGCCACTCGCTGAAGAAAGACACATCTGGCCAGGAAGCTGGGGGACAGAGGCTCTGCTTGGGGAGAGGGCCGAGCCTTAGGGCAGGAGGGAAGCCTGCTGGCCAGGCTCTCTCCAGGACCCCTGTCTCCCAAGTGCCCAGGACTCTGGCGAGGCTCCTGTGGTAGCTCAAGTCACAGAAATCACCATCCTGAGCTGGATAAAGGCAACAGCCCCAAGTCCAGGTTCATTCTGTTTCCCTGGTGCCCAGAGCTGAGTCCCAATATGCATTTTTATGATTGGTCGTGACCAATCACCTCATGACTGGTCTGATCATTTTCAGAAAATCCTCTATTCTCTCTAATGAAACTTCAACTTTAAAACATCTGCAAGCAAATAATGTAGATTAAATTGGGATCAGACATGATATGCAGTTGATCCAAACGAAGACACAAAAAATAGAAAAAAGGTAAAGGTGAGTTGAAAAAACAACATTATGGCAGATTTAAACCCAATTACATGGACATACATATTAAGTTTAAATGTTCTAAGTGCTCTAACTAAAATGTATAGGTTGTCAGTCTACATGAAAAGTCAAGGCCTAGCCATACATGGTGGCACATGCCTGTAATCCCGGTGACTCGGGAGGCCAAGGCAGGAGGGTTGTGAATTCAAAGCCAGCCTCAGCAAAAGCAAGGTGCTAAGCAACTCAGTGAGACCCTGTCTCTAAATAAGATACAAAATAAGGCTGGGGATGTAGCCCAGTGATCGAGTGCCTGTGAGTTCAACCACTAGTACCAAAACAATAAAAAATCAAGGCCTAACCATATGCTGTCTACAAGAAACCAACTTTAATACAAAGATCTAGACAGGATAAAAATACAGAGATGGAAAAATGGGGACCGTGCAGCAAGTGTGTTACACTGATGACAAGAAAGCTGGCGTGATGGTTAGTACCAGGCAAAGCAGACTTCAGGACAAGGACAGCGCCAGAGGTAAGAGGGGCTTACCATGACCATGAAAAGGCCACCACCTCAGGAAGATGTAAAATTCCTAAATGCATATGTGCCTAATAACAGAGCTTAAAATACATAAAGCAAAATCTGGTCAAACTGAAAGAAGAGCTAGACAGATACAGATTATAGTTGGAAATTTCACATTTTTCTCTCACTGATGGATGGAACAAATAAACAGAAAACCAGTAGGGTTACCAAAGCTTAAGCGAAGTTACCGGCTTAACATTTATAGAATACTCCCCCAATTGGCAGAACCTATATTCTTCTCAAATGCATGAAATACCCACTAAGACAGTGTATGGGTGCAGCCTGACACGACTGCTGCCACCTTGGGTCATGGCCACCACGATGGCTCCGGAGCAGCCCTCCCTGGTGTTTCCTGCAGTTTCTCAGCAAAGCCATGAGCAGAAAACGCCGCAGTCACGTGTGGAGCTTTGCGAGACCCTGGCTCCAGGGATGCACCTGACTCTTCAGCATTATCTGAGGATAAACAAGGTACATTCCATCCAGGATGAGCTCACTTTTCCCTAACCCAGTGTATTACCTCCTCTTTGTGAGCCAGATTGCAGGGATCCAACTGGTCTTGCCACCTAAGGCCACGCTTCTGTCACTAAGTCCCCAAGTTGCCCTCTGTGCAAGCTTGGATCTTCTGCCTCTGTCTACACTGGGACTCGGCTGTTACAAAACAACAGGCCATAATCTGAGCCATAGCTCAACCAATTTAAAAGATTTAAATTTACAGCTTCTCTAACGATAATAGAAATCAAATAAAAATGTTAATAAAAGAAAAATATCTCAAAAATGTTCAAACACATGGAAGTGAACACACTTCTAAATAACCCATGGGTGAATGAAGACATCACAAGGGAAAATAGAAGTATTTTGACTAAATGAAAAATAAGAACATGATATATCCAAGTTCGTGGGGTGCAACTAAAGCAGCACTGGGAAATTAGCTACCAAGCACCAATATTTGAAAAGGAGAAAAGTCTCAAATCAATGACCCAAGTTTCCCCTTAAGAAGCCAAAAAGAGACGAGCATGGCAACACATGCCTACAACCCAGTGGCTCAGGAGGCTGAGGCAGGAGGATTGCAAGTTCAAGGCCAGCCTCAGCAACTTGGTAAGGCCCAAGCAACTCAGTGTGACCCTGTCTCAAAAGCAAACAAACAAATGGACTAGGGATGTGCACAGGGGTTGAGCGACCCTGAGTTCAATTCCTGGCATCAAAAAAAAAAAAAAAAAAAAAACCACAAAGCAAAAAAGATGACCAGGTGTGGTGGACACCGGTGGACCAAGGCAGGAGGGTCACTAGAATCCAAGAATTCCAGGCCAGCCTGGGCAACTAAGTGAGACCCCTTCTCCAAACAATGACAACAAAAGAGCAGAAAACAAAGAGCAAATTCAATCTCAAGTAAGAGAAAGCAAGGAAATGATAACAAAAAAAGCAAGAATTCATGAAACAAATCAAATCATCAATAGAGAAATTCGACAAAGACAAAAGCTGGTTCTTGGGTTGAGTATAGTTGTATCAGACTGATCAAGAATAGAAGTGGTAAGACGGACCGGCACAGAAAGAGAATCCCTACAGACATCATAAACAGTGAGGAATCACAGGAAATCTCCTGAAAATGTCAGGCCAATAAACCCGACCTATTAGGTGAGATGGACTAACCCATTAAAGACCAAATTACCAACGGTCATCCAAGAAGCGGCACATACTGTTAGCAGCCCGTGCCTATTGAAGCAGCTAGTCCACTGGTTGGGACCCATCCTGTAGAAGACTCGACTCCCGATTCTTTCTGGTGACTGCAACCCGAATCCTAAGAAGGAATCATTCCAGTTCTACAGCAACTCTTCCTGAAGACGCAGGAGCAAGGAACACTTCCCAACTCGCTCCATGAAGCCCGCGTTATCTGACACCAAGGCCAGGCGAGGAGGTCAACAAAGGAATATGGCAGACCTCAAGAATACCTGTCAAATCCTGAGCAAGATGTGGGCAAACTGGGCCAGGGTGGCGCTCAGCAAGAGAGCCGATGCTTAGTGTGCACGGGCCCGGGGTTCGATCCCCAGCACAGGAACGGGTAAATAAACCACCCGCCAGTACCACACCCGGACCTCCTCCACCACCATGTGATAAATTCACCAGGGCTTTCTTAGAGAGGCAGTCGATCCTCCAGCTTGACAGGGAGAATATAGGATGGGCCTGGAGGACCAGAAAGTAAGGGAATGCTGAAAAGAAAGAAAGAAAGAACGGAAAAGAAAAGAAAAAAGAAAGAGGAAGGAAAGGAGGGAGGGAGGGAGGGAGGGAGGAGAGAGAAAAGGCAGCTCATGTCCACAGGACACAGGAGCCAACCAAGAGGCTGGCACGGCTGGGGGACAACACGACATGGTGAGGGTGCAGCAGCAGATACCACTGAGGGCACACGGTGGCTCTGTACTGTCTTTGTGATTTTTCTGTAAAATCTACAATTATTCTAAGTTTGTTTAAATCAATCTACATGATTCACAACATGAACAGCTTAAAGAAAAACCATACAGATTGAGAGTTCATCCACTCCTGATTGAAAAGAAAAACAAGGACTAGAAACGGAAGAAAAAGTCTCCTCCTGATAAAGGGTATCGATTTGAAAACCCATGGCTGACGTCCTAGTTAGTGGAGAGGACACACTGCTGCAGCGGACAGCCTGAGAGGGCCTGGCCGCCCTGCTGCTGTCCCACACCCAGCCTTGGGGGGCTCAGCCGGTGTAACAGGCGAGGGGGCCAGGCGGTGAGGGGAGTGTGACCCTAGCCCCAAGAAGGAAGGACACAGCTGCGTGGCCACAAGGAAGCCGTGAGGGCGCGAGGCGTCTGCTGTCTGCCTCACGAGTGGCTCAGCATTGACACACTGCTTCTGGAGCTCGCAGGGACGCAGGAGGAGGTTGGGAAGGGAAGGAAGGCGCGGTGGGCAGGCGGGCTGCTGGGGGCACCTGCCACAGGTCCACCCTGTGGCCACGTGGTACCCTGAGGAGCGAGGGCAGTTGGAAGTGCCACCATCTGCTTCAGAGCTGAGGACAGAACCAAGCCACCTCCTGCACCTGCGTGGCAGGGCAGCCACGGGGACCCAGGTGGCCCGCCTCCCAGGCACCCAGCAGGGCCCAGGATGCCCACGTGCGACCTGGCAGCCCGTGTGGCCTGGTTCTGAGACAGACGACCCAGAACGACAGGGAGCAGCTTCCCACTCCTCCCCAGTGCTTCCCATGGAGCCTCTGCGTCAGTGCTTCGTGACATGCAGGATGGGGTCACTGCAGACGGCTAGAACGTTCCCACAGGACTTGATCTTGCTCCGTCCTTGGGAGGAGCCAGCGTGTGAGGGGCGGACAGTGGAGCCTCTACTGAGAAGGTCTCGGGCTTCCCAGAATTCTTCATCAAGGCGGAATGCTGGGACCCGAAAACTCCAGGGAAACTGTGCTTTAGAACTTTTCCCACCAACAAACGTCAGTCACCGGAAGGGCGTGACCCATCCTCCCGAGCCTCGGAGGCTGCTCGTTGGTACAGTGGCTGCCGCGGGGCCAGGAGGCGAGGGAACCTGTGCCGGAGTTGAGCCCCTGCCTGGGCCCCTGGGAAGCTTGCTCCCCTCTGGGCCTCATGCCCTCTCTGTAAGGAGGACAGGGAACGCGTGGACCTCAGGGGCTGCGCTGAGGTCGTGGAGGACAGAGGACGCAGGTGCCTGGCTGAGGTCCCTTACCTACTGAAGATGCGCAGGTCCTCGTGGTGCTGGGCCAGACTCCACCGTGCCCCGTCCCCAACACTCAGCTCCGCCCCGTGTGCGCCCTCTCCGCCTCCGCTTCTCCATTTGTAACTGGAAGGGGCATGCCCAGCTCTCCAGGGACCCCTACGCTCTGTCCCTCACTTTGCCAATGGAGAATTAAGTCCACCCAAAACACAAAACTGGAAATGTGTGACAAAGCCGGGGAGCACGTGTGGCTGAGAAGCTGAAGTTGCGGAGCGGAATCTTGGCATGTTTGAAATGCTGGGCAAGCACCCCTGAATCACCTGGACACGCGAGCTCAGGGCCCCAACACTGTGCCCCGCAAACTATCGCTGTTAGCGGTGAGACCACCGCCAGGGTCTGGTTAGCGAGGTGGAGCGAGCCCTGTGCGGCCTGTCTCTCCTCCGAGGCAGTGGAAGCCCCGGCAGGGTGCGGGCAACCAGCAGGCCAGGGAGGCAGCAGGCTGGGGTCACTGGCAGGCAGTGCTGTCCATGCCCCTCCCTCTTGTCCCCAGGCCTCGGCTCAGAGCTGGCTGGAACCTCCCAGAAAAGGTGCCCTCAGGTTCACAGGCAGAATCTACCAAATGCCGAGAGGAGAAAGATCACCCCCACAGTGAGATCCAGAAAGCAGAAGGGAGGACGTCCTTCCCGATTCATCTAGGAGTCCAGTGTTGTCCACGCGGCCAGCCAAACAAGGTGCCCGAGAGCGCACAGACCAAGGTCTGTCAAGCAGACAGGAAGGTCTTCAACCGAACATTACAACTGAACCCAGCAGCATATAAAAAGTATGACACACCACAACCCAGTGGGGTTTGTCCTAGGAGTGCAAGGCTGGTGGAACATCTCAAAAGTCAGTCAATGCAACTCAACATACTAACTGACTAACCATGAAAAACCACAGGATCATAGCAACTGATGTGGAAAAACAGTTGACAAAACTCGCCAGCCATTGCTGACAAGCACTCTGGAAGAACTGAGAAATGGAAGTGCAAGAACACTGCTGGGCAGACCATGAGCAGCCCACTCCGGGGCACCGCTCCCAAGGTCAGGAGCAGGCAAGGCCCACACTCGCCCCGTTCCACAATTATCAGGAGGCCTGGCCTGTGCAATACACAAGAAAAAGAAAACAAAGACGTCAGCCTGAACAGGGAGAGAGGGACAAGGAGAGAGGGACAGGAAGAGAGGGACAGGGAGAGAAGGACAGGGAGAGAGGAACAGGGAGAGGGAGACAGGGAGAGAGGGACAGGGAGAGAGGGACAGGGAGAGGGGGACAGGGAGAGAGGGACAGGGAGAGAGGGACAGGAAGAGGGACAGGGAGAGAAGGACAGGAAGAGAGGGACAGGGAGAGACAAGGAGAGGGGGACAGGGAGGGACAGGAAGAGAGGGACAGGGAGAGAGGGACTTCTCTGTATCTACCACGTGACTATCTCTAGAACATGCTAACAAAACTATTAAACAGCTTACGAAACAATGAGTTTTAGCAAGATTCCAGAATGCAAGTTCAAAATATGAAAATAAATGATATATCTATATAGTATCATAAAGTATTAGATCATGGAATTAAAAAAAATTTACAAGAGCTTTCCAAAAATGAAATTATCAGGTATAAATCTAATGGAGTTTGTAAATCTGTATGTTTCATCAAAATGCCTTGGAAGAAATTGAGGAAGACCTAAATAAATGGAGGGGCATACCATGTCCATGGACTAGAAGGCTCAACCCAGGCCTCCCCAGGCTGAGACATGTGCTCAGGAAGAGTCATGATTCCAGAGTTTCTGTAGATACAATGGACATAGGTGAAGGCCCCTGCCCAGCAGCCCTGCTCCACTGCCTGATCCAGGCAGGGTGCTCGACATTAGCCTGGGTCCCCTGGCCTTGCTTTCTCCCCCAGCTGCCAGCTCTTCAAGACAGGAGTGGTCAAAAACCTACCTTTCATTTTTGGTGTCCCTGCAGCTACATGCAAAACCTGGCACCGTTGGTGCTCAATAAATGTTTGTGGAATGAATAAGTAAATACATTCGAAACTGGCCAAGACCTGCTTCTGGTACTGGCCGACAGCAGGCTGGGGTGGGCATCTGTAGAAACAGAAAGCCTGTGTGTGGTGGAGGGAGGCTGCGAACAGACTGCGGGGGTCCAGGCCCACCCGCACCACCAGAACCTCTCAGAACAGACCTCACTTCAGCCTCTTACGGGGACAGTAATCGACTTGAGAAATTATTAAGCGTCAATTAGGATTCAAGTTGGAACTATGCAGGGTTTGGAAAAATGTTTTCAGATTACTTTCCAAGTGTTTGATGAAACCCCAAGACATTTTTCCCAGGCATATTTTCCCCTGAAGTTGGAAACCCAGAAATATTTAAGGGAGAACTTAATCCTTAGGTTTAGGATCCGTCTGTGCTGAACTCATCTGAACGGAACGGCGCTTGGTGCCCAAGAAGCCTCCACTCCTCAAGTCTCAGCGCAAGCGACCGAACCTCAATGCTAATTCTCAAACCAGCACTGGGGCTTCAGGAGGGCGTAACTTGGCACAGGGGTTATGGGAATCCAGATAAGGCCCATAGGCTGTAACAAGGCCAAACCGCAGGCCTCAGAGAACCGGAACCCCGGTCTTCAGAGAGGTGGAGGGCAGAGAGGGAAGTTGCAGCAGCTACCTGGGCCTGCCACCCTCGGAATGGGCACACTGCAGACAAGGTTTCCAGACCTAAAAGGAGAAAAATGCCCACCGCAGAAATCTTGGAATACAGACAAATGGGAAGGCGGAGAATCCACAGCCTGAGGGGACAGCCTGGCACGGCTCCCTGTGGCCTTTCCTTCAGTCCTTCCCTCCTGCACTTTGGGCGTGCCTCCCAAGGTGGCAAGCAGGGGTGGATGAGAGGTGTGGTTGCCCGATTATCAGCCGGGGCCCCTCTGGCAAAGCTTAGGGGGCACTGAGAAGGAAGCGGGTGGCCCTGCCCGTGAGCTGCCTGGTGCAGAGCTGGCGGCACCTGCACTCTCTCACACCTCAGAAACAGCTTCCGGTTCTGCTCATGGAACAAACCGAGCACAAAGCCGGAGGGGGAGAGGTGGCATGCCTTGGCAGACACCGTGCGGTGACTCTGAATGCCACCACCAAGCGCTCGTTTCCTCACTATGCCTGGGACTCATCCCACCCCATCCCAAGGTCTTAGGGAGCATCAGGAAGGCTTAGGTAGCCTCACGTTAGCTGGTCAGCCTGGTGCCTGGCTGCACACGGTGACCAGGACAAAGGGTGTCATAGAGCTCAGAACATGAGAGCGTGACATTTTGAAAATAACTTCTTAATGGAGAGACTGTTATCACAACTGGCAGAATCTAAGCTGGGTGCAGTGGTGTGCACCTATAATCCCAGCGACTGGGGAGGCTGAGGTAGGAGGATTGCAAGTTCAAAGCCAGCTTCCGCAATGTAGTGAGACCATGTCTCAAAATAAAAAATAAAAAGGTCTGGAGATGTGGCTCCGTGGTAGAATGTCTCTGGGTTGAATCCTCGGTTTCAAAAAGCAAACAAAGCCGGTCAGAGCCTGTGTGTACTTCTGTGAGTTCAAGACCCTGACGGTGAATTTCAACATACAGGGACTTGAAGCCAGCAGTCCGCACGGACCCTGCAGCCCGATGGAATCACCATGGCGCTCAGTGGCTCCCTTCATGGCTTGCTGGGAGTGGACACTGGGAGCGTGGTGTGACATGTCTGCTCGTGCCAAGCACATGCCTGCCCCAGACCTTAGGGGTCCACTCCTGAGCGTCCCCCTCAAGGACATATCCAGGAATGTCCAGAATAGCTCAGCTGGAAGCCGACTGCCATCAGCATGGGATGGACGTGCACCCAGCGTCCTTTCTCACGGCAGCACGCAGCTCGGCGCTGGGGAAGGAAGAACACGGCGCGGGCGCACACGGCCTCATGGATCTAGGTCGGGCGTGAGGCTGAGGAGACGGGGAGCCGTGCAGGGTGCCGCCGATAGCAGTGCAAACTGAACACCATCCAACCAGGTCTGGCCGCCCCCGGGACGTCTGGCCAGGTCTGGGGTCACTGTTGGTAGCCCCACTGGAAGGCAGAGATGCCAGTGGCATCCAGGGGATGGTGGCCATGGAAAGTGACACCCTACAATGTGCAGGACAGCCCCCACCAGAGCAGCACTGGCCCCAGTGCCAGGAGTGCAGGACGGGAAAGCGGTGCTGGGAACAGCCAGACCCAGGGGCACCCGCGCCGGCCCCGCCAGCCCTCTCTTAAGTAGGACAGGACATTTGAGTCAATGCATCACTTCTACTGAAGAGAAATGAGGGGTTTGGCTCTTGGGTGTCCCAAGGCAAATACCAACCCCATGAACACGCCGACTCATGGTGGCCACTTGGGCCTTTCACAATATTTTCCAAACCACGTGTGGCAGTGAGTGGGCAGCACAAGGCTCCCCCATCTCACCGCCCTGGCTCCCACCTTCCGGAGCTCGCCACTGCCGTGAGAAAGGGGTCGCACTCGGCCCCCATCCCTCGCTCCACCAGCCGCAAGCCTGCCTGGGGCATCTGGGGTGTCGACGCTGGCCATGTTCACAGACCATGTGGGCCATCAGCTCGGGGGCACCAGGTCAGTGTGAGGAGTGGTGATCGCTACCTGTGTTCAAATTTGCAGCCGCCTCAGGGTAAACGCAGGGTGAAGCAGTGGATCGCAGGCCCTGGAGGTCCCGCTGGGCACGGCTCCATGGGAGCAGATTCGGCTGCCCCCAGCGGCAGCAGTGCCTGGCTTGGTGGGTTTTGTTTTCTGCTAGGTTCACATGTTCTTGCACTTAGAACCAACTTGATCAAGGGCCTGGGATATAGCTCAGTTAGTAGAGTGCTTGCCTTGCACACACAGGCCCTGGGTTCTAATCCCCAGCACCAAAGGAAAAAGAAGAAAAAAAAACTAACAAGGTCCAGGTACTGAGAGAAGACTCATAGTGGCAGTAAAGGCGTTTTTATAGTGCAAGCTTTAGGCTCCAAGCAGGGCAGGCCAAGGCCCAAAGACAGAACATCCCACAGGCCACATAGACACTTACAAATCTTCAAAATGAATTTCTCAAACACAAACCTGCTCTCAGTGCACGGAGTTTGTTTTAAATTAAGGAGAGACATGGTGACCAGTCACCTTCCAGTGGAGGTCAGAGGGCACGGGTAAAGGAAGCAGATCCCAGGGACTTGTGGTGGCCTGAGGTGGCCCAGGATTGCAGTTTGGTCATTGCTGTAGAGCTGTCCTCGCCTGAAGATCTGCCCGGGGCTGGCCCCTCCCATGCCCTACCTGGCCTTCACGAGGAGTCCGTGCCCTTGACACTCACTGCATTTACGGAAGGGCGTTTTCTCCTGGGTGTAAACCGGGCAAGCTGGAGCTGTCCGTTTCTTTGCCTCCAGATCTCAGGTGGAGGCAGCCTTTCCTGGTTTATTCTGTGCACCAGTGACTTCCAGTGTCCGGGATGCTCCTGTCAAGAAGTAACAGAGCACACGTGTGCTGCCACCTCCTGGCTGTGCTGGGAACTGCAGGGAACAAGTACGCCAGGGAGCGAGAGGCCCTGGCTCCTTGGGGGATTCAACCTGGCGCCCACCAGGGACTGCTAGGCAGGGACCCTCGGGTTTGTTTCCGTTGGAGATTCGCCCAGGTGGTCCCTGGCCAGAAGATGACACCACCCAGAGGCGGGACTGAGCTGACAGGAGGGGCTGGAAAGCAGGGTCCAGGACCAAAGGAGGCACACCACCAAACTTCCAACAGCCATCTGCTCCAAGCAGAGGCCCAGCCCCAGGCCCCCGTGTGCTACCTTGAGGAGGGCCACAGCACAACTGCTCTGGTGTGCCTCCCGATCCCGCCAGAGGGCGTCGTGGGCCAGGTGCTGAGGGCTCGAGTGCAGGCCCACCTCAGAGAGCAACCACACTCACGGGGTGCTGCTTCCCGCTCCGGCAGGGATTGCAGGGGGTGCAGGAGCAGGGCCCACACCAACACGGGGCCAGTCTCCAGAGCGAGGCCCTCTCGTGGGCCTGCAGGGGGCAGATCACACCAATCGCCTCACTCCTCCTACCTGCAGGCCCAGGGTGCCACTCCTTGTCATTTACAGGCTCACAGGCAGAGCTTGGTGACCAGCCCGGGTCATGGCCAGCTAACAGCAGGGTTGGTCAGGCCTGCTGCGGAACGGCTTCTGCACTGGGCTCAGGCCTCACTCCACCTGCCTGTCAATTCATCTAAACGCTGTAAGAAAAACCGAGTTCATCCCGACTCCTAAGCGCACTCTGCTGTCTGCTGGTCCCCATTCACTCCCAAGTGCCAGTGGCTGGCTTCAGCAAGCAGAGCAGGTGGCACGTCTGAAGGGGTGTGAGAGCCGGGTGTGGTGGCTGCAGGCCCAGCCCTGGAGGCTGAGGTATGAGGGTCTCACGTTCCAGGACAGTTTGGGCAGCAAAGCAAGACTATTTCAAAATAATAAAACCGAGGAGTGGAGTATCTGCCCGCAGCACGGTGTGGCACTGAGCGTGGCCACGGTGGCCGAGCCGAGTCCCTATTGCACAACACGGACAGTACTCCTTGTAGGCCCTCAGGTGGGAAGAGCTCAGGAGCAAGCCTGTCTGTAGGAAGCCCAAATGTCAGCTGTCACCAGAATATTTAAGACAATAAGCCTGGCCTTGAAGCAAAAGAAGCAGCCATGTTCCAGAGAGGGGAGGGGCAGCAAGGCTGGAGAGGCTGGGGCGGGGGCACAGCACCCTGAGCCTGCTCGCCGTGCCCGGCACTCAGCATCCAGATGCCCACCGCTGCTCCAGGTTGGATTTCAGGGCTGCCAGCCGGCAGGCAGAACAGCATTCTCAGGGTAGAGCGCTAGAAGGTGTGCCCTGCCCGGACGGGAGGGAGTGCTGGAAGCCACAGAAACAGGTGTCGTCTGAAGTGAATTTTATTCATTACAAAGCTAACTTACACCTTTTCAAAAACATGGAAATGACTTATCACAGCGCCAGTCCCTGGGAGTGCCCCCTTGCCTGCCTGATGCCAGGGGCCTGTGCTGCACTTGACGTTGAGAGGCAGCGTGCTCTCTGCGGAGCACAGGAGTCGTCTCCTGTAGGCTGCAGGCGGTGAAGGAAGACTAGAACGCAGACCCCGGCAGCCCCACAGAGCCACAGCGGCTCTAAGCAGCAGAGAAGTCACCAGCGCAGGGACAGATCCGGGGCAACAGGCCAGAGCTGCTCCCCTCCCACGACAACAAGAACAACTCTCGAGCGAGAAGAACCCGCACCTCCGGGGAGGCTGGCCACACACAAAGATATCAATGGAGGTTTAACGTACATTTCCCAGTAACGAGCGAGGACTTCTTCACTCAGAGAACATCAAACTACTCGGGGGTGGCAGGGAAAAGAGAGCAGCTGTCTCTGAAAGCCAGGTAGGAAGCTCAAGGTCAGGTGTTTCCAACCCCAACCCAGAGCCCCAGGCCCCATAGAACGCTCTGGAAACCATGTCTCGCCTGACAACATAAACCAAAACAGCTCCAGACGGGCTTAGAGGTTTGGGGGCAAACAACCTTCCAATTATAAAAAATAAAAATTGTTTAAAAGGACAGGCTATCTGTGCAGTTCTCAGATGTGCCCAGCACCCTGGTATCCTGCAGGCCACACCAGTTCTCCTCACCCACTGGCCACCTTCCCTGGTGCTGGCCTGACACACAGGGACTATACAAAGAGGCCCTGATGTTTCTATAGCATCAAATGGAAAATATGTTCCCCACAAACAACTGGTAAGACATACCAGGCACTTAAATAAGGAGGCTAAGAGACAGAGGGACGTGAAAACTTCTACATGAAAATATCTTCATTTTACTGTGAAATCCTGGAGTCAAAACCAAGTGCTCTGTGGACAACAGCAGCCAGGACGGGGTAAATTTCCTTCAGTGCAAATACAGTAATTTAAAGCACACTTGCCAGCATCTCCAAAGGCCACCGACAGGGCTGAGCTCTGGAACCTAATGAGGACCACGTGTACAGGGGAGGTGAGACCAAGTGTGGGATGCGAAAGCCAGTGCGGTGGACACGGAAATTCACACCGAAACCCTAAACCCCCCACACGTGCCAAATAAAATCACACCACATTGCCTGCTGGGATGGGGGATAAGAAAAGAGAAGGAAAGCTCAGAAAAGGAAGACGTTAGCTCACTGTCTGTCGTCCAAAAGATGGAAAGCAGCATAAAAACAATTCCCAGGAAGCAAGGGGGGAAAATCCGGTCCACTGGGGCATTTTCTGATTTTAAAGGAAAAACATGCATTCGGCTGGTGAGACAAGCCATCCCCAGGCATGGTTATTGAACGCCACCACCACTTTGTGTGATGTTTTTAGGTTCACTGTTGCTCAGGAAATTGGTGTGTAGGACTCTGGGGACAGCTGACAAGGCAGTTTCTGGAACCAGAGAAGTAACAGAAAGCCTGGTCTTCCATCTCTCGTTTCCTCCTTCTGATGGACTAACAAGAGAACGTAGCACAACAGACTGCACGTCCACTGGCACAGCTTAGATCGCTGACTGCTGCAGGAGTTCACAGCTGAAGGCGACGGCACGGCCTGGCCTGGTTAATTCAGAGGCAACTCACTGACTGCATTCAGCTTTCTTACCTGGCACCCTGGGCCAGTACCAGAGCTGCTGACAGTAACGGCCAGGGATGTCACTGAGGAAGACATGACGTGATGCCTTTGACCCAGTTCCTGCTTATGTCATGCACAGCAGACCTAACGACACAACTGCACTGAGAAATGACTGCAGTATGCTCCCCAGAAACTCCTGGTGCCAGGGCAGAGAGCCGTCACCATTTTCCAGCCTGCATCAAAAAGCACAGCGGCTCAGGCACCTTGTTGGCTGGCAGGACCTCATTAGGTTCCTCCTGAGAACTTCCATCCTGTGAAATACTTGCCACAATAGCTTAGCCTTCACTTTTGACTTAAAAGCCACTTACAGAGAACTGCCAAATGTTAGTGAAGGAAAATCACTAATTTTGTAGCTGCTAACATTGAAGTTAACAGGCCAAGTCCTAAATGTAAATAAATGCCCAGAGCCAGGATGGGCCCACGATGCACTCCAGACCTCAAACATGTTTTGACTTGCTGGAATCATCCAGCCCTCTACGTATGGCCAATTAACGCCAGGACCTGAATGCTGGTGATTCCTAATTCCAGGCTGGCCTCTCCTTGGTGTGTTCTGCTCCTCCCTGAGTTTTGCTCTCCTGCCTGTGGCTGATGGTGTGCTGACCTTGCCTGGACAATACAAAACTGAAAGCTACATCTCCACCATAGGTGCGACCTCGGGAGCTGAATGGGGTGGGGACTACCACCGTTAGGACTGTTTCGTGCCACCTCCCAGTGCTGAGGCTGAAACCTAAACCTTCCACGGAATGGCACCAGGAGGTAGTGCAGTGGTTAGGGTTGGGTGAGGTCATGGGGTGGAGGCCAGGGTGGGACAATGGTCCTTGTAAAAAGAGGCTAGAGCTCACCCTGCCACCTGAGCACACAGCCAGAGGACATGTTGACTAAGACACCTGGAAGTCCCACTGGACAAATTAATCTCTAGTTTCCTGAAAGAGATTCACGATCCTCAAAGGGACTCACTTTTCCATCCTTCACAACCCATTTGGGCTTAACAAGCAGATGCCTATCAACTCACAGGCCATAGAAAAGCCATGAATGATACTTGAGGGAAATTCTCTTATCTGCACACGTGATGTGTTTGCAGACTGGATGGGGCTGGAGTGCCCAGCCCACTCCAGGCTGGCCTCTTCCTTCTCGCTCCTTCTGCCTGGGAAAAAGTACCCCACCCAGAGGCCCTGCCCCGAGGGCACTCCACCAGGCACCTGGGAGCGCCCAGCAGCAAGGCCATTTCACAGGGCCCAGGCCAGTGACCCACAGGGGACACAGCCCTAGACGTAGGAGGCCCATGAGTGGCTCAAGTAGCCCCATCCAGAAACTGACGCTACAGAATCAGTTGCACTTCATCGCCGTCTGGGTCTTTGTGGGTGTGGGTTGCTCCCCACAAAGCTAACTGGCTGCCCAACTCCACGTGTTCTGTAGAAGTGGTGCATCACTCTAATAAGAAGCTAATTAGATCGTGATTCAGCCAAGTAAACTGGAATAGGGTCACAACTGTGTAAACAGGCCAAGTGGGTGACATTGTACTGTAATTTTACAAAGAAAGTTTTTTCCCCACAGAGGATGGCACCAGGCCCTGGGAATACCAGACAGTAGGAGAGCTGGAGAAGGATTCCGACCACACTGAAGCCACTTCTCTGTGGATCCTGCACATCGCTAAGAGTCGCCTGCACCCGGCACGGGGTAGGAGCCCTGCCGCTGGTCACTCCCTTGCCCGTGATCTCTCTTCTCTTCCAGGCACCCAAGGGGGGTGCTGGGAGGTGCTGCTGAGCTGCTCCGGTGGCACGCAGCCAAAAGGGTGCTCAGCCCCAACTGACACCACTGGTGACTGGAAAGTGCTGGGAGACAGCACCAATGCAGAGGAGACGGGGACTCCCCTTTTCCAGCTAACGGGGTTTTAGAACTTCAGTGGCCTAGATCCACAGCACTTGACTGACGGAGGGGCTTACCGTATCCCGCAGGTACAGCTGTGCCCCGCGAACTCCTTACTGGAAAAGGCCTTTGCATTCAAAGAAACACACGCAGTTCTAAACCAACTTTGTGATTTTTATTGATGGGCGAGACTTTATACTCCTAGGTATCACTGAACTGTGTACAAGGAGGGAGGCGGCAGTACAGAGGAGGACAGCAGAGCCGACAGAGCAGCCTCGGGAGTGCCGGTCTTGGTCGCTTGCCCATTCTTCACCACGGGTACACAGAAGCATGAATGAGATTTGAAATCTTTTAATGGCAATAAAGTTACAATCACCCATCTATATAGACTAACATCTTAACCTCAAGTATTGATCGGCAATGTGTACGTAAGCAGTTTCTCATCGCACAATTATTAAAATGTACTTCTCCTGTTAGGAACCAGCAACTTATTTTTTATGTTTATTTTTCTTCTGAAGTAAGAACTATTTCTTCTCTGATAACTGGCTCATTTTTATCAAAAACTAAAGGGTGGGGGAGGAAAGTGTAATGGATTAAAAAATTTATTTTTTAAGGAAAGATAAAATTCATTTTCACAAATTTACAAGGTTGCTGGTGCAGAATTTATTCTACTAAGCAATTAGACTGGGAATCAAATGCAAGTTCCCCTTTCTTATCTCAGGAATCAGCATTATTTCAGAAATATGGGGTTTTGTGTATTTTTTAAAATCAAGCGACAGTCTGTTTCCACCAAACGGTTTTGATTTGGAAGTTAGGAGTCAACACGAGCTACGCTGCGCACAAACCCCAAGGCTTCTCCTTTTCATTTGAGCCCATTTTCGCAAAAGGGAGAGTTTCTCTCTAAAGAGCCACTAAAGAGAGGCAGGAAGTGAGTGAGACTGGTGTTCTAAAAGCGGGCATCAGGCACACACACGCGCACAGAGGGTCACAGCAGGTCCACTCGGCGGTAGTACAGGAGGTAGGCTGTGCGCTCAGCAGCTGGCTTCACCACCTGGTACTGGGTGACCACCTTGACCGTCTGGTCGTCAATGCGCAGCCAGCCGTTCAGGCCAATCTGGAAGACGTCCGTAGTGTAATGGCCACCGGTCGCGCTGCTGCCGTGATGATAGACAACTGCAAGAGAGCGGCGGGCACTGTTAGAGGCAGTACCTGACACCCAGAGACGTCCGTGGAAGAGAGCTGCACTTAGAACAGGGTTCTTAAGCTCAGACCATGTTAGTGAGTTATAATACAAAGTCACATGTAACTTCAAGGCAAGGTAAGAGTAAGACAAGACAGACCCTGTGTTCAAGCCCACATCCCCGTGTAACGTGCTGCTTAGGTGGGGACGACACCACAGAGGCAAGATCCCTGTCTTGCACACATTCCGTAACACACACACACATTTAATAACATATTTAAAACACCTAACACCTCACAAAGACACCTACTCCCACAAAGCCTTGGCAGCCACACAACCTACCCACAGGCCTATCTTAAAAGATAAAAATACCATTTGTTATTTACTTTTTAAAAAAATTCTGTAGTTAAACCATGAAGCCACAGTCAAAGGCCTAGACAAGCTGGAGCACACAGGTAATCCCAACAGCTCGGGAGGCTGAGACAGGAGGATCGTGAGTTCAAAGCCAGCATCAGCAACTTAGCGAGGCCCTAAGCAAATCAGCAAGACCCTATCTCTAAATAAAATATAAAAAAAGGGCTGGGGAAGTGGCTCAGAGGTTAAATGCCCCAGGTTCAACCCCTGGAACAACAACAAAGCCCAGAGAAATGTAAATGTTGGGCAAGGTAGTGCGGTCAGTGAAGGCAGTCAGAGGACATGGACTTCCCCTTCCGTAAGGCAGGGCAGAGGCCGCCCACCTAGCTGGAGACATCCGCCTGGGTGAAGGATAGTCCCACCAAATTCTGGGAAAGAACATCAGTGTGGACTGCTAAGCAGTGTTCCCCCAACAGTGGTCCAAAGGCACAGTCTCACTGGCAGGATGTGTCAGCAATAAACAAGCCCAAACATGACTGGTTCCAGCAGCAGCTGTCACGTCTAGGTGCTGAATGAATGTAGAAGTCCAGGTCCACTCTGGGTTAAAGACCACTGCTTGGAGGACAATGCCACCAAGGGGGTGGCTTCAGTCACTGGACAGACTCTTTGGCTTTCCAGTGGGAAACAGGGACAGAGCCAATGAAGGGTCCCAGCTGACTCTTGTGCTGCAAGTCACAGGAATCCAAGTGACCACCATAGGGCAACTTGCATGTTTCTTGGGCCCCAAATTCTTTTTGGAATTTTTGTCCTGGATTTTGACCTTGAAGACCAAGAGTTTTGTTTTCAAAGTTACCAACCAAGTCAGTACAATTTGAAGACCCTAAGGGTTTAACTAACCCTACTTCCCATAAAACACCTCCACTCTAAAAATTGAGAACTGCACTCCACACATTCCAGTATCTTCGAGAGCAGCCCAGATAACTACGAGGTAACATGTCACTTACCCCAGGAGAGCCCACCTGACAGAGGCAGAACAGAGACCCAGTTTTTGAAAAGCTTTTGCTTTTTGAAAGTTTACTTCTTGAGAATGCATACACGTTCGCACTGGGGCGCTTGACCCAGGAATAAGAAATTCACCCTGCCCTTGACTACCAACCTTCCCCTGCAAAGGTCACAAGTAGATAGATGCAGGGAGAAGGCAAAGAGGGTCCATCACCCACTGAGACCTCATTGCAGGCTCCAAGGAGTCAGGCTGGCCCCTGATTGGCTGCAGTCAGACCTCAGAGCTTCCACTCCTGGGCAGGGGAAGGAGGCTGGACACACCTCATGAGATAAGGCACCTTATCACTTGTCACTTCCACTAGGACCCAAAAGGTCAGGAAGGGACTGTGAGCAGATATTTTGAGGGAGAGGGAAAAGCAAAACAAAAAACAAAGCATGGGAGAAAGACAAAGAGGCTACCTTCTAGTGTGGCCCAGGTCCTGGCCCTCAGACACGGTTAATCAGACTTCTACAACCTCAGGAGCAACTCAGGTGGACTAGAGGGGAAGCCCTGCTAGCCCCTCTGGGCTTCAGAGTGGTAACTCTTCTGCTTTGAATGTCAGATGATTTTCTCATAAAAGAGGAACGACCTGCTTACCTCTCAGGATAGTCACAAGGAATAAAAGAGACAACATAAAAAAGCTATCTTGTTTAAATATAAACAGGTGCATTAGAGGAAACACAAAAGGAGAGACAAAGCAGCAGCTAGAAAGTTCTATGAAAAACAGTCAGAAAAACAAAGTGGTTACAAGTGGCACCATCAAGACTCCAAGGCCTTAGAGACGAGGCTGTCAAGGTGAGGCTGGGGGAGGGAAGACAGTGTAGAGGAGACAGGCTCTGTGGGTAGGAGGCGCTAAGATGTGGCGGGCCTGGGGATGGAGGTGCCATCTCCTAGCTCACTGTGGAAAGGGTGGCGGCCCAGAGCCAGGGAGCTCAGGCACTCTGCAGTGCCATGTGCCAGAGGGCCCCGGGGTACCTGTGTGGGACACACCACCTGACCTAGGTGAGTGACCAGCCATCACAGAGGCTCCACTGCCAGTCGCCCCACAGGTGCCTTGCTAGCAGCTGAAGCTCACTCTACCTTGAAGACAGGCACTTCAGGTGAGGCTTCTTGCTGAGCCTACCACAGGGCCCAGGCAGTATTTGGTCAGATAACAAGCACAGATCTCGGGTAAAACACCTTCTGAAGTCACTTCCTAAGTGACTAACTCCCCAGGGCTCCCTGTCCAAAGAGCAGGCCACGCTCTACACTGAATGACATCACAGTGAAATTGGGCTTAAGTATGAACTCATCCACCACTGCTCTAACAAGGAAAGAACGTGCAAAATGATACTTACCTGCAAAGAGCCTATAGGTTCTGTGGCATTTAAAATTCTTATTTTTAACTCCCGGAGAAAGCAGTTCTGAAAAACAAAACATCAACAGCTCCAATTTACAAAAGCTCTTAGACAGAAGTTCAGAGTAACAAAAGCAAACGGCTAGGGCCAGTCTGCACTCCACAAGCCAGCGGCAGAGCAGAAGAGCAATTCTCCAGCCTCGTCAATCCAGGAGGAGAGTTCACATGCAGTGCAGTGAAGAACGCAGTCCCAGCCAACCTGTGAGTAGCATGAGCGACACCCAGAACCCATGAGGCTGGGGCTGGGTGCCTCTTACAAACAGATGCTCTAAAAAATGCACAAGAAAAAAGCTGCCCGCTCAAAAATAATCAAACAACAATAGTCCTGGAAAACCCAAGAATCAGAACATTTCACATGTGAGTCACATCAAAGTCCAACCACGTGAGGCTGAGATGCTTTCCCGGTGCCTGTGCCTATCCTCAGGTGCAGCTTCCAGGCAGAAAGGAGGAGAGCTCAGGAACAGGAGGAGCCCAGCCCAAGAGGCACTCCTGGCAGCCACTGTGCCTCCTCCTCCACCCCGCCCCCCAAATCAAGGTCCTCTGGCCCCTGTGATGTCATTCCTCTTTCTATAAAGGATTTGAGGTGACAGCAGACATAAAAGCACAGGTAACAAGTGAGAAGAGATAAGCCGATCACATCAGTGGAGGAGATCGCCCCAGGGCACAGTGGTGCAAGTCCAGGAGCTCAGGAGGCTAAGGCAGAGCTTGGGAATTCCAGGCTGTCCTTGGCAACACAAGGAGACCCCCAAGGAAGAGCGACAGAGAGAGGAAGAGAGAGACAACAGAAACACAGAAAGAAAGAGAAAGGAAGAAGAGGAAAAAAGAGACAAAGAGAATGAAAAAGGAAAGAGAGAAGCAAGCAAGCCACACTGCCAGCACTGGTGGCTCCGAAGGGGCAGGAATGTAGGTCCAGGCACCTTCTGTGCCAGTGCTGCCTCTGGGGTTCCAGGAGGCAAGGCACAGTGGGAGGGGACGCACCATGCCTTGCTGGCATCTTTCCTCCCCTCTGGTCTTCCAGATCAGAAGCCACACTGCTGTAGAGGGCAGAGGCAGCTGCCAAGGCAGAGGCAGGAGGGACAGGGGACTGGCTGCAGCCCACCTCTGAGCTGAAGTCCCAACCAGAAGGAGCCATGCTGTCTCTGGACACCAAGGACGTGACTACACATGGCACCTGACTGTGAGGAGACTTAGGTGTGTCAGGCAGGCGGGAAAGAGCATGACCTTCCTTCAGGCCAATGCTGCTAAGGCATCTGCCTGTTTCCCAGATGCCATGACATGCCAAGTCTCCTTGGGGGGTCACATTCTAAGCTTCAATGTTGTACAAGACATTTTTGCAAGTTCTGAAGCATAAGAAAAGCTCTCCCTCAAGCTATGTGCTCAGCTGTCTGCTGAAGCTCTTCTACACTGAGTGCTAGGTTGCCCGAGGAGACTCACACGGCCGTGAGTCCATAGCTAACACACGCACCTCTGCAACTAGAGGGAGTCCCACTGCCGCCCAACCAGGCTGCTCAACGCAGCCGTCGCACTTCCTTCAAGGGGCAAAGGCTTGAGTTTCTCTCATCCAGTGAAGGATGGAGCTTGTTCATTTTGGCCTCTGCGTTTACTTTTATTTCTTCTGCAGCTCTGGGGACTGAACCCCAGGGTCTCACACATGCTAGGCAAGCAGTCTACCACTGAGCTACATCACCAGTCCTTGGCCTCTATTTTTAAAAAGTCATTTTAGTGAGATCTGGGGTGGGGGGGTGAGTACCAGGGATTGAACCCAGGGGCACTTCAGCACTGAGCTACACCCTCATCCTTATTTTCTGTATTTTATTTAAAGGCGGGGTCTCAATGAGTTGGTTAGCACCTCGCTTTTGCTGAGGCTGGCTTTCCACTTGTGATCCTCCTGCTTCAGTCTCCCAAGCTGCTGGGATTACGGCATATGCCACCGCGCTCGGTTGAGAATTTTAATATTAACATCAAGAGGGGCCTGGGGATGTAGTTCAGTGGCAGAGCGCTTGCCTAGCATGTGTGGAGGGCCTGGGTTCTAGCCCCAGCACCACACACAACACACAAAAACTGTGTGTGTGTGTCTGTCAAGAAATTTGAAATTAAAAAAAGTCAAGAAAGAGTGCCCTTCATCTTGACATCACCCCGCTGTGACAAAGTGTGGCGCTCGCAGCCCTGGGGAGCAGCCTCAGCATTACCTTTACTGATCTCCAGGTCCACAGGATAGTCAATGTTTTTGATCAGCTTCTGACACCCACCAGTCTTCTCGTAAACAAATCGTTTCAGGTGCAGGACAAGGACAGGAGGGAGTTTTTCCAGAGTCACTCTCCGACTTATCTCAACCTAGGACACAGAACACACCCGGACACCTGACCTGTCCTCACCAGCATCGAACAGCAGGGCTCTATGATCCTTCCCATGCCACAGACGTGTCAGCCCTCCCACCCCCAGCCCTGCAGTCCTTCTGTGACTGCCAAGTGAAGCTCTGTACTGTGGCCAGCAGCTTGAATTCACTATGTGGCAACCTGGCTTTTCATAATTTTCCGTGTCATGGTTTGGATCTGGAATGTCCCCTAAAAGGCTTACAAGTTGAGGGCTTGGTCCCGAGTGCAGCAGCATCCAGATGTGGGCTTTTGGGAAGTGACGGGGTGTTGAGGGCTCTGACCTGGTCAGTTGACTGGTTTTCTGATGGTGTTACTGGGAGGTGGTGGGAACTGGGAGGCGAGGCCGAGTAGGAGGTGGTCCTGGAACGTGCCCTGCAAGTGTGCATCTCCTCCCTGCCCCCCCAGTCCGCTCCACGTTCACAGACCCAACAACACTGATGTCAGTATGTTCTCTCAGTTCAATGTTCTCAATAATCCTAAAGCTATTTATCCTAACCATTGGTCTTATAACATTTTAGTTTTAGCAACTTAATGAGCCTCTGAAGTATTTTTACAGATCTAAAGAATGCTGCTTTTAAATAAGTTAGGTTTTGTTTTGTGTTTTGGGTAGTCGGGTTTGAACCCAAGGATGCTTTACCACCAAGCTATACTCCTGGCCTGTTTTAATTTGGGGACAGGGTCTCACTAGGTTGCTAAGGTTGGCTGCCTGGGCTTGCAGTCCTCCTGCCTTAGCCTCCCAAGTTGCTGGGATTATAGGCAATGGGCCACAGTGCCCAGTATAAAGCTAGATTTTCTTTAACTAATTGTGATTTTCCTTTAACTTACAAACTCTTTGATGCTTATTATTTACTTGGAGAATACCTTTTGTAGAAAAAACTTTTTTAAAGAAACAATCCAAAAGGTAGCAACATATTAAGAAAAACAAACCTGTCAGAGGACTGTACACATGTCTGATGTAGATGTATCTTTGGAAGAAAGCAAGCTCCAGAGCCATCAATGGTTGGATTTATGACCTCCCAGGCTCCTCCAGCATGTGTTTTCCCCTGGTAAGATTCCAGGTTGCAGAAACTACCTCACACTTCCCCCATACTCCACTGTGTCTTAAGAGTGAACATCTGTGAGTCCAGCAATTATCTACGAGCCAACAAAGGTGCAAGCGCTGCTTGCCGGTTCATCCTGGAGATAAGGACGGTGAGATTCCAGGTCCCCACCTGTGATTGGAGAGCAGGACCAGATGACCTCCGGGGTGTCTTTCAGTGCTTAGTGTCATTTGAAAGCTCTCGGTCAACTCACTGAACACCTAACTTGCAATTCTGAATGTGCGTTTTGGGTTTCTAGACAAAGAGAGGCACAATTTCCAACCCACAATAAATCCAGGCATTTTCTACATAGCTATTATTTTTCCATTGATCATCCTTCCTATGCTCTCATTTATTTTACTTAACGTAAAATAAAATAAAATTGGGTTTTTCTCTGCAGGGTGTGTGTGTGTGTGCTGGGATCAAACCCAGGTCCTCGGCATGCTGGACGTATGCTAGGAGAGGGCTTTACCACTGAGCTACATCCTCAACCCTAAATCTGGAATTATTTTTAAAAGGAAAATTTTAAAAAGTCACATACAAGAAAATGCATTCTTTGCTTGGTGTACCTATTTCCATACAAGCTGTCCAAACAGACCTGCCTCCTCGGCTGCCTGCTCCTCTGAGTGTGCTTGACTGTGCTGGCAACAACCACAGAGCCCCAACAGGCTGCAGCAGTCCCCTTGGTCCTTGAGGCTCCCCTCGAGGACAGCTCCTCCAAAGCCCTCCTCGGTCCTGCTCTGTGAGACAGACTGCCCTCCTCACAGTCCAGCAACAGGCTGACCACTGCCTGTCCCCAACCCTGCCCAGGACTGGGCCTGACCAGCTTTAATTGCAGCACAAGAGGAGCAGAGAAAGCACGTTATGCAAGGGTCTTCCAGGGCCACCCAGGCAGAAGCTGAGGAGCTCCCCAGCAGGAGCCACTCCTGGCTCACAGAAGTGAGGACAGCAGCAACAGTGGCCAGGGACATGATCCACCTCGGAAGAGTCACAGCTGGCACAGACTGGCCCAAGCTGACAAAGTCACTCACAGACAAACACCCTGCCAGCCTCTGTTCCATGGGTTCCTCCGTCGGCCTCCTCAGCTCGCCCAGACATCTGTCTGGCTCCTAGCTCTCTTATTTGTAAAATAAAACTGCAGATCAGAAGCAAGTCGGAAAACTCCTAATGGAGAATCAGGCCTAACTTCTGCAGGTCCCCTAAGAATGTGGTGTGGCCAGTACAAAAAGTCGAGCACAGGTCTCCAGGGTCTCCTTTGCTCTTTTTCACTCAGCACACAAGGTGCAGGACAAGGACAATGTGGAGATAGGTGTTTACCTTACAGCTACCACACACTGCCTATCTACACACCATTTCATAGGGATACCAGGTGGCTTACTCCAACTACTCAAAAAAGTCCTGCCCCTAATCAGCCTGTATTCACCTCCTCAACGCAGTACTATGAACTCTGAGACACAGGGAAGACCTTCTCTACTGTGGAGCAGAAAACAGGGGAAGTGGGCACATCTGGAGAGACAGGAACCAGGAAGCAAGCAGAAAGCAGAGCCCATGCCTCACTCCCAACAGCTGGCAGAAACCACTGAGCTGTAACTTGCTACTCTTAAGTCAGCAAGATAGAAAAGATAAAAACTGTGCTGCACACCACAAACATTAACAAGCCATGAAGCCTGCTGGAGGCAGCACTGATTTGGGGATACTGTGACAGACTGCCAGAAAATGAAACACAGATCAGGACCTATGGCCCAAAGGAGATCATTGGCTTGTGCTACACAATTTAGAGTCAAGAGGTAGCTAAGATAATCTGTTTCACTTTTTTTTTCTTTTCTTTTTTCTTTTTTTGGTACCAGGGGTTGAACCCAGGGGCCACATCCCCAGCCCTTTTTTATATTTTATTTTGTATGATATAAAAATATAAAGTAAAAAATATGCAATTTATATTTTATCTAGAGAATTGGCCTAGGACCTTGCTAACTTGCTGAGGCTGGTCTTGAACTCACTGGCTTGAACTCCTGGCTTCAGTTTCCCAAGATGCTGGGATTACAGGCATGCACCATCATGCCCAACCCAATAATTTTTATTCATTTATTTTTGGTACTGTAGATTAAAACCAGGAGCACTTAACCACTGAGCTATGTCCCCAGCCCTTTTTTTTTTTTTTTTTTTTACTTTGAGACAGTGTCTCCCTAAGTTACTAAGGCTGGCCTCAAACTTACAATCCTCCTACCTTAGCTTCCCTAGTTGCTGGGATTGTAGGCACGTGCCACCATACCTGGATCCATTCTTAAAAGTGCAAATTTTCAATACAAAAAATTTAAGCAACTGATTAGAGAGGCAGAATTCCAATTCTCCTCATCCCTAATTCTGTGTTCTTCCCACCAAGGTTCAAGATCAACTGTGAAGATACCTCTTGTTTGGTTTTTGTGGTATAACCTTGGACAGACTCTCTTGCCACCAAGCTTTCCAGTGCATCCTGGACTGTGCGTATCTTGTCAGACTGGATATCCAACTGCAGTGTGAAGAATGGCTGGAGAGTGGCAGATTCTTTTGAACTCTGCTGGTAAACCACAGACCTAGTCATTGAAAGCAAGAAAACAAAGATGTAAGAGCCACTCCTTGCCACTTTCCCTTCAGATTAACCACAGAAGAGGAGGAATAAACACTGAAAACAAGGTTACTCAGTATCACTTTCGGGAGACTTTAGAGCACAGAAAAGGTAATGGCACACTGAACTTAAAAATGACTTGGCACCCCACACTAGGTATCAGTGACCATGTCCAGCCTTGCTCAAGCACTCAGGGAGGACACCCATCTCCTCCTCCAGGTCTTCACTTCCACACCCACTGCTATTCAACGTGCTGGTCAGTAAGGATGACCATCTTGTCAGGTCTTACTTCAGACATTCTTCATTTTCTCAAAGCATCACGGCCTGCTCTAATAAAGGAAATCCCAAGGTAAGCAATATTTTTAATGGTATTTTTTCCCCTGTAAACATGACATACGTAAGAAGGGGCACAGGGTGTGGACAATAAAACACAAGTTAGCATTCCAAGAAGAGACTTCCTCCCTTCCAATAAGGGCTCCGATTCCATCTTGTTTCATTTTGTTTTTCTTTTTTCTTTAATTTTCTGAGAAGAAATTGGATATTCAGCTGTCTCTCATTTAGGCTCAGCAATGAAACATCCCAGGAGTTCATTATAAGGGAGTCTCTTCTGCAGTCGAAGTGACAAGTTCACGAAGGGTATGAAGTCAATGTGTAGTTACTCAGGCTCCTGAGAACCAACTGAAGGCTGCGATGACACATGGCCATGCTCCTCCTGAACACACACACTAATGGACACCAGCTCTCCAGGCTCAGGAAAAAACAGTGGAGAGACCAGTAGTGACAGTTCGTGAAGCAGTCAAGAGGTGGCTATCTTCTTGACAAAAAGATTCTGTATTTTGCCCAAAACAAAAAGATGGGAAAGGTGCTGATCTTCCTGGGGAAGCTGAAAACACCGGAACAAGGATGAATTTTAGGGAAGAGTCTCTCTCTCTCTCTCTCAACTGGTCTGAATAGAGAATCATGCTTAATGATGACTCAAGAATTCCTAGATTATAAGGATTCTTTATCTTTGCTTTATCATTTTTCTAAAAAGAAACAAGAATCAACTTCAACACAAAGACCCCACAAAGGCCGGGGCTAACAGACATGCCACCATTTGAGCCACTCAGCAATTTCGTCAAGGTGGGTTCCGGTATTTCCGTTCATTGTTCTTAGACACATCTGGGCTCTCTGGGTATGGTACCGTCTATAGCCTTGCGATTTTGATACTCCACCTCCACACCAAAAAAAAAAGAAGTGCTCTTGTTGCCTCCATTTGAGCTGTCACCTGATCTCTGTGTCCTCAAGACAGCATCCCCCTAACACCACACTGACTGATGGAGTAGAGGGCAGTCACCCTCCCTACTGCTCGCCACTCTGGATCTCTGACCCCTCAACCTGTCAACATAGGACATCCCAGGATGTGTCTGCCAAGACAAGTCACAGCAGAAACGGTCAGTGTGTGGCAATCCCCAGACCACACATGACCACACAGCTCCACAGACTCCAGAACACCTGAAGAGAAAGGGGTCTACACATCAAGCTTCAGTGCAGGACACAGCCATGTGACTGGCTTCGAAGCCCAGTTCCACACAGGACCAGAAACCAGCTTCGCAGGCAATCAGTCCAGGTTTTCTGAGGTTCTCAAAAAAAAAAAAAAAAAAAAAAAAAAAAAAAGCTGCTCAACCTCAGAGTAAAAGACTAAACCAACTCTTGATGCCTTGAAAAGCTGCTGCTTTTTCTCATACTCAGCATGGGGACAACCACAGCCCAAGTCTCATTAAGTACACCCCAGGCAGTTATGCTGCAAAGCCTTCTGCAGAAAACTTGCTAGCAAGAGGAACTTGAGCACTGCTGACAAGGGAATCTCCCTGGACACAGACATGCCTCACTCAGTCCCACATCAAGTGGCAGTGAAAGGTTCTAATGCAAATAAATAAAAACCTTTTAGAAGGACGTCGAGAATGAGCAGCAAGCTGGTTAAGGGAAGTGGCGCTGAGCTGGGGTCACGTGTCTTCCTCTGTGTGATAGTATCTCCCTCCACTCCTCCACTTCCTAGCTCACGTGGTTTGATGTCTAAACTCCTCCAATCCATTCACAATCAGCACCAAGATATGGAAACAACCTACATGTCTCTCCATGGATGAATGGTTAAAGAAACTGGGGTGTACACATACAATAGAATATTATTCAGTCTTAAGAAAGGAGATCCTGCCATCTGCCAAAACGTGGATGGATCTGGAGGACGTCAGGCCAAGTAAAATAAGCTAAACAAAGAAAGGAAAATAGTATATGCTCACACTATCTCTGGAATCTATTTTTTTAAAAAAGGCCATATATACAGAGAATAAAAACAGTGATTACCAGGGGTAGGGTCAGGAAAGAACGTGGGAGATGTAGCCTAGAGGTATAAAGTAGCAGACCTGCAAGGCGAGGAAGACCAGAGAGCTGACAGGGACAGCAGAGAACAGTGTGACTGTATCCAGGAGCTTTGCTAAATAAGTACACTGTAGTTGTTCTTGCCACAACAACAAAGGGCTAACCTCATGAGATGATGGATATGTTACTGCATCTCTAAGCTAACCATTTTCCTACCTATATTTTATAACAGATATATTTTATTTCAAATAATAAATAAATAAAATGCCTCCAATCAGGTACATAAATTTCTCTTAACAAAACAAACAGCCCAATCAGTTTGCTCTTCTCAAACTTTATGGCAGTGAGCAGCTACACCTGATGGAACACTATGGCAGACAGGCCCTCTGGGGACAGTGCCCTACAGAAGGGCCAGTGTGCAGGAGGACAGCTCTGGAGGCTGACAGGAGAGGCATTGGATGGACAAGCAAAGAGTAGGCAGGGAGTACAAAAGCAAACCATGGGCAGCAAAAGGTGCCAGGACAGTGCTCATGCCTTCCCCATGAGCAAAACAAATAGACCCTGAAACAGACAAACACTAAACATTTCCAGAAAAGCATAAACCTGATGTGTCCACCAAAAATGCCAGTGATTGGAGTCTGAACGAAATCCGCCTGGCGGGTGACGGAAGACTTATTCCGGGGGCCCACTTGCTCCCACTCTTCCTCGCTTCCTCCGCCTTGCTCCTCCTGCTCCTCGTCGTCTGCCAAGTGGCTTCTGGGCCCATTGGAAACTGTAAGTTCTGGAAAGCAGAGGGTCTGCTTAGGCTACGATTTATAGCAGCAAAAGCCAAAAACAAAGAAAGGTTCTATGTGAAGCACCTCAACAGACTTGTCACTTGTACTTTTAAAAATGAAATCAGGAGCCACAGTAACCAAATGCAAACGTGCAGCTTCATGGATTTACATTAACCACAGTAAAAGACATTGTTGGGACAACTGGAAAAATCTGCAGGTGCATTGGAAAGCAAATGGAATTTTATAACCACAGTTGGTTTTTCATGAGACCAGGGGCAGTGGGTATGTAGGAAAGGACCCTTATCCCAGGGGATGTGTGTTTTAGTACTGAGGAATGAATGAAACTGTTATCTGCCATTTGATTTTAAATCATTCAGGAAAAACAAACAGTGTGGGTGCACATGCATGCTTGTGCAGAAAAAGATAAACAATGACATGCTAATGACTGCAGACTCCAGCAGTTATACAGCTATTTATCAAACTATTCTTTGATTTTCTGTGTGCTTGACCATTTTCCTAAGTAAAAGTATAGGACAACAGCAGAGATTCTGGCTAAATTTCAATTTATCTAAATATAACATTATTAATGGTAGTTTGAGGCAGGAGCATGCAGGATTTGTTTAAAAATGTACCCTGGGGCTGGGCAGGTAGCCCAGATGTAGAGTGTTTCCCCAACATGCACGAGACCCTGGTTCAATTGCCAGCACGGTAAAAAATATTAAAAAACTAATTCTCAGGAAAATATCCTCACCCGTTTGGTAGGAAAAAGATCATGACCTACTTTCATCATTTGGCGAGAGAAGCTTCTTGAGGCTCAGCATTTCCTCGTGAAGTCCATTCAGAATAAAGCCCAAGTATTCCTCGGCATCTTCCTGTCGACCCTGGAAGGGGAGGCATCATCATGCTCACCATCTTCAGGTGACTGCTATCCAGGCCTACAGAGTCCGAAGACCTGCATGTTCAAACTACACCTCTGCTGACAGTTTCAAGATTAAATACGTAGGAGTTTTAAAAACTGACATGAGTTTTTCTTTGGGTAACTGAGATCCCATGGAATTTTTGTATACTTATTTATGTTTTTCTGTGTTTAAAAAATTTTTTACAATAGATACACATCATCTTACAGTCAAATGAGGTTATTTTAAAGTTGCATTGTTGCTTAAATAAGACCAAAAATAAGATGTCTAAGGGCCACAATACTGGCTGAGTCCAGGGGTTATCACTACTCTGGGAGGTGTGCAATCAGCAGCCTGTGCGTCTCTCTGTCTCCTTTTGATGAGCAACTATCTGGGAAAGGACTCAAATCATACGCAAAAATTGGTACTGACTCAGAATGAGGCTGGCTGTTTTATGCCCATATACACATCAGCAAGACCACTCGTGGGTGAGGCACACAATGTGGTCACACATTAGTCTCAAAATCCCATCCTGGCTTTGTGTGATTCTGTAATTGGTCAGAATTGGTTCCTACTATGTTCTTAGAGCATAACTGCCTACCCCGTGGATCTGCAAGCTCTTCTGCATAAAGTCTCTGGGTGGACTGTACTTGGGTTTGCCCATTCTCCCCAAACAGACCACTGCTGGAATCAGCACCCTCTGATGTGTGTAGCAAAGGGCAAAATGGGCACTGCCCACGGTTCTCAACATAGTCACATGGGCAGGCTGCTTTTCCAGGAAAGGCCTGCTTGCCAGGCTGGCCCCTGGATGATGTCTGGGAACTTCAATTTCAACCCACTATCCCAAATACTGATAAGGACGGTGCCTAGCTTCTGTGTAAGCAACATGGTTAATGCTGAGCAGCTGTCTTCCCTCTGACCCCAGCAAGCCTCCCTGGGAGACTACAGGCCACATGCGTCATTACAGTTTGATGGCAGAGGAATTAAAAACATGCTGTGTGAAGGCTCTAGGGAAGAAGCTGGGGAATCCCTCCAGACTTGGTCCTGTGTCCTTTTACTTCCTGACCTTGCTTTGAATCCTGCTGCAATAAAGCATAAACGCACATAACAGCCTCTGAGTTCTGAGTCCTGCCAGCAAGTAGCAAACCTAAGAGTGGCCTTGGGACCTTGACATAGTCAGTATTAATAAACATCAGAAAATGATGTTTCTGTTCCTAAGTATTACTTCTAAGCACGATCCTAAAGTGGTCGAGCTCAGGAAACCCTCCCTGAGCGACTCCTCTCCTCTGCCCCTGCCTCCACCTGCACTGGTCCTCCCCCAGCTTCCACAGCAGTAGTATGTCATCCAATCATTGTATTTATCTGTTTACTCTGTTATGAATGCAACTCCCAATGGGTAGTGAGCTTTTCCAGGGCAGTGGGCATACTTCACTGCACTTCCACATCCCTAACAAACATTCTGTACATTTTCATTGCTGGGGAAACAGAAATCCAAACCAATACCGAAAGCTATATCAGGGGTATTTAAAAGCTTCAAACTCTGTGCTGCCTCCCATCGTCTCCACTACCCTGCCCTGGACACTCACCCTTCTTCAAAGGAATGCAGCTTCAATTTGACTTTATTCAGTTTAAACAGCATTTTCTCATCTGTGAACAAGGTTTTCCTAAGCATCATCTCAACCACATATACTGACTCATCACAAACTCAGTCAGGGAAGAAAGAAGTGTGGCAGTTATTGTGCTAAGGGTGCCCCTGATTCACTCTTGACGGCTGTCAGGGCCATTTATAAGGCGTCTTTGCTTCCCTGGTCCATGCCTTCAGTAGCAAAACACACGAAAAAAAAATTTAAGTTGGGGATGGGGTTGTGGGCTCAGTGGTAGTGCACTTGCCTCATATGTGTGAGGCACTGGGTTGGATCCTCAGCACCACATTAAAAAAATAATAATAATAAACAAACAAAATTCACCGTAAGTTGAAAGAATATTGTCATCTCAATCAAAGACTTTTAAAAAAAAAGTTTTAGGTTGTATAGCTCAGTGGTAGAGTGAGTGAGTGCCTAGCATGAGTGAGGTCCTTGGTTCAAAATTCCTAGCACTGCAAAAACAAACAAACAAACTTCTTCTTCTTCTTTTTTTTTGGGGTGCTGGGGAGCGAACCCAGGGCCTTGTGCTTACAAGGCAAGCACTCTACCGACTGAGCTATCTCCCCCGTCCCTACAAACTTCTTTTTTAATGGTAAGAGAGTCAGGGACATCGATAGCTGCTAAAGCCTGAGTATACTGAAGACAGACGCTCTCCTGAACACTACTGTCATCCAGGAAGAATACACTCCACTTGACCTAGAAGGCAGTTCAGTGCAGTGGCTAAGAGAGCTGCCTTGAGAGCCAGGCTCAAGCAATCACAGCTGTGACCTAGACAATGGCTGCAGCTCTATCAACTGCTGACAAGGCGATGATAACCCTGCTTAACTCACAGGGCTGGCAAAGCCAATACTGTTCAGTACTGGGAACAGCACTCGGTACACAGCGAAAGCTAGATGAGTGAGGCCTGCTCATGTGGGTGATCATCACACTCTAAATCTAACACACGGCTGACTCCACCACAATGTAGACCTAGCCCTGAACACTAACTACCACATGACATCACTGGAGAGAGAGGGCAGACACTGATCCGCCCAACACAGTGCAGCAAAGGCAGCATTGTGCATCAGCTCGACAGGACCCCAGACCTTTTCAGACAGGCTCGACTTGATCACCGTCAGGAGTCTATAAATGTATGTGGGCTCAAAGGCAGCTCCAGGGCGAATGTCCCTTGTGACTTTATCCCCAAGAGCTGCAATGCAAACAGGACACAGAGTTACAGGACTAAAAGGACACCACGAATCCAAATCATCAAAACGCCCCACCCCACCACAGGCCAGTGGTTAAGAAAGGCACAGGCGTGGCCACCTGCATTTACGAAGACACCATCTTCTCAGCAAGACTGAATCAACCAAATGCTCCCAATAGGCAATGTCTCAGAAGTTCTCGCCTTTACTCACCTTGCCGGGGTTTTGGAGGTACTGGCATATTAGTGAACTCATTCATCAGTCGAACACTAAACGTGGAGAAAAGAGAAAGTGAAGCAGTGCATTTTTTTCAAAAGACATACTTTTACTAAAGAGCCTTGATGGCTAAGTAGAGTATATTAGGATAAATATAGCAGGTCGTAGGCAACCAAAGGTAATGAGAGTAACAAATCTCTTAATCTTTTCTACATACATGTTTTATAAATCTTAAGTGGTATTTTAAGCTGGTAGAAACAAAAATGTTTTCTACTAAATCTAAAGAACACATAATGTTCCATTTATGGTTAATTTCCATATAAAATAATGAACAGATCCTTTTTTAAAAAACAAAAAAAGACAAAGCTATAGGACTCATTTGTAGGAAATCAAGAACTCTGCTCAACTATTCAAATTCTAACAATCGGAAGAGGGAAAAACCCCACCCCTTAACACATTTTACAACACCTTACTTACAAGCTGTCTATCATAGGCGTTGACGTACAAGGCCTTTGCACTTTTGAGTACAGAGGAAGAAACTTCATCAGGTGGTACATCGGAGGGCAAGCGACCAACGCCTGCAGGGTCTAAATATTGGCAGTAAGGAAACGTAAAGGAAATGAAACGGCAAACTTCCTAAAGGCACATTAAACATGAGAGCATATAAAAATAAACCATGGATATTGAGCTACTTAAGATAGGTAAACATAAAAAGGCATAGACCAAATAATCCCGAGGACAACCGTTTTATAATCTTATGTAGTGACCTACCATGCAGTCAGGTTCATGTTCAGAACCTGATTCAACCAAGACCATCAGGTCAGTTAGGACAAAATTTCCAGTTCTAAGTAGTCACTCTGCCTATTATTTAGGACCGTTACATGAGATTGACACTTGCCTGACTCTGTCATTCACAGGTCAATTCTCTTTTCAGCAGGAATGGAGAAGCTAGAGTCAGGAATAACCCTAAAAGGTAGGCAGGCAGACTAGCAATGAACCAAGTTTTCAGATGCAAAATTTGGTCTTCAAGGACGTTTCACTAAGTAAATGCACTTAAAGAAGAAACCATTACAGGAAGTCCACCCTGGGGACAGTGTCCAAGAAGGATACAGCATTAATGTAGCACCAGTTTCCTTTATTGATCAGCCCACGGGGTTGCAATGACACTGGTTTATGTATAAGGGTTACATTCTCCAGTAACTCTGAAAGAGCGAGAAGCATATTTAAGAAATTAATGACACCTAGTGAATTAACATGTAAATCTATTCATATGCACTAGTCCAGGGAAGTGTTGAAAATCCCTTCAATAGAGCATGTATCCAGTGGAAACTCATATTTTTGAAGCTTATACATCAAGTATAGAATTTAATGATTGAAACTGGCCTCAATTAATATCCCCCAACACCAACACTCATTCATCTTTTCATGGGAATGTAACCAGGAAGCACAAGAACTACCTTTTTAAAATGAGAAACAAAAAAATTAAAAACACAATGTCGGGGCTGGGGAGATAGCTCAGTTGGTAAAGTGCTTGCCTCACAAGCACAAGGCCCTGGGTTCAATCCCCAGCACCGCCAAAAAAAACCAAAAAACAAAAAAAAAACAAAAACACAATGTCAGCATTAGAGGAAGATTAAAAGGTACAGGCTTTTTTCCTTCAGTGCTGACAGTCAGGCAGGTCTCCTCAATAATGAGGTCCCTTGGTCCCTTGGACTAGATACAAAGCTCCATCTCTGAACCCCAGAACCTAGCGCCATGCCCCACCCTGCATCAGGTGCTCGAGGACTGCTCAGAGCCAGGATGCTCCTTTCAGAACACCTGTGTCCTGTCACTTACGTGGTGTTCTCCACTGCAGTCCACCTGCACAACTTCTATGAACAATGTCACCCTTACTCCATTCACAACGCAAGCTTCTGAGCCTGAGACTCACCCCGACACCACGCTTTTTCAGGTTCCAGAAGGGTGAGTGCCATTTTTATACAATTAGCCAAAAAAATGCTTTGAAACAAGATGAGATCTCTCCACATCTCCTTACAAATCCTACAATAGCAATGGCTGCAATTTATGGACATCTTTTACAGTTAGCAAGCTCTTTACAACTCGTAAATGCTGACTGGATGGACGTGAGCCTTAGTAATCCAAGAGGACCATCACTATCCCTTTTTCACTATAAAGAAACTAAAGCTCAGAAAATTTATGTAACTCACCTGTGATCTCAAAAGATCTAGGCCATGCGGTCATGGTCTTAACTCCATGATCTGTGGCCACATGGCACTGCCTCCTTTACTTTTAAATTGTATGAAAGGAAAGAAAACTAAATGGGCACAAATTGACATTAGCAATCATCTCAGGCACCACACAAAGAAAAACCGTTCTGAAACAGCTGCACTGGCAGGTCCCAGAATCAAGCATAAGTCAAATGAATACACACGATTCAGATGTCAGCACACACATCTCATCTCCTCCTTCCCTTTTCCCCTACCTGAGGAAGCACAGGGAACCATTTTCAGTAGATCTGCTATAATAAAAGTGAAACACTGCAGGACCAAGAGAACCCAAGGGTATGTTTTCAACTAGCCTAAGCTTGTGAAGCTCTTCTCACCTCTCTTACTACAGGGTAACAGGTCAGTTACAGAAGTGAACCCCAAGACCACATGTGGTGACACCTTGCACAGATGATGCCTGTCGTGTGGGGGACACTGTGCTGGGAGCTTTATCCACATTATTCATAATCATCATAACAACACCATCCAAGAGACACCACTATCATCCCCACTTTACCGATGAGAAAACTAAGGTCACATAACTGAACCAAACTGTGAGACCTGGGCTACCTGACTTCAGTGACAAATCTTTTTCCTTCTCTCCAACATGCAGTGTGCTCCACTTAAAATCCCTTTTACTTGGAGGTTTCAGAGACTCTTTCCACAGGCTTCAGATAGACTAGATTTTTAAACTGTCTTCGTCACATTACCACAACAGTCATTTATCTCCAGTGTGTGCCAGAGCACAGCAATTAGTCAATAATTGCTTTGCCCAAAACCTGTGTGTTTCCAAACACACATCAATACTCTGCTGCAGTGGCACAAGGTCTTAAAGCAGCATCATACCCCAAAATCTCTGGCATAGTATTTTTACACCCAATAACAAAAGTGTAAGTTTTTACGTAACCGTAAGACTCAAGATGAGCAGTCTTCCTTCCACAGCAGCTTTCATTTAAACAACATGCTGCCTTTTGCTGATGGCTCAGGGGACCCTGGCTGAGCCCTACCTTGCCCAGATGACTGAGTGGCAGCCCTACTCTAGGACAGTTCATAGTCCAGTGACAAGAGGGACTTGGACTCCCAGCTCAGCCCTACAGCAAGCTCAGCTGATAGGGGCTGGGGGATGATGCTTAGCACCATCTAAGGACTGTAGAAGCACTGGGGAGGCTGGCCAGGGGCTGATGGCTGCACATGGAAGCTGCAGAAGAACAAAGACAGACACCAGAAGTTAGTCATGGCTGGGGTGAGGTGCCATGCTCCCCAAGGAGGACACAATAGGACAGGCTGGTTGAGTTTTGTTCATGTGGTGAGAAGAGAGCAAATTCAATCGTAGAGGTGGACAGAGGGAATATCACCACAGTAGTGCATTTACACGCACAGACTAGTGAGTCTCCTATTTATACTCCCACAAACATACACTCAGGTTCCTGTAATTCACGGCAGGGAGTTTGCACTCTGATGCAAGAGAAGCAATGGCTCCCAGTGCCAAGTGGAGACAGCAAGTGTGACCACTCAGCTGGAGGCCTGGCTGAGCAGCAGGACAAGACCACGGGGAGTGCACAGGCATTTCTGAGCAGAACCCTCTATTTTCCTGATGACACGAGAAGCAAAGGTGTGAGAGGAGGTGGGGACAGGGCTTGAAGACATACATTCTTATTTAGCAGACACTGATGAGAAACAAAAAAGAACTAAGCCAGGCCTGTCTGACATGTCCCTCCCAGGACGAAAACCTGATCACATATGGTTGAGAGTACTCTGAATTCAGAGTTTCAGCTCAAAACAAGAAAGTTCACTTATGATACAGCTAATTCTGCCTCCAAAGGGAAGCAGGTTGGCGACTGGCTGTACTAAGCCCACCTGGGAGCAGGCTGCTTCAAGTTCTCAGGTGAGGTGTGGCCCCAACTACCTGAATGCCTGGAGGCAGCGACCCAGGAGCCCCACAGGACCAAAGGGCACACCCAGCCTGAAGCCAACTGCAAGCGGATTTCTTCCCAGCACAGACTTGGGAAGCAGTGTATACATGTCAGACAGAATCCTGTTAGTTTCTATACCAACCCTTCCCTTAAATTCATGCCAATTCCTGGTTTGCTTATTTAAAGAGGTAAAAGCCCTTTCCCTGGTTCTTCTCCATGGTACTAAGTTCGAGTCTTTTAGCATCACCTAGTGGTTTGTTCAAGAACTGTAAACAAATCAAGAACTATTATCCTATGTAAATGTATGATTACACAAACAGTATGCCTCTACTTCATGTACAGAGAAACAAGATGTATCCCATTTGTTTACAATAAAAATGAATTAAAAAAAAAAAAAAGAACTGTAACCAACAAAGCATTCCACATGGTCACATATCTACAATATCAAAAGAGCACAGACTGAAGAAAAGGCCATTGGGTACATTTGCTTGAAGAGGTATTCAGCCAGCTTATTTCAAGCCTTTAATATCCTTTCAAAAAGCCCTCTGGTACAATAGTTTTTTTTGTTTGTTTTTGGTACTGGGGACTAAACCCAGGGGTGCTTTACCACTGAGCAACATCTCCAGCCCTTTGTATCTTTTACTTTTAAACTGGGTTTTGCTAAGTTGCTTAGAGTCTCACCAAGTTTCTGAGCCTGGCCTCAAACTTGGAATCCTTTACCCTCAGCCTCCCGATTCACTTGGAACATAGGTGAGCACCATCCACACCCAGCTTATGCAGAACAAATCTTTACAGACAGAAAACAAGAGATATTGGTGTTCTACATTTTATTAATGCTTATTCTACTCTTGTATAAACTTTTTCTCTAGTAGTAGGTCTTTCATAAACTAAAACACAGTGTTGTTCTGTTATCAGTATCTTCTAAACTGCAATTCTCTAGATACTGTATGGTCCCCCATGAAGGCCTGGAAGGCTGTCCACGTGGCTCTCCAAGCAGCAGAGACAGCGCTGCCTGCCCTTAACTAGAGGCAGCTGGATGTTGCTCCAGAACAAGACCTTCATGCTAACCTGCTCAACACGGTCTTCCCTGTCCAAGGTAACAACAGCACCCAGTAGTCTTTGCCATTCCCAGTTTGGTAATGAGACCCACATTGGTTGCAGGAGGCCTCCTCCTCTGTGTCCGCCCTGACCTCCCAGCCCCATGCAAGCCATCACTTCTCTTTTCGTTGTGAGAGCTGTGCTGTTGTGCTCTCATCTTGTGCCTTAGACTGCCTCAAGGAAGGAAGACCATTACCTGCTGGCCTAGATAGTGCCTAGCATACAGTAAGCTGCAACAGGACAGTAATACAGGGTGAATTAAACATCTGGAGATCTGAGTTGCTTGTGTCAGCACATGACCTCATTCCAACATGTTGGAAATGACCTGTCGGACTTTAAAGCTCATTTTATCTCAGTTTAAAAAAAAGCCCACTAGAGGATCTGGGCAAGAGCTCAGGCACCAAACCAGAAGACCTGGATTCACACAAAGGCTCTGACGCTCCATTCACTTTAAATCTGGGGCAGGTCACATAACTCCTCACCTGCAATGAACCGCATGCATGGTGCACAGCACCAGGAGGATGTGAGAGCAGGAAGAAAGACCTGCACGAAGGTCAGGTTGCAGACGAAAGGGTTACTAGAGGGGCAAAGAGAAGGGAACTCAGACAAGAGTCTAAGAAAACAATTTCAGCATTCCAAGAGGAACTAGTTAGGCTAAATTCCCTAAACTTGGAGGTTTTGAACATGTTGAGAACATATTAATAAAGTTCCATTTCAAAAGGAATGATAGATTCCAAAAAATTCTGACTACAAATCTTATTGCCTAGGATATTCTCTTAAAATCCAAATATCGAAAAATTCTGCAGCTCCAGTTTTGTAGCACACTGCACATTGTGCCTTTTCCCCCAAGTAACTTTACGAGCCATAAAGTGAGTGTTTTGCCAGCACATCATGGAGGTGGCTGGTGAGCTCCTCCTCCACGGCAGTATCAGAGAATTTGGGAGCAAAGGCAATCCTGGTTCCTGACGGCCAACACCCAGTTACGAAACTGAGTTCTGATAAGATGGGGACTTGGGAACCAGCGAGGTGAGCACCACTTTCAATTTTCCAGCAACACTCTTGGGTTAACTAAGTGCCTCCTTGTAGCAACACCATCATTTCTATTTGCTATTTTATCCTCAGCCTAAATCCAATAAGCACTACAATTATGAAAGTTAAAAGGAAGAAGAAAAGCCACAAAGCAGAAGGCAAGGGAATGTCTCTGGAGTTGAATCTTAAATCTGACCTCTGTTCCAAACTCCTAGCTGCTGGTTTTATCTACTGCATCTCCCTTGAGGGCAAACAATTCTGGGCTGGCTCATAGCAAACTGCTCCCTTCTAGCAGCCTTATTTCAGCTCTTGGCTGCCCAGCTATTGACCATGGAAATCCCTTTAGACAGCTGACTTAGCACACGCCCCCACACCCCACCCATCTTTTGGTAAGGGTTGCTGGGGCAGCCCAAGACAATGCCTACCCACTGGCAAGAAATGAGACTCATGAGAGAAACAAAGTTGAAACTCATGTGTTCACTTCATTAATATAAAAGAATGACTTAAAGTTCAATGATGTTATGAAATTTGACAACACACAGAAAAAACAAGTAGCTTAACATCCTTTCTTTTTTCTCAAGACATAAAAAGCTCACACACTCTGCCAGAAATGATTCATCTGAAATGATTGATGAACTCAATGACAATATTAGCATTATAAACCTTGATATCATCCAAATTTGCTTTCCTAAAATTATGATTTAGAGGTCACATTACCATTTAACATCCATGAAAAACCAAGGTGCAGACTTGGTTCTCAAGGTCAATCACTGGTCCATAATCCCCATCTGATGCTGACCTGCTTTTCTGCTATCTTCCTGTCTAGAACATTCTTACAGTGCTTTTCTTCTCCTGATTACCATCACTTTAGAAGGTCACAGGTTATTTTGGCGGCCTAATCAGGTGGAGAACAACAAAGTAACCAAAATATCCCACCACCAATTGGCCACAGATCAGCTCTAAGTTGAGGGTCTCAGATCACTTCTACACCAGAGAGACATGTCACAGAAATGAGCAAGGACATGTACACATGGAGTAAGCCAGGGACTGCCTCTCCATCCACAGGGGTGGCATCCTGCCAAGAGGGGCACAGTTCTGAACTCAAAGCACACTACATAACCACTGCCCTTACTACTTCAGAGTTTTAAGAAGAATGCAAAATATTTGAGAAATCATTTCCCACAGAGGGGGGAAGTATACAGTATGATTTATAAACCATCAAAACAAAGAAGGGTCTTAGGACATATTTTCTTTTTTGGGGGCGGGGGTGCGGGGATTCAGGGAATGAACTCAGAAACACTCAACCACTGAGCCACATCCCCAGCCCTATTTTGTATTTTATTTAGAGACAAAGTCTCACTGAGTTGCTCAGTACCTCACTTTTGCTAAGGCTGGCTTTGAACTCCTGAACCTCCTGCCTCAGCCTCCCAAGCCACTGGGATTACAGGCGGAGTCACGGAGCTTGGCTTAGGACTCGCTTATATTCATGTACATGTGAACAAAGACATCAACCCTTCCATGCAGATCCAACTTGAAATGACTCTGCCGCTGACTGCTCTTCAGCAACAACTTTGAGGCTCAAAACCACCATGCAACATCAGGCAGAAAGAGCCTAGTAAACAACACCGATAGACCCAGACTTAAGCAGCATTTTTTTAGAGTTGACCTCATTTTACCTGATTCTCTTTCACTGGAATCTTATTTTAGAGTATGGACTCATCTCTCCCATTATCAAGCATTATATATACTCCTTTAAAACAAACTACACTGATGTGTGATTTTAAACATGAAATACAAAATAGTTCTATTTACACTATAGAAGCATTTGATACAGTTTACTTTGGGATAAGATATGTCCCCTAGTAAGAGCCCAGAAGAGAGTCACTGTCTTTGAAGCAGATGCTTAGCTGCGAGCTCCATGTGCAGTCACTGTGGGTGAGCAATGGAGCGGGCAGTGGTACAGGTCACCCCATACCTGGTGCACCCACCACACTGACTCCTGAACACGGCCTGGGTCATGTTCCATGGCCACTGTCAGACACAAGTTACTCAGACTTTCAAGCTCCTTTCGTTGCCTCCTGAGTTACTCCTATTGAAAAATATCAACTCTCTTGGGTGACATAAACCACCACTGAGACAGATCCCTCCTCCACCTCAGCAGGCCTCCTCTGTTCGGACAGGTTAACCTGCCCATCCCTCATATCTCCTCCGCTTAAACGCACATCTACACGAGGGGAGTAACAGCCAATGGAGCAAAATGCTGCCAAGCTACACAGGAAAGATGACAAAAGTCAAACCGTTCAAGTGGTTAAAAGGTCCGTGGATAATCAAGAGCTGGTTGTCCTTTACTTTAAACTGCCTCCCATGGGCGTGGGGTGGAGCTCAGGGCAGAGCACCTGCCTGGCAGGCCCGGTCCCATCACCAGCACCACCAAGCCTCCCGGGATTCTTGTTTTCCTTTACAACCGACTTGCCTTCCTAATCTGTATCTGACTTCTGGTTATACAGAAATCAGCTGGCATTTACTCAGCAATGACAGAGGAGATGGTCCAGCAGAGTGGGCAGCAGAAAGAATTAACTTGGGATCAAAAACTGTGATTATTCAAACAATTTAAGAAAGAACAGACAGGGTGTCTGAATTGTTCCATTCTCTCTCTTTCCCAAGTTATTATAATCAACTTTAATTCATAATGTAATAAATTATATAAAAGTAATATTAATTCATATAAAGAATATAATTTTATGATAAACTTTTTTTAAAAAAAAAAACCACTCAGTAGAACCAGTTAGATTCTAATACAAGTCAAATTCTCATTTAGTTGGACTACATTTCACTTAACTAAATGATGCTTAAAATAAGTAAGCCTACACTGAAAAGTATGCCCACTAAAGGAACTCTTTGGTAGTGAATCTGACTTTCATTTAAAAATATGCACATACTTTCTAGTTGTAGATGGATAATAATCGGACTTATTTATCATTTTGATAAAATAAATCCATGAGCATAAGAAAATGATAAAGGTGTAAAAATTCCCAACAGTCCCACTTTACCTCAGCCCTCCACAACCTAAGAGAGAGAACACTGTCACCACGTCACTTCACAGAAGGCAATGCTGAACACTCAACAAGCAGGCTGCTTAGACAGCGTCTCTGTAACTAGCCTAATCAAAATGACATCAGGGAAATAAATCTGCTAGGGGAGACAGGCATACATGACACCCAAGAAAGTGCAACAACCTGGACTATGCCCAGCAAGTCTCTGCTGCCGACCTGAGAAACTGGCAGGCCCCTACCTGCAGCATTTGACAAAGTGGGTTCGCCATCAGACTCCGACATACACGGAACAGAGCAAATTATGTATTAAAGCACTTTAAAGTCACATGACTGGGCAGACCATTTTTTTAAAACGAAGCTCCTCTTTCTTATTTTAAATAGAGAATGAGAGATTTCCAGAGAAGGAAGGTTCTCCTTTGTGAAGTAACTTACAAGAAGAAGTATAATTACAATGCTTTTAAGACCCTGAACTTACAATGCGCATTTTTAAAAGCACCCTGCTGTACATATTTTGTTAAAGGTTAAAAGTAAACTTTTGACTTATTAATCTATACAAAGCTTACATTGCCTTATCCTGTGATACCAGTCCCTTGCGATAAGTGTGTTCTAAAAGAAAAACCTCAACCAGTCTGCCAACTACAACTTGGTTAATGGGGTGGCGACCTGAAAAGCTGGCTGCCAAGCTTGGCAGACTCACCCCTCGAGAGGCAGCCTGTCCTGCTGGGGCACATAAGACCACACAGCCCCTGGGTAGCTCTGACTTCCCACCTTCCCCTTCAACTCAACCTGCAAATTACACTGTTTGTTCATCTTAAGACACTGGGGATTGAACCCAGGGTGTTCTACCTATGAACTACATCTCCAGTCCTTTTTACATTTTATTCAGAGATAGGGCCTATGCTGCTAAAACTGACCTAGAACTTGTGATCCTCCTCAGACTCAGCCTCCCAAGTAGCTGGGATCACAGGCATTTGAGACTATGCCTGTGTGCTTTATATTTTTACTGTGAGTTGAAAAAAATGTTAACTTTGGGCTGGACTCAAACTTTTTCTTTTCTTGTCAACAGCTGACTTAGGCGTGCTAAAACCCTGAATAAAATCCATCTACTCAACCAAATTAGTCATTAAAAAAGGAAAAACCCTATGTTATTCATCGAATGCCTTTTTACATCTTAATAATACAAAAATAAAGAGTACAAAGTGAGTACAAGTCAGGGGTTATCACACCAAAGCTGCAGAACAGTTGTGACACGGGACAAGCCCATCACACATTCAAGAATGGAGCTGAATTACCTAACCAAAAGGCAGGAAATGGAAACGAAATCTGTAAATAGAAAAAAGACTCAGAACAGACATGGATTTCTTTTTGCTTAATGTTTGACATAAAGGTCTGGCACCCCTCTTCCCATGGTGTTCCTATCAGGTCATGTTTCAGACAGGCACTCTTTCCAGATTGCCACCAATGCACACCATCTACTGTGGCGATGAGTGGTGATCCATCACCAGAGTGCACAGCCAGCCCACTGTCTTCTAGTTCTCACTCGTCAGGCGATGGGATCTGCTCCCACTGTCACTCAACCTGCACCTGTTTAACTGTACCTGCGATCTTTATGGCTGCAGGATCCTCTGAAACTGGAACAAGCCCTTCTTTGACTTCAACCTGCTTTTCAGAGACGAGGGGAGATGGAATAGGAGGAGAACACTTGGTTTCCACATAGGCCACAGGTGAGGAGGAAGAGGGCTTAGAATCGTGGAAGAGGCTGGCCCAGGACTTGGCAGGCTGGCTAACGGGAATGGTGCCGGGTGCAGAGACTGTGCTGTCGGTAGGAGGTGACACGCTCTCAGGCTTCGCTGGGTCCGAGTCTATGCTTTCCACGGTGTGCAACTCCACCCCGTTGGCAGTCATGCCCTCACCGGAGGCTTCAAGTATTTGTCCATTTGCAACTCCCAGGTTTTCAGTAGTATCAGTACCAGCGTACGGCTGAGCCACAGCTGTCCTTAGCAGGCTGCCTGCAGGGAGGCAAGGCTGCTCAAAATCAGTCCCATGGCAGCTCTCAGGCTGCCCAGCAGTCCTGGCATCTCCGTCCAGTGCTCCAGAGAAAGGACCGTCAGGCATAGTGTCACTGATGAAGTCCATGGAGTTCTGAGGGCTGCCACAAGTCCTGGGCGTAACAGGTGGGAGCACATCACCCAGAAATCCTGCGTCCTCAGCACCCACGCAGGTGGGGCCTGCAGAAGTAGTGTGGCCATTGACCAGGGCTGCTGTGGAAACACTCTCCTCACTCCCGTCTTTCAAGTAGCTGTAATACCCAGGTGGCCGTTTCTTCTTCTTTTTACGCTCCCTTTGTCCAAGACCACTGGAGACACCATCATTTTCCAAAACTTCTGTCTCCACATTAGAACCGCTATGCAAAGTGAGGGCAGAGACCGGGCACTGGCAGTCAACAGAGCTGCAGTTCACCTCTTTATCGATGCCGTCAGGGGTCTTTCTGGAAGTTGTACAACCAAGGATAAATTCAGGAGCCTGAGGATTCAATGTGCTTGAAATACTGTAGCTGGGGGTTCTCGGCAAAGTCTCATTGGATTCAATTACTTCATTAACACCAAACTCAATTCTCTGATATTCTTGTCCTGTTTGGAGAGAAACTGATTAGTAAATAGCCTCTTAATTAAGACCACGGCTCTATAAACTATGAAAGTGCCAATAATTACTCATTTTATTTTTGAAAACTAAGACCTCAAATTGTTTCCCTAATTAATAAAGCCATGATATATTTTATTTCTGTGCTCAATAATTTGCTGAAAATAAATAACATCTAAAATTATATTTAATGGTTATATGAAAAATAGAAGCCTACACTTTTCTTCAACCCTTTGGGTAACTAAGGAAGACTTTTAGAAAACAAAAGTTAAAATAAATTTGTGATTAAAAAAAAAAAAAATGCTTTGTCTTTGTACACAACCTCGGCTGGGAGGCAGCTCAGTGGAGAGTACATGCTTACCTGGGGTGAACCCCCAGCACCACAACACACAAAACAATAAGAGAACCCCTCGACGGAAACTGACCTGATTATACCTTACTTTATGCTTAAGGGAATATGAACTTTGGACAACTTAATTTTAGGGGGGAAAAAAAGAAACCAAGGCAACCAAAACTGTCATGTCAGTTTCTCTAATTAGTGTGACAGAGAGCTGCAGAGACACAGGGTACACAAAGAATCCTATACAGAAGAACACACTGTCTCTGGGCCTCCTCCCCGGACGACGTAATGGAGGTGTGGAAATGGTCTCAGACAATGGATGGAGTGCCCAATAAATGAATTCACACTCCATCGAGTCCGTGAGTGGCAAAGACACTTCCAAACATACCAAAAGATAAATTTGGACTTCTAAATATCTCTTTGGAATTCTTCAATACTTCCTCCCTGTTAGCCATAATCTACATATTCATTAATGACAAGATGTACATTTCTTCACAGGTCATCTCTCTGAAATTAGGTTAAGTATGAGAACTGTGTCTTTCAACAGACTTTAGGCATTAATGTTATTCTCAATTTCATTAAAAGGTTGTAAGTTTGAAGCTAAAAAAAGGAAACATGATTTGTAATTCATTTTTAATACTAAGTGAAGATGTCACTGAGTTTAGCATTAAGAGGCCAATTTTTTTCAAGGAACATATTTCAAGAAAACTATCATACTACACCAAGAATGGTGTCCTACTGCAGAGAACTGAGTATGTTTTACCTTGGCGGTGCTCTCAGAAGTCTTTTTTTAGAAATAAAAAATACAGACCAGCCAGGCACAGTGGCACACACCTGTCATCCCAGCAGCTCGGGAGGGCTTAGGCAGGAGGATCACAATTTCAAAGTCAGTCTCATGAACTTAGAGAGAACCTAAGCAACTTAACAAGATCCTATCTCAAAATAAATAAATGGGGATGTGGCTTAGTGGTTGAGCACCCCTGGGTTCAATCCCCAGTACCCAAAAGAAAAACACAGATCAAGAGAGGCCAATGATGTGCCAGTTAGTGGGAGGGAAGAAGATAGGTGCCCAACAGCTAGATGACTGAGCTGAATTTTCATCTGTTTCAATATCACAGTTGGGCAGGCAAAGGGTACAATCCTGTCCAAAACAATAGAAAGTTCTTGGGAAAGAACACTGATCACAATTATACCTATCAGTAAGTCTACATATAAAGCTACCGATAGAACAACCTGAGTCCGTTGCTCACTGGGTATTCATTTTTTGTTTCCTTATACTGAAAAGAGAAATAGTTATTTGGTCTAGGGGCTGACTGTTCATTCTGCTTCCAGCATCATCTATTCATGACATGCAAGGAGGCTGCAAAGCTACGTGGACCCAGGTAAGTGTGCCAGGAGTGAAGGACACCCATACGGGGCACCCCTGGGAGTCTGGTGCACACTGTGAAACCTCACAGACTTAGCATGCTGCTCAGGTAAGGCTGTTCCAGCAGAGCATGGCTTCCCTACTTCAATTCTCAATCTTAGGGCATTTTACATTCTGGACTGAAGTGACATGGACAGATAAAACTGCTGCAATACGCTACAGGTATGACCAAGACATTCACCCAGTACTGTTTGGCTGGCATCACCAGAAGGCAAAAGAGCAGCCAGACAGTTCCTCTTCCCAAGAATGTTCACAATGGACACACTTGTAACTACACAGTGAGAGTTCAGGCAGAGCCCCGTCTGTCAGGAGAGGAGAGGAGACCTGCAGACAGGGCTTTAAACAGTCCAACTGTGAAGACGGAACTCACACTCAGATGCTACAGGCAGATTTGTTGAAGGAAGGAGAAATGACAACATCCCAGGGCAGTGAATCTCAAAGTAGGCGTGGTACATACAGTACAGTGGCCCTTGGTGCAAGGCTCGAGGGCAGGAGGCCAAAGCTGAGCAAGGCTAGGTCCCTGTGCAGGGAGTTCACACTTAACTAAGGAGATAGACAAGTCAACTGAGGAGGACAATGCATAACGTGAGGTGAAGTTGTGACTGCTTCTGGGTATAGGCCAAGATCATTTCAATCAGGAACTACAGAGAGGTCAGTGGAACCTGAAGGACAACTGAATGGGGCTGGGGTTGAGGACAGGCTATGTCGAGCTTTAGGAACTGTCTACAAAGGCAGAGCTATAAAACATGATGCTACGAAGAGGTGTCTGTAGGTGGCCTGCTGCAGCGAGCTATGGTGGGAGGCAGCAGCAGAGCACATCTTAAATCATTCAGCCAACCAAGGCACTGATAGTTTCAGCCTTCTGGATATACACTGTGCAGTGGACAGGCATTCAGAAATGATGTGGTCCCTGCCACCCACAGTTGGGCATGCCGAAAGGGAGGCAGACTCATTACCATATAGGAGGCAGGCCCTGTGAGAGTAACAGAAGTAATGGAAACACAGAACCAAAGAGACTTCAGAGAAAGGGGCTCATCAGCGAGCCTGGCTAACTGTGCAAGCAGGTGGCAAGATTCCTGTTGTGTTTCCAGTGGAATAAAAGAAGGATTAAAGAAACCAGAAGAATAGAGGGGGGAAAGAGTCAAGAAGTACAAAAGCCTAGACAGGGGAGAGGATGAGAGGGTGTGGGACCAGGAAAAAGGCACACGGCAGGAGAACAGAGCACCTGTGAGCACAGAACATGCAGCATGCTCTCAGTGTGCATGCCAGAGGCACAGAGGGAAGGCCGCCGGCCCACACCACCTGCAGTCAGATGCCAGTTGGAAAAGCAGCCCAGAGGCTGCAGCAGGCTTTTGGGTCCTCAGAGCTTCATCTGCTTTATTAAGCATCCTCAACTAATATTAAATCTGCCCTTTTCTTTAGAGTCTCCTGTATTACTGTTTCTTATGAAATGGATAATAACTTTAGATACAATCACTTTCTGATGTTACTGTGTAACAAAAAAGGCTAACTTGGTAAGTCTTTTTTTTTTTTTTTTTTAATATTTTTTTGTTGTCAATGGACCTTTACTTTACTTATATGTGGTGCTGAGAATTGAACCCAGGGCCTCACACATGCTAGGCAGCGTTCTACCACTAAGCCATAGACCCAACCCTTGGGTAAGTCTTTTAAAGTTCCTATGTAAGCCTAAATTATCATTAAAACCCCTTCACAAGTCTGACCAAACTAACTAGAGAGGGAATCCAAATCCCTGGCTCTCCAAGAAATGGTTTTATTTCAGTTTCTCAGAGGCCAACAAGGGCCTTTAATGTGATCCAAACCAAAAATGGTCTAGACAGACTTGAGCCTGTGACAGCAGCCTATGTTGACTGCAGGGCCTTCTAGCATTTCAACACTGGTGCTGACAACAGGAAATGGATGCATCTCAATAAGCACCATCCTTGGCAATCATCCCAGGGTCTGTGACCAAGTTCAGAAGAGGAGCACAGGGCACTCCAGGAAATGAAGTCCAGAATTCCCAAGAGGGCGACCACAGATTGGGGCAGGGATGTGAAGTGCAACAAAAGCAGCTCCGGGCTGCCCTTAGCTGCCCAAAGCCTGCCCCCAAGACCAGCTGGTCCCCCAGCAGCAAGAAGAGGAAACTCCCTTGGAATCTAAGCGTAAGGCTGTCAAGAATGGCACACCTGTGGCACTGAGAACCCTTAAGAAAAAAAAAAAACAAAACTAAACAACCATCTCCTAGGCTGAATCCTGAGTCTCAGAGTCTGAGGTCCAGCACAACCCTTAAAGCCAGTTTAGCAGTCACAGCAGCTCAGTGATGAACTACACTGTGGCTCAACAATGACACATTGCAAAGAAATGTTAACTCAAGAAGCATGAATTAGAGGGACGCCAACGATAGCAGGTAGCATGCCTACCCAGGCACCTGGCCAGAACCAAGTCAGGAAATAAGGAAAGAACCAGCTTACCATCAGGCAGTTCATCTGCAGCCTGTGTGCCGCACAGAGCTGTTCCGCTGTATGGAGGGAGCTGCACGAGGAATTGGAAAACAAATTTTAATTCAACAGAATGTTAAAACCCAATACTTGCATTAAGACATTTAATTTAACTAAACTCTTTATCCATGCAACTTCTTCTCTTGACATTACTTTTACTAGAATAACACACATGGTGAGGCTGTAAAATCTGGAATCACCTTTATTTCCCCTTAAAGGAAAAAAAATTATAGAAATGCTTTCAAATATTTATCATTATGAAACATCTAAAAATGAGGCCAGAAAAATTTTGAAATGAATTCTCGGGCTAGGATTGTGGCTCAGTGGCAGAGCACTTGCCTAGCACATGTGAGGCACTAGGTTCAACCCTCAGTACCACATAAAAATAAATAAATAAAATAAAGGTATGTGTCCATCTATAACTAAAAAAAAATTTTTTTAAATTAATTCTAACAGACATGGAAATCAGTTACAATAAAGCCTCTGACAGACTTCTTTCCTTTTCTCAGGCTACTGGTGGCTGATCACAGAGACCCTCTGCTTTCTGATCACTATGAAGGCGACTCTTTGGATCATCTGCACTCTTGTTCATGACCACCACAGTACAGCACAGCAGCAGAGGTTGGGACCAGGTCTGTGGTCAGAAAGCAGAAAAATGGGCCTGGGACTGTGGCTCCCTTTTTAACACGTAAGTGTACCCCACATAAATGAACCAATGGCTAGACATCAGGTTTTTTGTTTGAAAGAGAGAAAGCAAAATGATACGGTCAGACTTCTTTGTAAAACACAGGATGACAGCATGAACCTCTCACAAACTTCTTCTTCCTAGCTGGCCCACGTTGGTCCGAGAGCTGGGAATGCTTCAAATGACATGTTTGGACAAACAAAGTTTAAGAGGAGGAATCAGGTAAGTGAACAAATAGCAGCTACCTGAAGGCAAACAGAAAACACAACACCATTGCCTTGGTGGCCCTCTCCAATCTGCTCACGCATCCACGCAGCACAGTGGCCCACCAAGTCCAGATGGGACTGGGGCCACTGGGGTGGAAGCTCCCTGGTGGCTCTCACGCCCCTGCTGTTGGGGAGCTGCTGTCTGAATGGCTGCCCACTCTGAAGAACTCTCAGCAAGAAAATTCAACAATCAGAGAGAACGGATCAGCTGTCTAGTAAGATCTTGCACCAGAAAATAATGACAAATAGGAAAGGAAGGGAAAAAGCAAAACAAACAGGGTGACTAGAAAGGAAGCTGACACCTCAGGACTTGTAGCTGTATACAGTTCCATGGCCAGGGGGCACCACGCTCAGCACACAGACAAGTGCTGAACCAGACACTGTGCCTAGCACCTGTACAGAAGAGACCAGTTCATATGCCAGCACTTCGGCTGGCCCAGAGTCAGCAGAAGCATGCATCTGCCCAAAGCGGTGGGCACAGAGTTGTCAGGGAAGCCACAAAGCATGGCCCTGCCCTCTTTAGTCACAAGAGACAGTGTGCAAACTCCCATTCTAATGCCTTCTCCTTCTGCCACTGCCAAAGACACTGCAGCGTCCCCTGGAGACAGAAATCTATACTATTCTGAATCACTATACAAAAATCCCATCAAGACCACTGTCCAGCTCTTAGTTTTATTTCACTGTGTGTTTATTTTATCCAGTTGTCAGAGACTAAAGGGTATCTTATGTGTGGTTGAGATTTGTAGAATGAAAGGTCCCACATGCCCAACGAGAAAAAAGGAAACATTTTTTAGCTGTGCTGTAACTCATTCAGCATCAAGTATACCCCACAAATGCATTGTTTTGTCACATCAGCAAATCAAAGTAAATGCTTAAACACATTAACTGAAAATGGCAGTACTGCCCCAGAGTTAGACAGTGGTCGGTGACTGGACCTCTCCTGTACCACCTAGCAGAGGTACAGTTGACCTGGAACACCCAGCCCTGGCTTCCTCTTCTTGGTACTCCATGAAAACAGTCCCCCTTCCTGAGGTCACTGAAGGCAGCAGAAGATACGTGTCCAGCATATCCTGAGCACTCAGACAGCATTGCCTAGCATCACTGGGTCATCCTGTCAGTCAGGGAACATAGTCTGGTGTCACTGGGTAGTCTTCCCAGCCTGCTGCCTCTGAGGATTGAATTTCCTTCAGTCTTTTCTTCCCCACAGAGAACAAAATACAGGTGTGAAGATCCTTTGGGCTTCTTGATGCGATTTTTGTGTAGTAAAAAATGTTCATTTACTTCACAGAAATGTTGTGAAATCAGCTAACATCTGGCCTGATACCCAACATGGTGCAGAGGTTCGGGTTAGGCCAAATCTTCCATTTGCAGAAGCAATGGCTAGTTCTCATCTTTAATTACACAGCTACTATAAGTATACAAAATTTAAAAAAAAATCAAAGCAAACAAAATTCCCCACACAAATGTAAACTAAGCAGTGTGAAAAACCAAAATATGGTTATTTCAGATTCGACATCATATCAGCTTAGTCTGAAAACAACGCTCCAGTCCTAGTCAGGAATCCTGAGCAGAGGTCATGCTTCAGTCTCCTCCTAAGGCAGTCAATGTTTTGCTCCCCACTGGATGGACCCTTCAGAGCCAGGACTCCCTCCCTCTGAAACCGCATGAAGACACCAAATTGAGAACAACAGTCTTAACTGTGCTTTACACACATGTGCACCTACAGCTGCACTAGGCTCCTGTGGGCTTGTTCAGTGAAGGACCTGAGTGTCCACACTGAAAGCCTGGACAGCTACGAGAATAACCACCATTTCCTCCCTACTCCAAGCGCCAATAACAGGATCACAAATGGGGTGGAAATGTGCTTATTAAATGAGCTGAAGGCATTTTCCCCACTAGAGAAATTAATTTTTAATACCCTGGTTCATAAACTAGAGCAGAGCCCTAGAAAGTTACCAGTTACTGTTAAAGAATTAAAATAATATTTAGCATCACATATATAAGTCACCCACATCTATTGAACTAATGGTTACCCTTGTCTTGTCAGTGGTAAGTTTTCCAACAAGCAAACCAAAGACAAAAGAGCTCTGGTGGAACGCTGTCACATTAAAACAATCGACTTTTTTTTTTTTTTTTTTGGCGGTGTTGGGGATTGAACCCAGGGCCTTGTGCTTGCAAGGCAAGCACTCTACCAACTGAGCTATCTCCCTAGTCCCTCAACATTACTTAATTTGGGGCTTTTCAGTTCTTGGTCCTGTGCAAGAAATGCATGTCATCAACCTCCTAACAGCCAAAAGACAGGTATAAAGATTAGCAGATTCTGATTGTGCCACCCACAGTCCCATGGTGGGAGAAGTGCAGGAATGAAGTGCAATTACTTTACTTGTAAGACAGAGGCCAAAGGGCTGTGCAGGGAAAGTGAGGGGCCAGTCCTCAGTCCTCACAAACCCCATGAATGGTCACTGCTTCACAATTACATGACACTATAATGCAGACTCTTGAATTGTAATAATCATAATATTCAGAAATAAGTGAATCCGATTATGCTAATTAGTCTATATTTACCTTTGGGGAATAAACATTTGTCATACCCCCTCAAACTTTAATGCATGCTCAAAAAGAAGAAGAAAAAGAGTCCAAATAAATGCAGACACACTGAGATTTCTAGGGCTAAACTTGATTTTGATAAGAGATAGCCATTGCTCCTGCAAATGGAAGGTTTGACCTGACCTGAACCTCTGCACCATTATGTGTATCAGACCAGATGTTAGCTGATTTCACATTTCTGTGAAGTAAATGAGCATTCTCTATTTTTTCAAATTAAAAACACAAGGAAAGAAAAGAAAAAGAAAGCATGAGGAGATGAAGGAAGTGTCCAAGACGGCCCAGCCTGATTAAGTGGTGGAGCAATGGCAAACGGAAGTTGGGCTTTATCATTTTTTAGATCCTTCATCACAAAGAGAAGTTAGGTTGTGGTGTTCCTGGCAAGTGCCACCACACCTTCCTATGATTCAAAGACAAATTATTTAGAACAGAATCATTAGCAGGGTCTAACACTTAGGGAATATGGAACCTGGTTATAATTTTTCCTAATTAAATGTTTATTATTGGAAAACACTTAAATTTCAGAGCTTGTTCTACAAAATTCTAAGACACACAGATACATCTTACTGCTTCAGGCAATGTAATATAATTTTCACTTTTTCCTGGCTCATACTTCCGATTCCTTAATATAATGATAGCAATAATCACAAGAGATGGGAATAATTCAGAATTGAATGTACTTGATTTCCAAAATGAAATCTGACATAAAACTCTATTTTCTTTTTCCTAAAGTGAAACTGAAGGAAACAAGCATAAGTCTTTCTTACATCTCTATAGCCTAAATACAATGTTTTCAATATATTCTTGTTTAGTCTTACCTCCACAACTCTAAAAAGCAATTCTTAGAATTTAAGCAGCCAAGGTGAAGAGGAGTTAAAAGACTTGCCAAGGTTAAATGCAAGTGGCCCAGACAGATCCCAGCCTCTGGTCTTTAGAACCCTAGTCAAAGCAGTTAACTTTCCCCACCCACTTTACCCAATAAAAGAATTCCATGCCTGAATATTTAACGTACACGAAATATACAGTTGTGCATACTTATCAGATAAGGACCTAAAGGGCTAGTTAAGCTTCATTAAAAGCTAAAGATTTGACTTCTTATATACTTTTCCCCTTTCAATCCATCTTCAACAGCTTCATACTTAAAATATAAGTCTGAAAAGATGACAAAGAAAAGTTTTTCTTAAACTAAAACAGAAATCATTAATCACACAGAGTAGACATTTCAAAAGAAGCCTGGAGTTGGGGATTTCATTCAGTGAGAAAGCACTTGCTGGGCATGCACAAGACACTGGTTTCAATTTTTGGGGATTGGAAAAAAAATGAATGGTTAAAATACAACAAAATAATTTTCAGGAAAAATCATCATCATAAAGATATTAATTCTCTTACAAATTAATCCATAATTTTAATGCAATTCTAATTGAAATTTTGGTAAGATTTTCCATAGGCCTTGTCATGCTGATCACAGACATGCCCTAACAGAATGAAGGATGCAGGGCGGTCAAACATGCATGAATTAGGAGAGGGTACACACTACACCAGAAGACTGAGTGTGAAACTACCCCAAGTCAAAAGTGAGGCGCAGAGACAGCTAGAAGACCATGGAACGGGGCAGGCAGAGCCAGAATAGGTCAACGAGGCCACGACACCTGAGGGGTGGCTCTCTGCAAATGTGCTGAGACAAGTCTGCAGTGGGCAAGGGGCAGGAGTCCCACTGCCACACATACACAAGAAGGACCCAGTGTCAGCTGTGTGACACACTCAAGTGTGGAGATAAGAAGTTTAAAACCTTAGACAAATGTCTTCATCCCTTGGGGAAGGAAAACAAACTTTTCTTCAAGATATCTTTTAAATTATATACACAGAAAACATGAAGGAAAAAAATCAACACATTTGACTTTAAAGCCAAAGACATACTTCCCTTTCCCAGCAAAGTGTGTCATATATGAAGTTTAAAAGTCCTCATGCTAGGAAGAAATACCCATAATGTACAAAATCAAAGATTATTATTCATCCTGTAAATCGGAAAGAAAAAGATAAGTCATGTGATTTGAAAACACAAAAAAGGGATAAAAACAAAGTAACTGGAAAAGATAAAATCTATAGTCAACAGACATGTGAAAATAATCACATAGCAATCAACTGTCTATAATCTGGGAAATGTGAACTAAAACAATGAGAATCTGTTTACTACACACCAGATTAACAAAGATTCAGGGTATGCCAATACTGAGAATTTGCACTCATCTTTTTTAAAGGGAATGCAGACTGAAAACCTCTGAGAGAGTAAACTGGTAATCACCAGGAAGACTAAAGATGGGAAATTCCTCACAGAGGCCTAAGTCCAGTCCCTACCCACCTCACATCCTGGAGAATGCTGCAGAGCAGCTGGAGGAGATAGGACAAGGTATGCCCATGTTTTATAGCTGAACATAAGACCAAAATGGTCCTCAGTAGGACAAGTAAATAAACTGGTGCGTTAAGATTCATGGTATTGAGCAATTAAAACCAATGAACAAAAACAAATGTATAAGCACAGATATGCTGAAGAATACAACAGTACCTTAAAATAAACTACAAAAGGATGAACACAGTGGATCATTTGCATGACATTTTAAAGCATGTAGAACACTGCAGTTCACTCCTTGGCGATAACACCGGTGCGTGTACCCCAGGTGAACAACACAGCCAGGAACCACACTTGGCACCTGCCAGAGTTCTTCCTGGCCACAAGAAGGAGGATGCAACAGCTCCAACAGCATCTGCAATATTTATTATTCTTTGAAAGTATAAAGCAAATACAGCAAAATGTTAATATTCATCAAATCCAGCTGGTAGGTTCAGGCACTCCTCATATTAGTCTATACCTTGTGTAGACTGGAATTCTTCATTAAAAAACAAATTAAAAATCAAAAAACAAATACAACCATTAATTGTATCAATACTTCTATTTACTAAAACAGGTTTGTCTTACCTCGACTGAGGAGCGAGGAGTCACAAAGAACTGATTGAATTCATCAGGGCTAAAATCTCCAAAAATATACTGGAAAAAAAAAAAGAGAGAGAGAGAGACTCAGTCATCATATAAAATATACAAATCATTTATTTTCCCAAAAAACACTATATGTGTTAACAATTATATGCAACATTTGTGCCAGAATCCCCAAAATTCTTTTATAATTTAACAAGCTGAGTTTTCTATGTGTAGTATTTGCCAGTTACTAAAAAGAAAACACTTAAACTTTTCCATAAACTGTCAAAGAACACTCTAAAATTGAAAAGGCTTCTTGTGAAACATGTCAACTGTGTACAGCAAATGTAGTCCTGCTGATGGGAGAGATTTCCGGTCCACCAGTATTTCCAGTTTGCCTTTTTACCTCCTTTCACCTTTCTGCTGACTCATGTCACTACCTCCATTATAATTTTCCCTAACAAACAACAAAAAGCTGAAAATGAGGTTCAAGAGGGAAGAGAGGAAAACCCTAAAGACACAAGTGGTAATGATCCTGATTAATGATCTCTAAGTATATAATTTCTTTATTTTAAAAATGCACTTGAACATGATGCACACACACATACAGTAGACAAACACAGCATCTAGTTATGGGGCCTGATTTCACAGATTTCCGGGAAAATACCTTGCGAAACTACAGATGAGAGCTTAGCCAGTGCCCATAAGTTTGTGCTTCCTGGAGTTGCAAGCAAGCAGTCACTGACAAGAATCAGTTTAATTTCTACAACAATCACTCATTCACTCATTCCTTCAACTGATCTTTATTTGGAACTTACTATAATATAAAGCTGCTACCCGACTCTTTACACTGCAGCCACTTCTCCCTCTCCCATCTCACAACCTAGATTGTCAGTCTGTGAACATCCTAGCCAGTTAGTTATTGGTCCACTAGTCAGCCTGTGAGCCCCCTTCTCAGCAATTGACCCGATTGTTGTTAGCCCTCGAAATTCCACTACTTAGGAGAAGCTCCTGCGCCATTCTCTCTCTCTCTCCCAGCACCAAGAAGAGACACTCTGGTTGTCTGCCTAATAAAATCTCTGGTGTGAGCTCCCGTGTCCAGAGTGGCTTTCTGGATGCTGTTGCTGGTCCGCGACTCAGACCAGGCACCCCAGAGTGCTTGCTCCCCTGGATTCAAGAATCTGAGCCGCCTTGGGACCCGAACTGAGCCACATTTTTCTTATACCTACTACGTGGGGGAGGAAAGAGAGCAATCCTCTGCTCTGCAGAGCTTACAACCTCATAACTTAGAGGGAAATTATATATGTATGCCTCAAAAATAACCTGTAACTAGCCAGGTGCAGTGTTGTAAACCTGTAATCCCAGTAACTCCAGAAGCTAAGGCAGGAGGATCATAAGTTGGAGACTAGCCTCAGCAACTCAGTGAGGCCCTAAGCAACTTAGTGAGATGAGACCCTGTCTCAAAAATAAAAAAGGGATGGGGATGTGGCTCAGTGGTTAAGCACCCCTGGGTTCGATCCCTGGTAATAAATAAGTAAATAAATAACCTGTAACTAAATATTAAATAGATAATACTTATTACCATAATAAACGTAGAAAAGTGGTGACCAGCTCTCACACTTGCTGGCGTCTGCCCTGCACAGGGAAGGCTCTGCTCGTGAGGGAGGCCTCCTGGTCAGCTCCTATGTAAATAAATATCTCCACATATTTGCACAGCCCACAAAGACACTGTGTGTTGACAGTAATGGTGAAAAGGAGCAAAGTCTCAAAATGATTTAGGGGTGATCCCAGACCTGATCTTCAACAAGGGGGAAAGTTTATATTAATTTCACTCAGGTACAAATCAAGCAATGGAAGGGCAAAGGAGGTGAAGGGGGGAGGCGGGTAGAAAAGCACCCAGGGTCATCAAAGAGGAGCTATTAGAGAAGTGGGGAAACTAGGCTACTAAATGTAAATAACTAAATTTAAAACTCAACAGGTCTTAACAACAGAATAACAAAGTTATAAAGCCATGGGACAGTATTTGGAAAGTTCAACAGTTACTTTGTTCCTAGAATTCCAGAGTACTTTTTTTCATAGAATTCGACTTTATTCTTAAGATTATTACTCAGTGCAAAAGAAAAACAACATTCTCTGGTGAGTGGTGGGGCACTGTACCTAGCAGGCCTGAGGACTTGGGCCCAACCCCAGGTTGGGCAGGGAGGGCGGAAGAGAGAAGAGGAAAAGAAAGAAAGAAAACTAACATTCTCTGGCACCCATACACCCATTTCTTGAAAGGGGGAGTACTGCTTATAAATTCCAGAAAATGAATTCAAAAGATACAAGAATAGTGACCAAGAAGTAAAATCCAGGGAACTGTGGGTATCACAGGTGTAAAGTTCAGTCTTTTTAATTTTTTTTTAGTTGTAGATGGACACAATACCTTTATTTATTTATTTTTATGTGACCCAGTGTCTCACGTGTGCTAGGCGAGCACTCTACCACTGAGCTACAGCCCTAGTCTGTAAAGTTAAATCTTAAGATTCACTAAGAGCATGCTTTATTAAAAGTTATCCATCTTAATCTTACTAATGATAAAGGATCTATTTTAATTCAGAATGTAGAGAAGACATACAGACAAGAACTGGAATGTTCTATAGGATTGTTAGGTATTTTCTTTGGGCAGGTTTTCTTCTAGAAAATTAAAAATGAATGTGAAGTGTTCATGTATAATTATACTTCTCACACACTTTACTGAGTTCATATATAACCTCGAGTCTTTTAAAAAGAGATCTGAACGGGGCATAGTGTCAGCCCAGCAATTCCCAAGGCTAAGGCAGGAGGATTGCAAGTTCAAGGTCAATCTGGGCAACTTAGCAAGACCCTCTCAAAATTTATCCTTCTAACATCCCCTACAAAAGGAACTATAAAAGGGAAAGAAGAGGCCAAATATTTATTGAAGAGCGAGCAAATTCCAACAAGAGGACAAAAATCACACTGCCTAGCTATCTTAATGGCAACTATTTAACTAAAATGATATTTGACTAAAGGCTGAAGCATGTTTTGTGACACCTGAAGTTTATCAAAGAATTCAGACAGCCAACTATGATGAAAATGTTCACCTTTCACCACCTTCTTCTGACTTTTCAATAAAAAATTATTATAGGGATTGAAAAATTATAATAGGCATTGAAAAAAATTATTTTTAGGGCCTGGAGGGTGTGCTTCAGCAGTACAGTAATCACCCAGCATCCGAGAGGCCCTGGGCCCTGGGTTCAATCCCCAGCACTGCCTCTCAAAAATAAAAATTACTTTAGGTTTGGCAAAATACAGAGTGTTACCAAAGGCAAAGAGTGGGAGCTTTGCAATTCAAAAATATCAGTGTCATGAGAGGCTGTGGCAATGTTTCAGATCACAGAACGCAAAAGAGGAACAAGAACTAAATGTGGTAGCCGAGCAGCCTGGAGTCTGGGGTGGGTTCGGTACCAGGACGGACATGGATCTGGACAGCAGTATGGAAGCCGGCCCTGCATCAGTGTGAGCTTACACAGCAGGAGACAGACTGCAGTGATGTGAGAGAACATCCATCTCCTTAGGAAAGACACATTCAGGCATCTAGGGATGAAAGGCCATGGCATATGAAACCTACTCTTTCAAGGAGTTCTGGAAAAATTGTCGGATTATGTGTGTCTGGATACCTGTGTGTCACCCCAAATGATTCACAAATGGAGTTAAGTCTTAAGTGCATCTGGGTAAAAGAGAACCTGTAAGTTATTACAATTTTGCTTTTGGCAACTTTTGCAAATTTGAAATTATTTCCAAATAAAAAGCTTTAAAATAGAGAAAAATCTAAAACTGAAAACCACATTACTCCTCTCCTTTTACTGAATGGGAATGTTTTCCTTTCTATGGAGGATTAATAAATTTAAAGTCTGTTAAATGAGGAGGAAAGATATACAGAACTTTGGATGAAATAAAGATGTGCCAGACTTCATAACATTTATACTCTAGTGAGGAAGGAAATGCCACTGGCCACATGAATTTGTTTTGTATTGTATAAAGATAAAAAAACCAATAATTTAGCAGGGGAGACTAAAAAGTAGAAACAAGTTCATTCTTTCCTGTATTTCCAAAATCCAGTGCAGGACCTAGGACACACAAATAAACAGTCACTGTAAGGACAAAATGGAAGCAGTACCTGAAGGCCCTCGCAAGTCACACACACTACAGAACGTCTGCACTGCCTTCAGTAACTGCTCTTCCAATAGCTCCATCGAGGCTGTAAGCCAATGCTGGGAAGCTGCCTCTGTCTGAAGGACCCCCACCAGAGCTGGCAGCACATCAGGGTCAAAAGGCAGAAGGAGAAAGTAACATTAGCATTCCTCTTGAAAGTGCTGTGGCGCCCAGAGTCCAGCCGACTGTGCAGCGAGGTGTCCGCTACCTACATTCTTCTTTTGGAGAAGGAACGTGCGTGTCCCACACCATCCCAGGCTTTCAAAACTCACACTGTTCAAGTGCACTTATTTTCTAACCCCTTCTAGAAAGGACATGAAAAAAACATAAGAAATACTTCAGGAACGAGAGGGCAAGCCCACAAACCAGATGGGATGGAGACAAAAAGCAGCCTGAAACTGAAACACAGGCCCCTAGCCTGGCTGCTCTTCGTTTTGTCTTCTGGAGGAAACTAGGGGGCTACCTCAGCTATCAGAGGGCCCTGGGAAGTGGTTGGGCAAAGCTAGACACGCCAGTGTCTGTGCTAATCGAAAAGCAAAGACGTAAGGTTCAGAAATAAACTCATCAACCTCAGATCAAAGAAGGGAAGAAGGAAACATGTTTATCACACCTGCACACCTGTAGCTCCTCTACATACATAAACGGAGCCACGGGAAACCGCTTGAAGTTAAAGACAGAAACTGAGGGTGAGTGCTGCAGCACTCACTAGAGGGCACTAGGGCACAGCATTCCAAGTTCTAAGTTTCCTTCCAAAGTCTTCACCTCTCCAGAAATGCAAAAGCATATATGTAGGTTGCCCCCAAATTAATGCTCTTTGCCTTCAAAAAGGATGATGGCAACGGACCAGGCTCTCCGGGAGGTAATCAGGTAATACCTTGCAGTTGTATTGTTCTTAACAGTTTCCGAGTTAGCTGGACAACCATCACAAAGGTTCTAGAACAATCCCCTATTTACAGATGCAAAGCCAGGCAGGGTCCACCATCATAACCAAGTCACCACCAACAAAGGAGAAACTGAGAAGTACGGGCTTCTCCTCCCTCATTTCCTGATTCAAGTAAGTTGAATCTGGGAGATATGGGTAAACATTAGGGAGAAATAAACTGTTTTGAGTGATGAAAGTCTGAATTTCACCTATAAAATGGGTGACACCAGACTTCATAATCTCCCAGTTCTACAAGGATCTCCTGGGTCTGACAAGGATTAAGGAACATGGGTTTGGAAATGTCATCAGGCTAATACATGTGATGACATGATGAACCTTGAAAACATAATCCTGAGAGAAAGAAGGCAGATACGGAGGGCCACAGACTGCAAGACTCCATTCATTTTAAATGTCCAGAACAGGCAAATCCAATGGAGACCAAGTGGACTGCAGTGCAAAGCCAGGGGATAAGAGCAATGAGCAGCAATCACTCACAGATCTGAGGGTTCGTGGGGGAAATAAAACATTCTAAAACTGACCATGGAGATAGCTGCGTAACTTGAGAATATACTAAAAGCCACTGAAAGGCACACTGACTTAAAGGGGTGAATGGCATAGCATGTGAATATCTCAAAAGCAGAAGAAAAAACAGGTCAATGGTTGCATCAAAAGGAAAAATTATTGATCACACGACAGTGCATGACTGAAATCTAATGAACAACCACAGGGTGCTTTCAAATTTGGTTCTGGGGATGTCTGAAGACAACACTGTTCAGTTAATGCTAAGCAGAAATTTCACTATTTACTGAGCACCAACTATTCACACTGACCTGTGTAGAATTGTGAGAGTAAGTCTTTGAATAAACACAGGGCTCAGGACATTTACAGTTTTATTACAGTGCAAGTGAACTGCCAGATGCAGTGTTACAGATGGCAAAAAAAAAAAAAAAAAAAAAAAAAAAAGACATGGAACAGGAAGGCAGACAAAGTCTTGCTCCTCCACTGAATGCACTGTGGCTGCCCGGCTGCCACTGAATTTGCTTTACTTTTCCCTAGGACAAAGAGTCCTAAAAAGGGAACAAAGTAGACAAACCATGTTACAAAGCCACTCTCAGAGACAGCATCTCTCCTTCTTAGGACTCAAAATACTGCAGTTTAGTGGCTACTTTAATTTGTTTGTGCATTTTATTTTGACCATTAAAGTCCTATCACAAAGTAGTCCTCTCATAGCAGGATGTGGTGCATGCCTGTAATCCCAGTGACTCAGAAGGATGAGGAAAGAAGATCAGAAGTTCAAAGCCAGCCTGAGCAACTTAGTATGGCCCTCAGCAATTTAGGGAGACTGTCTAAAAATAAAATATAGAAAGGGCTGGGGAGATAGCTCAGTCGGTAGAGTGCTTGCCTTGCAAACACAAGGCTGTGGGTTCGATCCCCAGCACCGCAAAAAAAAAAAAAAAAAAAAAAAAAAAAGAAAGAAATAGAAAGGGCTGGGAATGTAGTTCAGTGGTTAAGCACTCCTGGGTTAAATCCCTAGTCCCAAAACAAAATATGCATGTTTTCACACACACACACACACACACACACACACACACACACACAAAGTAGTCCTCTCACCTGAAATACTTATTCTCAAAATATGTACTTGGCTACATTTTCTCTTAGTGCTTTCATGGAGACATTGAACTAAAATTTGTTTCTACTGACTGGATCTCCCAGTTAGAAAACACAACTCACTTAACAGAAATCCAATTTTAACAATTTTCCTGCCCTATGTCTATGGTAGAGCTGGATTACACAATGGTAGTTAAATTTTAACTGTTTTGCTAGCACTAACCAGCAGGAAAATACAGAGCCCTCAATTACATAAGAATTTGGTATGCAGAATCTTCATCATAGAGAGCAGATGATAAACTAGGAAGTCAATCAGTAAATACTACCTGGGAGAGCCCCAGTGGAAGTTTAAGATTCCATCAATTTTTGTATTGATTACAATCACCTTGGTGCCAATCTTAAGAAGGAAGAAACAAATGGAAAAGACGCAGAAGACCAATTAAAAAGAAACTGTAATAGAAACAGTTGTCTTTGCTGAGGCTATGGTTAAAGGGAGTAGTAAGCTCACTAGTGGCTGGACAGGGGTGGGGACTTACAGCAAGGGCATATGAAGGAACAGTTTTAGGCAATGGAATATTCTTGCTCTTGGCTGTATGGTAGTTAAAATGGGTACATTTATTGTATCAAATTATACTTCACTAAGTACCCACTTACTGGGATTTTAAGAAGATTTCATATCCCTTGGTCCACAGACCTCAGGGCACAGGATACCACCTAAAATGCACTGCTCCCTTTCCTACGCCTCTGTCCCAGCACCACTTGGTCACCTCTGATTCCTCCTGGCTGCTCAGTCTTTACTACCACCAAGACCCTCCACATGCCCTCAATTCCTCACTACACACAGAGACAACTAATGCCAAAACCCTGAAGCAAAGCTATCCTGTTGCACTAAACAAAGTGCTACACTGCAGAAGCTTGTACGTGCCATCTGTGCTACAGAATTCTTCACTAAATGAAACATGCTGGAACCAAACCAACAAAAGCGTGGCTACTGAAGGCCACCTGCCAGAAAGAGAGTACATCCCTAACCCAGAGCTTCATCAGAGGACATTCACAAAGAAGTCTGACCCCGTAACTCTTCGGCTAACATGCTAGTCCTGGACAATCTCATCTGCCCAATGACAAGGGCCACTTAGAAGATGGTCCTCGCCCTGCTTCTCCTGTCATTTTAGAAAAGAAGTCCACATAGTTGCCTTTTAATGAGTTGCTTCAGTTGTTAATGAAAAACCAAAGTTTCACTAGACAAGTCAGTCAAAGAAGCACAAAGCTGCAAAGTCACCATCTGCTGAACATAAAGGAATGCAAAAAGGGTTCTGAGAGCCACAACTAGCCCAGGCCCAAGGAAGCAGTCCACTACTGACTTCAATTCAACTTTCATCAAACAAGTTATTGAGAAAAGGTCCTCCCAAGGTTTTAATTATGCACATATAGTTTACTAGCCAAAAATTACAATCGTTTGCACTCCATTCTTTATCTATTTAAGTTCACTATTAGGTTTTAAATCTTTTACTAGAAATATGTAACTTGAGACTTCAAAAAGTCTCCCTGAGGGTGAATATGTGGTGCTCTGAATTTGAACACCTTGAAGAGAGGAATTTTCACCCAAATAGTTCACCAAGTCCTAGAGGTGCTGTGGGGGTGGGTAAGCCCACAGAACAAAGGCCAAACAACTACTCTCAACCCAGAACCCAGGCTATACTAGAATCAGAACATCCACAGGCCACACCCCAACAATTCTGGGGTCAGCGGATTGGGATGGAGTTCAGGTCTCATGCCAGCATTTTAAACATTCCCTGCTGATTCTGCCCAAGGCCTCCAAACTCCTATTTTAAGTTGGGTGACCATTTATCATCCAAACCAGAGGTACATTTCAAAGTGAAAGGATCACTAATAGTTACACTGGGATGATGGGTGAAACCAGAACGCATGGTTCTCCTAGTGGCAAGATATACAGAGTCTTAACTAGCCTGGCATAACCACTGTCCTGCCTACCATCCAGCCTCATCTCCATGGGTGCCTGAGGCCCAGTTAGTCTATATTTACTAGTTCACTGCCTTCATGACTCACACAGACAGCCCTTGGCTCTAATGATCTCCCCCTTGACCTTCCAAGCTCAACACAGACACCACCTCCTCAGCAGGTGCTCTTAGGCTCACCTGTAAAAGCACTGTTCATATCTCGTGCTAACCTCATCTACTTCTGAGAGCCCTTGTCTTCTAGTTCTGGATCTTGTCCACCTAAGCACAAGACTTAGAATCTAAGAAAGATCTACCGACTAAATGATGATGAAAAAAACCTGAGGTTCAGAGAAACCACCTTTGCTCTAGATCCTGTGAGCAATTTGAAGACAAGAATCAGAACCTGGTGCTGCCCATAAGGCACAGACACACAAACTATTAAGCCACAGCAAAATTTAAGGAGACTGTCAGGTACAGTAAGGTAGCATTATGCTTGGTACAGTTAAGAATTAAACTTGTTATTTTGACATTGCTGTTACATCTGAAACAAACTGATGTGAGGTTCCGGTTTAAAAAAAAAATTGTGCCACAGGACAGTACTGATCTGCCCAGAAGAAAGGACAGAGTATTAAGTCTGAGGAGCCAAGGAGCCTAGGAGGAAGGAATAAACCTGCAAAATGAGAGGGAGGGACAGTGCTAGAATGAGTGAAAAGGACTGGGCGGCCTCTCTTTCTAGCTGTTGGACACTAGACACCCAGCTCAGAAGGCCAGAGGGAACCCTGCAGGCATGGCATCTTCCTAGACACAGATTTTGCTAAGGTGACCGAAAGGACACAAACTCAGGACACACACTCACCCTCCTGTTCTGGCTGGTGTGATGGGGGTTGCGTGCAGATGGGAAGCCCACAGCTGATAGGGTCCCTCTGCCTTCTTGGGGAAAGCAGCCTCAGGATGATGCTGTCACAAGAAAGATAAAAGGGATCTGGTTTCCCCCCACCGTCCCCAAAATCACTGAATGGCTAAATCAAATCAACTTTGAAGCCTGATCTACCTCTGGGACTGCTAGTTACAAGCACCAATAAATCTTGGTTATGGTATAAGCCAGTTAGAGAGCAGGGCCTTCTTCACTTGTTAAAATCAAGTTAATCTGAAATCTAAGCCCTGCTCGTTCTGTCCGCCCACCTACAGAGCCCTCATCTTTTCTTTCCATTTACCCAAACCCCACTCCTTCTCAAGGCTTCTCCTTGGCCATCTCCGTCATCTCAAGTGCAACTACAGAACTTCCCACGTGCACCATACAATTCAGTACTTAATTACACATCTTGTAGTGTGCCCCAGTTGTGTCTTATGCCTCAGTTACTGCTACCTAGAGTAGGAAGGCTCCGGTTACCTTCAGGAATATCTACAGCAGTAGCTACAATAGCTGGCCTTCAAAAACTCTGAGAAGGCAACTTACTGACAAATATTTTATAAGTGGATCTTTCTCAATATTTTAAGCACTTCACATGTAAGAACTCATTTCTGATCTTAGTACAGTACAGTTTCAAAATCTCAAAACATGAAAACTTCAAGTTTATTATTTTTTTTTTACTTTTTATTTATTTATTTTAGTTGTAGTTGAACCAATACTTGTATTTTTATGTGATGCTGAGGATTGAACCCAGGGCCTCACGCATGCTAGGCGAGCATTCTACCACTGAGTCACAACCCCATCCCCAAGTTTATTATCTTAATATCACTTAGCAAAATATACCTTTCCCTTCACTCAACAAATGATCAATCAATTAATGTTCACCTTTCAATTTAAAATTATATGCTTTAATAAGCCCTGGGAAATAAGATAATTCACAATCACAGACAATGAAAAGATGCATCAAAAAATGCCAAACATCACTGTTCTTAGCATGCATTAAATACAACTTGTGAATGAATACTCTGCAGTCCTTAAAAACAATACTGAAGGACCGGGATGTGGCTCAGCGACAGAGTGCTAGTCTAGGGATGCACACAGCTCTGGGTTCCCACCCAGCACAAATAAAGAAGAAAAAGAATATTAAAGGAAAATGCTTAATGGAAGAATATTTGCACTATAAGAAGTGGAAAAAGACTTTCCCAATATGCACATCAAGTAGCCCCCTTCATTACAACAGAAAAGGCACCACCACCAGCACAGGGAGGGAGGCTGCCCACCGGTCCTACTCTGCTCATGCAGCTTTCCTTGCTCCTTGGAAGTGTCTCTGCAAGAGTGCTCACCCTCACCCTCTGACTGTATGTGGCTACCACAGTGCTTTCTCTCAGCAGTGACCCTGGCTGGTCCAGAGGAAAAGCCCTTCCAGAACCTTCCAGGTGAAAAGGTTCCAGCAGAGCCCACAAGAAGCTGCTTTCCCAGACTCGCCTGCACCCTGCCCACTGCCCTCTGTGCAGGGCCTTCATTTGGGCCCCACTGGCCTGGCCAGCTGCTCACACTGCAAAATTCAATCCCAGAGGCTCATGTTTGTGAACTCTCTTCCCAAAAACCCTTCTGAGTTGCAGCATCCCCACTCGAATCTTCCTGTGACAGCATTTCTCGTTCTGGCTGGGAATAGCTCTGGTTATCTAAGCTCTTGCCTACTGAACTCTGCACTTCCCAAAACACCCACAGGGGCCCAGCTTTCATTCATTCATTCATTCATTCATTCATTCACACATAAATAATCACCCAGGCTGGGACTGGTTTGGGGGCACACTTGCCTAGCATGTGTGAGGCCCATCTGATCTCCAGCACCACAGAAACCAGTCACTCAGTAGATGTTTAATGCGCACTTGCCATGGGCCAGTACCTAGGCACATGACACTGCCTCCTGGGGAGACAGAAAATGATAAGCTCCATGAAGATGTCAGAGCTACAGAGCACCAGAGGGCGGCAAGTGCTCTGTAAAGAAAGCAAGGCGAGAGGGGGCAGGCAGAGGAGGCCGTGGTTTCCAAGGTGTGGTCAATGGGCCTCCCTCAGGAGATGGTGCAGGAGCAAACTCCAGGGAGCAGGAGCTGACGCACTACTGAAGGAACATGGCTACAAGCAGAGGTCTCATGTGGCAGTGACCAGCTCTCCCTTGCTTCTGTCCTGGTGCACAGTAGGCTCAGTACACAGTGAGGAGTGTGAGTGAAGCCGTTGGCTGGGCTGTCCAAGGTCAAAGTATGGAAATAAGGAGAATCATCACTAACACAACCAGGCCTCTAACTGGGAAGCACAACCTCTTCATAGGTCTCAGGTCTGGGGCTGACTGCATCTGCTCTGACCAGATCAGCAAAGTTCACTGCCATGCCCACCAACTAGAAGGGAGGAGCTATAGCACAGGGCTGCCCTGGCACCAAGCACTCCTGGAACTGCAGTAAAGGTGCTGTATTTGCATTAGCACCACCTCAGATCACAGGGTTGCATTTGCCAAGAAACAGGAAAGAGTTTCACAAGATAGCTTATAAGTGATACACATGTCAGTTATCTGGATTCAAGCCACTGCACGAGAGATAAAGAGAGCACTTAAATCCCTAAAGGGGACTTAAGGGCCACCCATGCATTCTCAGTGCAGAAAAGACAGTCTGAACACTTCAGGCAGCCACCCCTTTTTAATCCATTAAGTCCCAAGTTTCCAATTCTGTGAACATAATAATTATTTCCAAGTTACCATAGTAGTACACTGGTTGCTTGATTTAAGTTTTTATAGCTGCTTTACATCTGGGACACTGGATTAATCAGCTCTCATCATTACAAAGGACTTCCACAGAGGGTCAATGTGTCCCTTGTCATTGTTTAAGTTGGGATCCTCATCTTCACTCCTGGAACTAGAACCACACCCTCCTCAAAACACTGAATGACAACCAGACGTTCTCTCTGTTATTTCCTTCCACTAGTCCCTCTGTCCAGTTGCCCATGGTCTGGGCAAACAACCCGAGTGCCCAAGTTGCTGGGCAATGGGAGTGCTACAGGAGTCAGACCATGCCAGACTCTAGAGTGCTTGCTTCGTAGTGCTCACCTGGCACACAATGCCACCTCCACCAGGCAAGACTGCTCTTACACTGCGCTCAGAAAGGGGTCACACAGGCCTCTGTAAGTTACCTGCCTTCCGGAGGAAAGACAGGGCCCTGAGGGAATTGAAGTCCACAGGGCCCACAAAGAGGGCCATACACACAAAACACATGAGATGTGTCTTCTTTTTCATAAGAAGTGATCAACTAATTAACACAACTAACTCAAATCTGTTTCCATTAGTAAAAAAGCCACAGCAAAGAAAAGTAACAGTAACATACTTAACTTTCTATTCACCTTAAAAAGAAGAAAACAGTCTGTCTGAATGACTAGAACTCTAATCACAGGTGAAAAAGGAAGTTGATGTTCCTGGTACAAAGAGCAGAGACTGGAAGTAAAGTAGTACCAAGAGCAATTAAAACTAGAGACAAAGGGCTGGGGGGAGAGAGCAGTCGGTAGAGTGTTTGCCTTGCAAGCTCAAGGCCCTGGGTTCGATCCCCAGCACCGCCAAAAAAAAAACAAAAAAAAACTAGAGACAAGAATGTCCTCAAAGGGGAATGAAGGGAAGGGGGAGATGGGAATAGGAAAAACAGTAGAATGAATCAGACATCACTTTCCTATGTTCATATGTACATACATGACCAGTGAACTCCACACCACGTACAGCCACAAGAATGGGAAGTTACACTCCATGTGCGTATGATATGTCAAAATGCACTCTCCTGTCTTGTAGAATTAAAAAGAACAAATGGGGGGGGCGGGGAATGTCCTTAGCTGAAAAATCCATGAACAGCAACAAGAACTCCTGGAAACAACCAGGCTAACCACAGACAGGCTTCGGCAAGAACTAGAAGGCAGCTGCAACGAGCAGGGTGGGCAAGGGTGGAGGTCTCAGGTCAGAGCACCGCTATAGCTTTGCGACAAATCGATAGCTTTGCGACAAATTGGTCTTAACACTGAACAAAAGCAAATGTGCTTTGCATCTAACCTTAACCCTAACCCTGACCCTAAGCCTAACACAGGCCTAGGTAGCAAGTAAACGCTAGATAAATGTTTATCAAAAAAGAATTAATTCATCAGTCACTTAATGAACTTCGAACAGAACTGAAATCTCACTCTGAAGACCCAACATGATAAATCATCAAAGGGGAAAAGTTTTGGTTTCTCCCTCTGGGTCTGCTTACAATAATTCTTCTCAGTGCTAAAACTGGGTGATATCACACTCAGTAGGACAAGCTGAAGTTTTTGCTGTTCACATGTAACACAGACTGAAGATAGTAAAATATGTGCCCAAAGTATGACTTATTTATTTCCCCCAGTTCACAGGTGAAACGAAAAGAGCTGTACACAAACCCGTACAGAGGCTCTGGGGTGAGAACCCAGATGAGTTAACCTGGGTGGGGGAGCTAAACACTGATTGAGGGCTAGTTCACAGGGTGCCTGACTGCAATCAGCAAAGGGTGCCCACAGATCACAAGTTACACACAATACCTCAAAAATTATTAATTTACTTCCAGAAGTATTAAAAGTAACATTTAAAGATCTCAAATAATCTCAGGAGAGTCACGGGATGCTATGGGTGATACCTTTGTTAATACTTTATTTTCTAGAAATATAATTAGGGAAAAAATATTTTTAAAGGTATATTTACCCCCCCCCCAAAAAAAAAAAAAAAACAGGAAATGCTGTCCCTAAATCACCTAACTACTCATCCCATTATCATTGAGAACATTCAAAGGGCGACTCGCCTTGCATCATCTGCCTTAGATGTCCCTAAAAGAAATGTCCTGACGGGCACAGTGGCGCACACCTGCAATCCCAGTGGCTCAGGAGGCTCAGACAGGAGGATCGGGAGTTCAAAGTCAGCCTCAGCAAAAGTGAGGCACTAAGTAACTCAGTGAGTCCCTGTCTATAAATAAAATATAACATAGGGCTGGGGATGTGGCTCAGTGGTCAGTGTCCCTGAGTTTAACCTCCATACCAAAAGAAAAAAAAAAAAAGATGTCCTACTTCCCCCTCAAAGTCATGGTAGTTAAGATGCTTGGGGTGTGAAGGTGAGCGAAGTAGATTCCCAGATCTGCAGAGAGCTGCAGAGAGGAATCCAGCCCTAGACACTCAAGAAGGACCCTAATCAGACCCCCCAGTTGTCCCACCAAGCAAGACCGAGCAGGGACCCACGACCTCCTCAGACCTGCCATTTCCCAGACACCCATCCACCTACTCCAAGAGAACACTTGGTCCTCCCCTCCCCTCACCACTTCACCCTGCATATCACTTTAGCCACAAACTGGTCTGTTTCCCAGAGATGCTCACTGGTAAAGCCTCAAGGTCTGGTGCACAGGAACCACTCAGTAACTTTTTTTTCTTTGTACTGGGGATCTGAGCTACATCCCCAGCCCTTTTAATTTTTTAATTTTGACATAGGCTCACCAAGTTGCCTAGGTTGGCCTCAAACTTGTGATCCTTCTCTTTAGCCTCCCAAGTAGCTAGGATTACAGGCATGAACCACCTGGCCCAGTCTCAGTACTATTTAATGGTTGAACAAACCAACTAACAAGTGAATGTTCTTGATATGTGACACTGTTCACATGTCTACTACAAGAACTACTACCCTGAAAATGGATCCAGCGTTAGCCTGTTTCTCTCGACACTGCTATGAGATTTTAAAGTCTAAAGGAGCTACCTTTTAACCCTACACTCCTAATGTCCAGTCACCAAAAATCTTTGAACAATCATAAAATATACAAAGTCCCCTTTATATGGTTCTGAATAGAAACATCTAACAGCCGACAAATTAATTCCAAACAAAATAGGATGCTAACCCTGGAAGATCTAATTTTCTATTTTATCAGTCAGAAACAGTTCAGTGTGGTTGTCTCTGGGGTCAGCAACCTGAGTTAGGGGAGTATTTCTTTTTATTTCTTTTTCTTTTCTTTTTTCTTTCTTTTTTTTTTTTTTTTCCTGTTGTAGTACTTTGACTATGCAAAGTGAGAGGAAAAAAGATGACTTTGGAGATGGTGAAGAAAAACTCGGGTGAATTACCCACTTTACTATTCACAGACAGACCTACCAATCTCTTCATCTAAGGAAAGGCTGTATGCAAAGGCAATGAGTCAACCAGAATCTGAATGGGAGTCACCTCTTTTTAAAACATAAAACCCAGAGTAGAGCATGGCTGTTGCAATTAAGGGGCTGAATGTCTACCAAGAAAAAAACTTTTTTGGACAACATTTTTTTTTTAAGAAATTTTATTTATTTTCATGGGGTGCTAAGGATTGAACCCAGTTTGTCTCAAACATGCTAGGCGAGCACTCTACCACTAAGCCACAATCCCAGCCCTGGACAACATTTTTATTCCTCAGAAATTTCAACACCACTTCCACAGTCCTCTTTACACTGGATCTTGATAAGACACTTTAACCTCCAGAATATCTGAAATGAGGTAAAAAAGAAAAACCTCACTTGGGCAGATGCCTTTAGTAATTATGAAAACAAGGTCTGCTCTAAAAAGTTCAGTTCAGTTAGAAAAGACTGCATCTTGAATCAATACAACAATGACCACAAATGTCCCAACAGAAGAAAAGTACAGAAGAGAAATGTGGAACTGGGGACTAAGGAGCCGAGCAGAGAATGACTTATACTTTTCACTTTAAATGCTCTATATTGTTAGCATAGTTTAAAAATAACATATCTTTATTTTGTAATTAAAAATAAAAGCATTAAGGACTTTTATCATAATTAATCTACACAAAATTAGTAACATATTAAAAGCCTTAAACATTTAAGCATTTGTTTTTTCATTCTACACACTTTCATTAAAGAACTCTATGGGGGAGTTACAACACGAAACAGTCTCTTTATCAATCTCTTCCAGGATAGCAATTTAGGCAAAGCAGGAAAAATGCAGGACCTCGAAGTCCAAAGACCTGCTTTTAAGTACCTGATAATTCACTTATCAGCCATGTGACCTGTAGTCACAACCTCTGGGTCTTACTTTACTCATCTGTAAATGGTGATAACAATACCAATAGAATTGCTGTAAGGATCGTTTTATAAACTAGTTGATACCATGCGACATTCTTCAAATGCTGATTAATGCAGAGCTTGGTGTTTCACAATAAATATGATCTTCCTTGTCCCAAGATCAGATCTACTCAGAAGAACTATTTCAAGTCTTAAATAAATATATATGGTCTTGACAGTCATCTAAAGAAAATTATTACCTAAAATATCAAGAGAAGCCATACATGAAAATTTTCTCTCTCCTCCTCTCAATTTTGCTGTGGAAAAAAAAAAAAGCCTTAGGAAAAAAATTTTTAAATAGAACAGGAGATGGCTGGCGGGGTAAGGCTCAATAGTAGAGGGCTTGCCTACATGTGCAAGATCCTGAGTTTGATATATAAAAAAAATCATATATGTATATACACACAGAGTTAGAGAAGTTTTTCACAACATTGGATGGGAATCTCCAAAAATCCAGAATCAAAATTTATTTTCATACTCTTTTCTAGATACCCCAAAGCTTCAGCCTGTCCTTTCAAAAGGGAAAAGGTTGACATCTTCTGAAAGGTTAGAAAGAATTTGTATTTTAATGATATAATGATGTCTCTCAAGAGGGACACTACTTCACTTCTCAGTTACAAAACCTCTAACATAGGAGAAATGGGGGGGGGAAATGAATGCTAGAAAGCCTCTTGACGGTTATTAAAATAACAAATTCACAAGTTAATTAGTCCTGACTAAATTCAAACAAATTGTAATAAAGCTAAAATACAAAGCTTAGAGCCATGGCAAAGGATGCTAATACTATGTTTATGTGAGAACTGAACAATGCAGATTGTCAACTCCTTACACTGATGAGGTAAATCGTAATTTTCTACATAGAATTATATATTAAATGCTCTTAGCCAGTTCTACTTGACAATGTCCATGCTTGCAAAATATAATTTATACCAAAATTTGTCTTTATTCCATGTGTTTTGTTTGGGAATTTAACCCAGGGCCTCACACATGCTAGGCAATCACCCTATCACTGAGCTATATCCCCTACCCTATTCCATGCGTTTTTAAAACAAAAATGAGTATTTCTGACATGCACTCACAATGATGGAAAACTTCTATTTTTGTGGTTGTGAAGCTGTCCTTACCATATCCCACCCAGCCAGCAGACCTAATGGGGTGCGCTACTCACGGGACAGCTCTGTTTCCACCCCAGCCAAGGTCTATATATCACCCACAATATCAGGTCTAGCATGTGATCCTCTATTTTGTGCAGTTTTGTTTTGCTTTAGTTCTGGGGATTGAACCCAGGGCTCAGCACCCTACCCAAACCCTCTACCACGAAGCTACATCCCTAGCCTGCATTTTATGGTTTTAATGCTTGAGTTTTGTTGTTGTTTTGCAACACTCAGTTTCTTACAGCAGGAACATATGATACATCTAATATTATTCAATTAACATTTACACAGACCTATTTTTTTCCTACAATAGCTCCAATGAGGCTGTAAGTTTGGAGCTGTCATAGTAAGGTTTTTGATACTTTTAAAACTACTTTGTGGGGGGGGGGGTGCGGGGGGGGGAAGCAAAGACCTACCAATATGTACCAATACAAAGATGAAAAGAAGCATTTCTTTTTAAGGACAAAGAAAACCAAACACTACCACCATCGGAGGAGAGAAAGAGATGTGTGCACCAAGGTAGCCAGATATTAAAACCAGAGACCAAAGGCACAAGAGTAGCACCTGCCTTTTTATGAAGAGATCCTTTTATTTAATGTACTAATTGTGGAACTCTTGAATTATAGAGTGTGGACTTAGATGGCCCTTGAGCTGATACAAGAAAAATAAATGGAGAATTGATATGAAGAAAGACAACCAAATAAAGCTGCAGACTCAAGACCAAAGGGCAGGGGCCCAAGGGTCTTAATAAGAGCAGCCATCATTCTCGTGCAGGTATTACTGTTAAGGAGGAAAAGTACAGGTAGGCAGGCTTGAATCCTCCTGGACATTACCCTTCTCTTCCAAGCCCCAACCCACACTTCTGTTGCACACCTCACCTGCCCTTTTCCCAGGAAGAGGCAGCTGGGACAGGAAAGGTACCAATACAGGGCCAAATGGAGAGGGTGACTTCTGGTTTCCCAGGTCTTCAAGTGAAAATGGGTCATAATCAAGGAGCTTTCTAGTAGTTAGAAAAAAACTAGCTCATGAAAGTCTAAATAAGCTGTACATTTTCTGATCATTGAAACAAATACTGTGAACATACCCTATGGCTCCCACTCTGATCCTACACTAGTTCTTAACCCAGCCTGGACTGACAGAAATGGGCATAGAAAAACCTTTTAGGAGATCACATCAACAGACAGGAAAACTGCAGTCCAAGCACATGCAAGTCTTTGGAAATGAACTTCTACACTGCTGAAGTGGCACTAAAGTGACAAATGACAGTAATCCAATGGACCAACGCCAGCACATTCCACTGCAAACAGATTTGTCTGTTTTGTGTGACAGTGATTCTCCTATGTGTGGCAGTAAGCAGCAATAACAGCCTAATTACAAATTTGAAAGCAAGTTCTTCCTATTATTTTTCATTCTTTGCTACAGTTTCAGAGACAAGTGTCCTGAGTACCATGGTAAATGTGCCACTTGAAAACTCTGATCCATTAAGAAGATGTACTTAAAAAATAAATAAATAAATAAAAATAACCTTATGTAACTAATTTGAGTGGAGATGATACAACGTTTTCCCATTATTTGAATATTGTACTCTAAACACAGCAAAAAGTAAACATGACTGACACAGGTCTGGCATTAAAAAACAATCACCAAACTTTGGAATCCTTTTCTTTAAGTTTTCTTATGTGAAGCACATTTAAAAATCATGTTAGTTTCACATAACAGAAACTGAAACTTTTGCTCTACAGAACAGTTTAGAATCCAGAGGACCCATGGGCTGCAGAACATGAAGGCGAGGCCCTGGATACGATGCACCTGGCACAGCTGATCTGCAGAAACCACTCAGGCAACCATCACCTTAGAAACTTTTATCATCTATAGCCTTAAGTGCTGGGGGAGTGGCTTGGTGGCAAATCACTTGCTCAGCATGCCCACAGACCAGCACCACAAAAACTAAAAAAGGACACGTTTAAATGTTCTGCTGTCACTGTACAAAGGAAAACTATCTTCAACTATCCTTTCAGCATTTCAAATAATTTCATTTGCTTCAGTAGCTCATTACATGAGATTCCAATCAAAATGTATCTCTTTGAGAATTCCACTAATCCACCTGTCAGTTATAAACAAATCTGGTGACACAGTAACACTATGCCATATGCTTTAAGGTGGACCTAAGAAATTCCAACATGTAAATTGTAGGGGCCCCACTTTCTTCAGGTTGAATTCAGAAAAAATGGGGTGAGTCTCTGCATGCAAAGGCAGAGGACAGAAACTGAGGCATGATACCCCAACTGGGTGAGGAAGCATTACTGTGGAGACTTCACTATACATAACTTTGATGGTCACAAGAATTTCTTCAAGTATTAAGATAGAACAAGTAGCTTCAAATGAACTAAATCATTTAATCAGTTCACTTGTGACAACAAATATTCACAAATTAGAAATGTACTTACATTCCAATTGTCAAAGTTCATCACTTGTATTTGTTAAAGATGAAAGATACTGGCATTTGAAATGCTTATGAGTTTCTCATCACTGCACTTCAATCTAGGGAACAGGGTTCAACCAATTCTTTCCAAAAATATGGAAGGCTATAATCTATATTAAAAGTTTAAATTCTAACCTAACAAGTCAATGTGCAAATGGGACCTTCAACTTTGGCTTCTGGTTGTTACTTCCAACAGTAAATAAGTGGTCTGCATACCATGGCACTTAACACATGGAAAGCCAATATTCCCGAATTAATGAATTAACAAACCATTAAGACTAAAAGACAATGAAGACAGAAGGTGACCGAATAAAACACATTTCTTAAAATACTCAGAACAACTCAAGCAGGATCCAATAATTAAACCCTGTCATATATGATTCTATTTATTATTTTTTTTTCAAAAATAAAATTGCACAAAATCGAACTATTGCCTCTGCTCCCTTCTCCTTGAAAGACATTAAAAGAACTTAAACCACAGTGTGAAAGAATAAATCCAAAACACTACTAATATTCATGTTTAGCAAAAGTTTGCCAATCCAATATATTAAAGATGTGTACAGGCATTAAGGTCAGATAAAACTCAAATACTGCGACAATGAACACAAATGAAAATACAATTAAGCTTACATCTTATCACTATTAAGATTTCAATTTTGCATTGTGATTGGTAATTATTAAAGTGAATTATGCCTGAACACACTTTATTCACCTCAAAAATCACAAGGAATATTAAATATTAGTTCATAATGAAGTATTATACTAATCTTAATAATAAGCTATTTAATCAGTAGTTAAGCTGAGCAAAAGGCAAAAAACAAATTCTTAAGAAAATATTTGAATAGCACAATTTGTAAAATCATTCAACTATTAAGTGCCTTTCTGGTGCAAGAAACTGCACTAAGCACTTACAAAAGTAAATGTACAAGTGAACGAAAGTTAAACGGGGGAAGTTCTGATGCAAACTTAAAATCGCAGTTTCCTGTAATATCTAATTTTAAAAATAGGTTTTCGAGTTTTTAATCCCACAATATGCATCAATCACAAGTTATTAAAATCACTGTTTAAAAGAGGTCGACTTCATCTGCCCAGAGACTACAAAAACCAATTGCTTAAGAGTTATTTTACTCCCCACCAGTTTTCCAAATAGCTACTTTGTTTTATTTCCCAAATTTCATACAAAAGCACACTGAGATGGTACAAAAGTGTGCAACAATTTCTAGGGATTAGACGTCAACAAATCAGGGGCCTAAGGCAAGCATGACAAGTAACGACCCAGGCTGACTTTTAGCCTGAATAACTGCAATTTGGGAGAAGGGAGCACAGCATGGGGGTGGGGGGAGAACTCGACCCTGAATGCACACCTCCCCTTTTACTCTCTCTGCTCCGGATTACTCTGAACGGCCCCCGAGTTGGGGCTTCTGCTCTGACAGGGTGTGTTACTGTCAGACTGGCTCGGGTGCATCTGTGCAAAAGATGTCACTCAGAGGCAAGTGCAAATGCGGTCCCCGCGACTTGAGTCGACTTCTTGGCAGCAGCGCCTCCGGATGCTGCGCAGCGGCTCGGGTCTGGAAGCCGGAGCAGGCGCAGCCCGCGTGGCCGAGCCGCTGGAGGCTGGATGCGGGCGTGGGGCGCGGGCGACAGGGGCGCGGTGACCGGCACGCAGAGGCGGCCCCCGCCGCGGGGCCCACGCTTCGTCTGGGCTCGACCGCGGCCCGCAGGCACGCGGAAGCCCTCCCTGCCCGGCCCGCGGCGCCCGCGCCCCGCGCCCGTCCCGCGGCCCGGGGGCGGCCGGGCACAGAGGGGCGCGGCGCGGGGCCTAGGCCAGCGGCGTGCCCGCGCCGCCCCTACCGCGCCCGCCCGCCGCGGTGCCGTCCCCCCTACCGCCCGGGGCGCTGCCTTCCGGTCGAGGGCGCGACCGAGCTACCTGCGGGTTGCGGAGGGCCATGGCGGCCCGTTTCAATGGGACTCGGCGCTGCTCCGGCGCCTCACGCCGCGTCCCCCGCCGCCGCCATCTTCTCGCCGCACGTCCACGCTCGCAGCGGCCGCCGCGCCTGCGCACTGCCGCGCCGGGGCGGGGCGGGGCGGGGCGGCGTGCGGCGCGCCTGCGCCTCTCCGGGGGGCGTGTCCCAGCACCGCCTCCGCAGCCCCGCCCCGCGCCGCGCTCTGCGCGCCTCTCGCGGAGCCCGCTGTCCGCCCTACCCGGTAGCCGCGGGCAGGGCCGGCTGAGGGCGCGTGGAGGCGGGAGGGCGGAGGCGCGGCAGTCCGGGTCGCGCGTCGCCTGCAGGAGCCCGGGACCTCGCGCCTCCCCGCCCTCCGCGGCGGGGCTCGGAGTGGGCGCTCGAGGTGCCCGCGGACGCCTGGTTTATGGTGACCACGCTTCCGCCCATCCGTTCCCTCGCGTCGGCTCCACGCGTGCCGCGCCTTGCTAGGTGGGCGTCGGAGAGTGGGGCGCCGGGCCGGGGCTGCGAGTGGCGAGCGCCGCGTCGCCCGCGCACGGCTCCCGGCCGCAGCCCCGGCCCCGCGGCCCGCTTCCCACTCTGCGCTGGGACCGATGCCTTGGCTCTCCTGAGCCTCGGTTTCCTCACCTGTGGTTGAGACGGTTGAAATGCCTCACTCGCGACCTCTGTGAGCTCACTGGCCAGGAGAGCTCTCGGTAAAGACCGGGTTATTATTCACTCCCGAGGCTGGTTTCCTTGTCAACGAATATCTAGAGATGAGGATAGGACCCAGCCCCACGTGCCATGAAACGGTGGACCACAGGTGGGATGCCGTGACGAACATTAAGTGGTAGGGAAGGATTGTTCTGAAATAAAAGAGCTAAAGGATAGCAGCCAAATACGATGCATCAGCCTTAATTGGACCACGGTGCTTTTTAAGCCTGTTTCACTATTTATTTTCTGACGATTGGAGAAATTTGAACTTGCATTGGATATAGATGATTAGTGAATTATTGGTGATTTTCATAGTGTAAAAAATGATTGTCTCCATCCATTCTCATGGATTGTCCTCACTGTTAGAAGATGCATTCTGAAGAAGTTAGGGGTGAATATAAATGCCTGTCAACTTTTTTTTTAACAGCTCAAGTGAGACAAACCTTTAATCCCAATGGCTTGGAAAGCTGAGAGGACTGCGAGTTCAAGGCCAGCCTCAGCAACTTAGCGAGGCCCTAAGCAACTTAGCAAGACCCTGTCTCAAAATTAAAAAAAAAAAAAAAAATTGAAGAACTGGGCATGTGGCTCAGTGGTTTGGCACCCATGGGTTCAATCCCTGGTACCAAAAAAAATCCATATCACACAGATACATATGAAGAGACAGAAAATGTGGTAAATGTTAATAATTATTGAAACTATGTGGTGCTGTATTTCAACTTTTCTGTTTGAAATTTTTGATAACAAAAAGATGGGGAAGACAGAGTGTATCATTATGCATCCCTGCTTTGATGACACCGTGTGAAAACCCTACCTGCACATGGAGAGAGCACCTGCATGGAATATGAAATCCTACTGGTGATTTACAGTAGGCGTGTGTAATTTGTCATAATGTTGCTAGAGCAAAAATAAACTTTTAATAAATGACACTCAATCTTCGCTTCCAAATAATTCACAGAAATGTTAATACATGGTTTTAAAACAAAGAGATAAATGGGATATAGGCCCAGGTACTTGCCATGAATCTAGGGTCAATGGAGGAACCTGGGATTCAAAGCAGACTCCCCATTGGCTGCATGAACTTTGGCAAATGGCCTAACCTTTCTATGAGGATCCTGTATGAGATATGGTGGGCAGAATAAGCCCCTCACCACACCCCAAAGATGTGCACATCCCAACCTTGGGACCCTGTGCCTGTGTGACCTTCCCTGGTGGAAGGGGTGCTGCAGAGGTGGCTACGCCAGAACCTTGAGATGGGAGCACGCCCCGGAGCATCCGGCTGGGTTCATGTCACCAAGGGAAATGGGGCACAAGAGGGACGGAAGACAAGGAGATGTGCCCCAGCAGAGCTGGAGAGAGGGAGGACTTGGAAGGGGCTATTGATGCTGGCTTTGAAGGTGGAGGGGACAGGGGAACCAAGGAGGGCAGGTGCCTCTAGAAGCTGGAAAGGGCAAGATACACCCCTCCAGAGGGAACGAGGGTGGGCTCACTGCCTGTGCCTGGATTTAGCCCAGCGAGTCTTCTAACCTGCAGAACCGTAAAACAAGCCTTCAGCGTGGGTTTAAGCCAGTGAATTGTGTGATAATTTGTTACAGCAGCAATAAGAACTGATGCCGGGTAATACCCCCGCCCAGCACGCTCATGCCAGGAGGAAGTGAGTGCAGACCCAGCACACAGGGTGTGACCCTTCTACCTTCTGTTTAACAGTGGTCAGGGAGCTTTCATTATTGTTTCCAGAGAGGGCGTGAGCCTCCCGCAAGGAGGTCACTTTGAAATGGGTCTGCTGAGTAGTTGGGTCTTGCCAGAGGGTCATGGGGATCCTATTTCCCATATACACCAGGGGAAACTGGTCTGGCACACAGCAGTTGGTTGTCGACCCACGGGGGCAGAGTATTTCAGTTTTCCTACATGGAAATAAATGGAACTCTGATAAAACAGAAGTGTACCATAGCTGCGTGACCCTGGCAGGTTCCTAACCTCTCTGGACCTCAATTTCCTCATCTGTAAAATTGGGAGAAATAATACCTCCCAGGGATGTAGTGAAAAAAATACGGAAGGAAATAACACGTAAATTGCTTAGCAAGATGTCTGGCATAAATGGTGGAATCTGCCTGGGCCCAGTGGCACACACATCATCCCAGGAACTGAGGAGGACGAGGCAACAGTATCTAAAGTTCAAGGTCAGCCTGGGCAACTTAGTGAGACCCTGTCTCAAAATAAAATCATTCTTAAAAAGTGGAGATGTAGTTCAGAGGTACATCCTTTATGCCCAGCATGCAGAAAGTCTTGGGTTTCATATCCAATACTGAAAAAAAAAAAGGTGGAAATTATCATCATTCCCAGAAACCTTAGAAAGAAAGGTGATGTCGTCACAGGAAGGGCTCAGCACATGTGATATTTATTACCGAGGATGAAACTCAAGCCTTCAAACGGAAATTAGAAACCCAATCCACCACATGAGCTAGATGGAGTCCCAGTAAGTAAAGATTTTCTGGTGAGATTGGTGTGATAGTAACAAATGTGATTTTTAAAAAATAACAAATAATGGAAAGTTTGAACATTTGGAAGATCTGCATAACTGAATGAGTCAGTTTTTTTCCAAATGACCAGTTCAGGATGTTATAAAACCATGCACATCTGTGAGCTGGGCGTGGTGGTGCACGCCCGTGGTCCCAGCTACTCACAGGCTGTGACAGGAGAATCACTTGAGCTCAGGATTTCCAAACCGGGTTGGGCAACTGTGTAAGACTTTTTTCAAAAATCATGCCGAAGTAAAAGAACCATTCAAAACACAAGACAGGCCAGTGGATTTTAATCTAACAGTGCGAAAAATTAACTGATATGATTCCACATATCACCTTGTAATTTTCCTTTAGGAAAGGTATCTGCCTGAGATGTGTTTCAAGGGAAGAGCACTTGCCTGGCACACATGGGGCCTAGGTTCCATCCCCAGCACTGAAAAGAAAAATTTAAAAAAAGAAATGTATCTGCTTTTGGCATCAACAAAGAAAACTACCTCCCACTTAACTAAAATGGTTATTTCCTGTACTTTTTATACCATTGTGTTGTTTTTGTTTTTTCGGTTCAGGGATTGAACCCAGGGGCACTTAATTACTGAGTCACACCCACTTTTTATATTTTATATTTTATTTAGAGACAGAGTCTCAATAAGTTGCTGAGGCTGCTTTGAACTCAGGATCCCCCTGCCTCAGCCTCCTGAGCCCCAGGGATTACAGGTGTGCACTACCCGCCTGGCTTAGTCCCTGTACATTTTAGGAAAAACCCTCTTCCTCCTTTTCCTAACCACATTATCTGTGAGAGCTGGATTTTCTTCATACACTTCAACCAAAACAACTATGTAGTACCAGATTGAACACAGCAGCCAATATGAAAACCCAGCTGTTTTTCTTATTAATTCAGATACTAAAGCAATTTGCAAAAACAAAATAGTGCTGCTCTTCTCACTAAATTGCTTTGTTTTAGGAAGTAATTATTTTTCACAACAAAATATGCTATTTCTGTTGACATACGAACTTGTTATTTTCTTAAAAAAATTTTATACATATTTTTAAATATCTCAGGGGTTTTTTGTTTGTTTGTTTTTGTTTTTTGGTTTTTTTTTTTTGCTTGTTTTGTTTTGCTGTAGTGGGGATTGAACTCAGGGGTGCTCTACTCCTGAGCTCCATCCCCAGACCTTTTTGGTCTTTGTTTTGAGACAGGATCTCACTAATTTGGTGAGGTTGGCCTCTAGTTTGAGATCCTCCTGCCTCAGCCTCCCAAGTCCCTTGGACTACAGACATGCACCACCACACCTAGTCCAGTTTTATTTTTTAATACAGTAAACAACAATAGATATCACTGGCAAAAACCAAAGCATTTTGAAATCATCTATGTATCTATATCTATCTTTCAATCTATCTAGAGTTTTACATTTTACTTTTGCATTGCTAGGGATGGAACCCAGGGCCTCACATGCATGAGGCAAGCCTCCCCTGCTGAGACACACCCGGGGCCTGTGGTGAGAATTTTAAGGATGGAAAGAGACCATGGATGTGGGGGCGCCAGCTCCCGGCCCTGGCCTGCTCCGCTTCCTGCCACTGCCCGTCCTGCCTGCCTGCGCCTTTCTTTCCACCAGGGTTCGCAGCCCTTTACTTGCTCCAGAAGGACTCCTGGACCACGTGGCTGTCCCTCCGTCCTCCCGCTTTGCTCTCCCCACCGGCTCTGGTCCCTCGCTGCCCTTCTGTGCCAGGTGTCCTTCATGTGTCCTCCACCAGGACCCAAGCTCCAGGAAGCTGCCATGTGGCCTCCTTCTCCAGGTTCCTGCAGCGCCAAGACCAGGGAGTTCCAGGCGCTCCGAAGAAGCTGCTCCTGGAACATGTGCCGAATGAATGAACAGAGGGCCTCATTTGATCCCCCAAACCCAATAGTGTAACGGGTTCACTTGATGCTTCCACTATATCCCTTGTGGCTTTGAGACGTAGATGGTTTTTCTTTTTCCCGACCTTTTCCCTAACCTTCTCTCCGATCTTCTTTTCCCTGAAATCCTCCTCCCTGTCCTTCTTTTCCCTGATCTCCTTCCAGATCTCTCCCCTCTAATCTTATTCCCTCTGAATCGCCCTTTAAAATCCCCCTGTTCTGCTGATGGGGAGAATCACAGCCTTTGGGACAGGAGTCCCCTGTGTTTCTCCTTTGCTAACAAAGCAATAAACCTTCTTTTTCCTTTTTCTTAAAACTGTGTCCTCATTATTGGATTTGCACGGGGGACAAGGACTGAGCTTTTGGCAACCTGGGGCAGGTAACTACTGGTGTCCTCTTTCAGGGCTGGGAGTCTGCAGGAAAGCAAGTGACTTGTCTAAGGTCACACAGCTCATACCTGGTGCAGATCCAGAATCAAAAATAGATTTTCAAATGCAGAGTTTAGATCTTATTTGAAAATTGAGTGAAACCAAGCACCATAAAAAGATGTCTGAGACAACCTGAGGTGTGCTAGGCACAGCCTTGAGGATAAGACCTGCTGACCAGTAGGTGTGTCTGGAGTGACCGCAGTATTGTGGTCTTGTGTGCTCTGGGAGACGCAGAGAACAAGTGGTATCTTGTGTGGGATCTGCCTTAAAATATCTGAGGGCAAAACAGAGAGGGAAAAGGAGTAGACAAAGCAAATATGGCAAAATCTTGATAACGGTGGAACTTGAGAGCTGTGTCAGAGGAGCAGGAACCAAGAGGAGCAGGGGAAGGGCCGCGAGGGAGGAGAGAAGGGAGCTGGCCGAGGCGGGAGGGCCAGGCAGGAAGGGACTTCCAGGGAAGCACAGTCTCCAGTCTCAGCGAGGTCACCCGGGAGTCTCCCGCCACCCTAGGCACCCCAGAAGATCACCAGCCTACCTGCCGCAGTAGTTTCCTGTAGCTGCTGCAACAAGTGACCACACATTAGGTGACTTACAGCAATGAAAATCCATTTTCTTACAATTCTGGAGGCCGGAATTCCAAAATTCAGGTAACGGCAGGACCTTGCCCCCTCTGGAAGCTCTCAGGGGGCTCATTATCCGTTGTTCTAACAGAATACACGAGACCACATAACTTATAAGAAGAGAGGTCTATTCAGCTTGCACTCCTGGAGGCTGGACGTCCAAGGCCACAGCTCCGGCATCTGCAGAGGCCTCCTCCCTACCTCACAACATGGCGGAGTGCATCACAGGCCAGAGGGAAGCCAGCTGAGGTCTCTCTTCCTCTTCTTATAAGGCCACTAATGCCATCAAGGGGCCCACCCTCATGACGTCATCGAATCCTAACTACCGCCCAAGGGCCTACCTCCAAATGCCATTAACATATGGATTTGGGGATTAGGTCTCTTGCTTGTGAAATCTGGGGGACACACTGAAACCACAGCAGAGGGAGGCTGTTTCTAGCCTCTCTCACAGCTTCCATTGTCACCAGCAATCTTGGTGTCCCTTGGCTCATAGAATCATTGCTCCAATCTCTGTGTCCCTCACTGGGTGGCTACCTCTTGTTTGGCTTTGTCCCTGTGCCACTTAATAAAACCAACACAGACGGTCCTCCATCCAGAGCCAAATTATTAGGTAGGAGTTCAGGGACACCAATATGGTGGAGGCAGAGTACAAACAAGATGCCTTTGGAGGACAAGACAGGGAGACAAGTCATGTCCCGTCCCTGTTTACAATAAGTCCCATCACCATGACAACTCCGGTCACTGAGGACTTATCACCATGACAACTCCCACCACAGATTCAATATTTTAAAATGACCAGTGGGGGTAGGTTTTCTAAAGAAACCAATGGGGAAATCTGGACAATGTTCTGGTCAAGTATCCTGAGGTAAGCAGTGGGGGCAGCGGGGGTCTTCTCTCCGTCCGGGGGAGGGAACGCTCCACAGCAGGCGGGACACTGGTTCCCAGACCCAGAGTCTCTCCTGCTCACCCACCCGCTCTCCGTGCAGAGTGCCGAGTCCGCCTTCGCCTTCGCTTCCCGGTCGCCTGCACTTCGCCTGCCTCTGGTGCGTGCCTTACTCCGTTCTCCGTTTGGAGTGCCAAGGACCCACTGGACCCCACTGGACGCCAGCAATACCAACGTCAGGTCTCAGGTGAAATCTGGGGGACGCTGAAACCAGAGCACAGGGAGGCTGTTCCCAGCCTCTCTCCCAGCTTCCAATGTCACCAGCAATCGTGAGGGTGACATCATTTAGAGCCCCAAGTTATGGCTTGCCCTGCTGGACAGTGTTATCTGAATTCGTTGGTCTTTAAACGTGAAACTCGGCCTGCCCGGGAGGAAGTGGGGACAGAGAGGGAGCCGGCTTCTGGCCTCTGGTCTCCTCTGGGCTGTGACCTGCTCACGCCTTGACGGTGCTGTGTTTGGACCAGCTTCCCTGGTCAGTTTTTCTTGTCTTCTCTCTCTCTCTCTCTCTCTCTCTCTCTCTCTCTCTCCCCCCCCACCGAGTGGAAGAATTCATGTAGCTGACGTCTGTTCTTGGTCAACTGTCCCTGTCACACAACTCCTCTTCTGCACACGGTGCTTATCTCCCCCCCATCTTGTCCCTCCTCAGCAGCAGGGACAAGATGGTGGAATTCAGGCACCACCATCCTAAAGGAAGCCAGCCAGGGGAAAACCACTGCAGATGGAAGTAAAGAAAAACAGAGGGCACAGCCTTTGTCTGGATTCCTTTTTTTTTGATCCCTGGGGCACTTAACCTCTGAGCCCCATCCCAGCCCTTTTGAGACAGGGTCTCACTAAGTTGCCGAGGCTGGCCTTGGACTTGTGATCCTCCTGCCTCAGCCTCCCGAGGGCTGGGATTGCAGGCGCCTGCACCATTCTTAATTCAGCCCCCAGCTCAGCCTAAGACCTTGGAGAAACTGCTAATTTTTGTGACTTTGTCTCCTGCGTAACGAGGGAGCCATCTGCCTTGCTCACCTCGTGGGGTAGAGACCAAGATGAACCGAGATGACAGGGGTGACTTGAGAAGCGGCCATTCGGGGCCACACGCTCGCGGCATCCATGAGCTGAAGCAGCGGCGCTGCCGCCTAGAGCTGGTTTTTCTTGGTGCGGTCACCCTGCAAACCTTCCTTTTCCCACTTATAAAGAAACTCTTATTTTCCATCCATTTCCGTCTGCCATGGGATTTTCTTTTCTGCCAGACAGACACCGCGGGGGAAGCGTTCGTTCTGTCCCCGTTAGCCTACACAAATGCATCCTTTTCTACTCCAAAGGCAAGATGGACTAGTGTGAGAAAGATCCCTGACCCCGGCGCCCCAGTGTGTGACCGAGGTCCAGTTCCCGTTAAGCTGGCGGTTACGGGGGATGCGAGGGGAGTCCAGGGGTCTGCACTTGTCCCGGCTCCCCGCCCAGCAGCAGGTGCCCGTGAGCAAGTCCACTGGTGCAAGCCCCAGGTCCCCTGCTGTGCTGGTGCTGGCGGTGGTTTCGGGTGGAACCAGATGGTGACTGCCCACCACAGCAGTGTGGACAGGAACGTGGAGAGGGCCCAAGACCCCCAGGAAGCCAATGCAGCTGACGCCCCGGGGTGGGGCCCGAGTCCCAGCCTGGAGGTGCTCTGTGAACTCCTGGATGCACAAAGCTCGAGAGTCACGGCCATGCCAAATCAGCCGTCCTGGATCAGGAGCCGTGGAGGAGCCTGGTGACAGGGAGGAGAATGGGAGGACTGCACTGCGACAGGCGGGGGAGGACATGTCCTCCCAAGGGCACATTTCTGGCCTGTTGTGGGCAGGCCCTGAGGAGTGTTGGACTCCACAGAGAGCCTCAGCGTGCCCTCCGTCTGAGCAGACGCCAGCAACCTCAAGCCCAGGGAAGGCTGCTCCTCTGTGGGTAGCTGCAGGGACCTGCCCGGCCCTGCCCTTCCCCACCCCAGCGCCCGCTCTGTGCTGAAGGCGCCGCGGGGTTCCTGCCCTGCCCACAACCAGCAACTTCGCATCTCAGTCCTGACCTGGCTTCGCAAGGCGCCTGGGGCGGCCTGGGCTTAGTTGGGCCGGGCTGACCGTGAGGTGCTGGGCTGCCGAGCAGACACACACTTTGACCCACAGGCTTGTGACGTGGACTGTTTCTCTCCCACTTCAGATGCTTGGTTTTAATGGAAGTTTAAAAACTAAAAGGCCTGCTTACCATTTGATAGGTAATGCTGTGCTGTGGATCTGCACACAAGCCGCTGCTGCAGCTAGCGGGCTCCCACGTCCACCACAGTGGTTCCCAACTTAACTTCCTGGACGGGCTCCAGGGGGTGGCCTCTGGACTGGCGGGGGCGCCGGCCACCTGTCCTGGGCTACCCTGATGAGTGCCACGACCTCCAACAGGCTGGACGAAGGGCAGACACAGGGACCAAGGCTCATCCTGCCTAAAATCCCGCGGGGTTTAGTTCTGTCTGAAGCAGTGCAAGCTCCACGGGGCCACTAGCCGCTGCCAGGGAGGAGCGACCTGGAAAGAAGAGGCGGCCCTGGCTGCCACTCTCAGCCACCGCCCAGGTCTTCTCCCTCGGGAGCTGAGGGGGCCAGCGACTTTCATCTAATCCAGGGCGCAGGGAGCCGCCCAGAGGGAGCCTGGCACACACCACACCACACACACACACCACACACACACACCACACCACACACCACACACACCACACCACACCACACACCACACACACACACACACACCACACCACACACCACACCACACACACACCACACCACTCACCACACCACACACACCACACACACACACCACACCACACACACACACACCACACACACACCACACCACACACACCACAACACACACACCACACACACACACACACACACCCCACACACACCACACACACACACAGACACCATGCACATACACACACACCACACACACACCACACCACACACACACACACCACACACACACACACACACAGACACCCCCCCACACACCCCCACACACACAGACACCATGCACACACACACCACACACACCACACACACACACACAGACACCATGCACACACACACCACACACACCACACACACACACACAGACACCATGCACACACACACACACACCACGCACACACACAGACACCATGCACACACACACCACACACACCACACACACACACACACAGACACCATGCACACACACACCACACACACCACACACACACACACACACCACGCACACACACCACACACACACACACACCACACACACAGACACACACACACACTGCTGAGCTGGGCTGGCCAGGGTTAGCGCACACCAGGCAGGCGCTGCAGCTCCTGGGTAGCCAGCTGCCTGGAAGCTGCGTCCGTCCCTGCCGGGCGACCGCGCCCCCCAGCTGCCCCGGCGGTCCCCACTCCTACGACAGTGGCGGCGTCCTCCCGCTGAGCTAGAAAGGAAAGCCCATCCGTCCTGGAGACGCTGGACAACTCCAGGAGGTCGACCCGAGGGACCGGGCTGGTGCTGCTGCCTGCAGGCGCACGTCGTCCCTGGCCTTCCTTGGGGCGTCCGTGGACATCTCTGGGTCCAGGCAGCCACACTGCACTGGTCACAGAGAGAGACCCAAAGGAGAGGGGCGTAGAGATCTGCCTTGACGGCGGCGGGAGGCGAGCAGGGTCTCGGCCCTGGTGCCGCGGGGACGGCTTCCGTCTGTGTCGGGGGCTGGCGGCAGCGGGGGACCTGCGGTCACAGCAGCCCACGCTGGCAGTTTGCTCCCCGACTCCCTCCCGGCCACCACGGCTGCTCCACGCTGGTGACCACAGTGCTGCTGAGGGCACGCTGACAGGGTGGCCCGCAGGCAGGCGCGAGCCGCTGTCTGGGGAGCTGCTGAGCGGGAGGCCTGTTCTCCAGCGAAGGCGGTGGGCGCTAGGCCCGCCCCCACGGTGCTCCTCCCCATCCTCTCCAGGTGTGTGCGCCCTGCCCGTGGGGCGCGCGCCAGACCCACAGCAGGGGCCGCGGCCTCCACAGGGGAGCCCGCTGCGCTCTCCTGCCCGCTGCGAGGAAGCCTAGCTGGCAGCCCCGGCTCAGCGAGAGGTCGACAGCAGCGAGAGCAGTCGGCCCCCTTAGAACCACGCACTCCATCAAGGCCACTCACCCGTCTAATTTAGTCTTTCCAGGTGGCCGTTGACAGAGGTGACTGAAGTCGTGGCTCGGGGGACTCCAGCCTTGTACCTGGCCCACTTCTTTTTCTGCCCACAGTGGGTGACCAGGTGCACAGGGCACAGCCTGGCCTTGGGGGTGTCCCCCTCACTGCCCTCTTCCAGGACCCGGCTTGTGCGGTGTGGTCTCCAAGTGGGTCCTCTTGTGGACATTTCATTAGTCAGGGTTTCCAGAGAAGCAGAAACAGAAGGATGTAGAAACAGTTTTTTCTTTCTTTTGGAACCGGGGCTTGAGCCCAGGGGTGCTTTTCCAGCAAGTCACATCCCCAGCCCTTTTTACTTTTGATTTTGAAACAGGGTCTTGCTAAATTGCTTAGGGTCTCATTTAGTTGCTGAGGTTGGCCTCGAATTTGCCAGCTTCTGGCCCCAGCCTCTTGAGTTGCTGGGCTTATGTGTGGCATTGCCCCTGGCAGATGTGAATATAGCTGGTTTTTTTTTAAGTGCTGGAGATGGAGCCCAGGGCCTCCAGCGCTGGGCAAGTGCTCTACCACCGAGCCGCACCCCAGCCCTACAGTTTGGATCTTGAATATTCCCCCAAACCCATGCATTGCAGGCTTGCAATTGCAGGCTTGGTCCCTGGCCGCAGGGTGGTGGAGCCTTCAGGAGGTGGGGCCTAGTGGAAGGAAGCAAGATTGGGACCCTGAGCCCCCCTCCTTCACTCTTCACCTCCCAGTTCCATGAGGTGAGCAGTCCTCCTCTGCATGTGCTCCCACCCTGATGGACTGTGTCACCTCAGGCCCAAAGGCAACGGGTCAACTGACCATGGACTGAAACCTCCAAAACTGAGCCCCAAACCCTCTTCCTTCCTTCCTATTTTCTTTTTGCAGTGCTTTGTACATGCAAGGCGAACACTCTACCACTAAGCTAAATCCCTAAACCTTTCCTTCTTATAAGTTGTTTATCTCAGGTGTTGTGTCACAGTGACCAAACACTGACACAGAGGTAGACATATGGAGAGAGATACACTGATTGCAAGTAATTGGTTCCCAGGATTCTGAAGCTACTGGCATGCCCAACATCTGCAGGGTAGACCTGCTGGCTGGAGACCCAGGGAAGAGCTAATGTCGCAGTTCAAGGCCAAAGCCTGCCTGCTGACAGAATTCCCTCATCAGGGGAGGTGAGTCTTTGTTTTCTAAGGCCTTCAACTGATTGAATGAGGCCTACCCACACCATGGAGGACAATCCACTCCACGTCCACCAATTTAAATTTAATCACAACTAAAACACTTTCTGAGAAACATTTGGAAAAGTGTCTGACCACAAAGTTGGGTGCTGTGGCCCAACCACGTTGACACGCAACATCAACCATCACGGGTGCATTGACCAAATCAAGATTCTAGACCTGCAAAATCAAAAGCCAGACCTTCACACATAGTGGACCTATCAAACCGCTGTCCTCCAGGGGGAACATCCCCAGCAGTCAGCCAACTGTCCTCCTGGATACCTCCATGGCAGGACGATTACTGAGTCTTGGACTGTTAGTGCTGAGGGCGTCAGAATCTGCTGACTTCCCATTTCTCAAGGAGTGCTGGGTAGGCGCCCTCTCTGTTCACAGAGCCAGAGAGTGGGAGGGCACCAAGGACAGCCAGTGTGGGGCATCCTGGTCTCAGCAAAGTTAAATTGGCATTATCTACCAGACTTTCAGAGGCCGTGTCCTCTCTCTGAGGGGAGATATTGCCTCCAGAGTACCCCAAACATTTTGTGAGCACAAACTCCTAGCCTAGCAGACAGGGCTCCACAGGTCACTCTCTGAGGGACACTAGTCTCTCTCTGTCTCACCCCCAGGTGTGAAGAACAGAAATGCAAAGAGATGAAGCATCCTGCTCAGGGGTCTGCCACCCAGCCACAGCTAAAAGTGACACCTGACTTGCGGCCCTGAGCTCTGACCATGTTGCAGAGAGGTGATCAGTCCTGACTCTGAAGGCAGGGGACACCAAGTAGGGCCTTGCTGACACCAGTGAGTGACAGCAAGGCATGGGAAGCCACGTCTCCTGGTTCAGGGAAACAGGGGAGGCCCTCGGCATGGCGTTCAGGAACGGAGAGTTGCATATAGGAGGTGCGTACTTTCAGCGTCTTTGGAAGACTGGGAGAGTGGGGCCCAGGGCCCGTGGGGAGCGAACCACTGCCACAGTGTGCCAGGTAAACCGACCCTCTCAGAGGAACCCCGGTCTCGGATCCGCAGACGGATGCCAGAAGCCTATTCACTGGGCTGGGAGCATCCCAGTGCTTCCTGGGCTGTCCACAGGAAGGGGTGCCACAGTGTGTGTCCTTGCAGAGGCGTCGCTGACCTTTGGCTACATCTGTGCTTAGCTGGGGTGAAGCTGGGGTTCAGGTCTGGCCAGATCAAACCAGGAACAGTGGTTGGCTGTTGGGCAGGGACTTTGCCCAACCGGGAAGGCGGGTGGATGGAGAAAGGAGGCAGGTGCCTGGGAGGGCTCTTATGGAATCCCTGAGGGCTCCTGAGAATGGGGTGGGCGGCAGGCCTATGGCTCCAGAGCCCCCTCTGGAGGATGCCCTGAGCTCTGCGCCCACCAGGTCTCCAGTCTCCCGGGTTTAGAACCAGTTCTAGGTTCCAAGCAGGGAGTTGAATCCTGGCTCACAACCCGCAGCTCTTGAGAGAGCAACAGACCCTGAGGAACGGGGTGAAGTCCTTCCTAATATTGCAGCGGTTTTGCTGAGATGCACTTCACATGCCATACGTCCTTAGCAAGTGCATAACCCAGTGATTCTTCAGAGCCACAGAAATGCTCAAGCGTCCTTACCGAGGGCACCCATGCCCTTCTGCCATTGTTCCCTCTCCCCTCCTAACCTCTCCCCATCCCTGGCAATCACTACTGTGCTTCCTGTCCCCAGGGATCTGCTTGTTCAGGACACTTCCTATGACCAGGTCGTCCAGTGGCCCTTCGTCTGGCTTCTCTCACTCGGTGCAGTGTTCCAGCTTCATCCATATTGTAGCGTGTGTCAGAGCTCACTGCTCTTGATGGCCGAGTAATAGTCCACCATTCAGTCAGCTTTTCAGTCACTGTGACCAGGAGAACTGACAAGAACAGTGTAGAGAAGAAAAGCTTATTTTGGCTCATAGTTTCAGAGGTTTAGTTCGTGGTTGGCTGACTCCATAACTCTGGGCCCAAGGTGAGCCAGAACATCATGGTGGAAAGCCGTGGCAGAGGAAAGCTGCTCAGGACATAGCACCAGGAAACAGAGAGAGCTCTGCTCAGCAGGGACAAAATATATACCACAAAGCCACACCCCAAGTGACCCACCTCCTCCAGCCACACCCTACCTACTTTCAGTTACCACCCAGTTAATCCCTATTAGTGGATTAAGGCTCTAAGAATCCAACCATTTCACCTCTAAACTTTGATGTGTTGTCTCACACATGGGCTTTGGGAGGACACCTCACATCTAAGCCATTGAGTGGAGGGACCAGGTTTTGTGTATCCATTGTGCATCTATGGTCTCTCACGTTAGCAGTAAATGACTGTTATTTGTTAAAATTCAGGGACACACACCTACACACACTCACTTACACACAAAGAATAAGTTCCACTGTTGATATTTTGAAAGAACATAGCAGCTTTGTGTTAGTCATCTTTCTATTACTATAACAAATTCCTGAGATAAATAAACTTAAAAAGAGAGAGGAAAGGTTTACCTTGGCTCAGTTTGGGAAGTATCAGTCCATGGCTGATTAGCCCTGATGCTTTGGTCCTGTGGTGAGGAACAAGTGGTGGAGGAGTCCCTTTTGCCTCATGATGGGTGCAAAAGAGAGAAAGTGAGAGACAGTCCTCTTCCAGGCCCACCCCCAATTACCTAAGACCGCCACAGGGCCCCGCCTCTTAAAGACTCCGCCATCTCCCGACAGCGCCATGCTGGGGCCAGGCCTTAACACCTGGGCCTTTGGGGGACCCTTGTCCCAAGCACGGCAGGCTTCTACTCCCTATCTGCTGGAACGGTCCCCTGGCTGCCAGCTGAGCACGACTCCATGCACTCCGAGGCGTCCAGTCCCACAGGCCTGCTTTGCCCTCTGGAGCAGCCCAGGAGGGGAGCCACACCAGGGGGCGGCTCAGCCCGCCCCCAGGAGGGGAAGCTCCCTGGGTCTTGCTCTCAGCCCTTTTCCACGTCTCGGTGCAGCATCCTTCACATTGCAAAGGCATGGGTCACTGTCCCCGGTCCAGCTGCCATGGCCCACGAGAGGCTGCAGGCCCTCATCGCCACATTCCTTCATGCAGCAGGCACAGCTCTCCTGTGCAGAGGGGCGTCATTCCTGCTCCCGGCGCTGTCACCTGCCCGCTCCCAACTGCTGCTTCTCCGTCCTGGCACGCTCCAGGCACAGCTGAGGAGCTCTGCAGCCAGAATTCCCATGCCTACCTTCTCCACCCCGGCACCGTCCCTCAGGGTGGCACGTTTGCTTCCCTGGCCCCTGCTGGACCTGGTCTTGGTCAGTACCACTCTGCCCATGGACCTGGAACCTGGGCAGGTGTCCCCTGTGTCTAGAGCAGCACCTGCCCTCAGGCGCCAGGCGGCAGTGAGCTGAGTGGTCCCTAAAGAGGTGGGCGTGTCCTTGAGAAAATGGGCGTGGCTTCAGCTCACTCATGGAGAGTTCTAAAGACAAGGCTGGGCATCCGTTCCCTGTCCCCCGTCCCATAACCATGGCCTCGCTACTGCCTGTGGCTTAGGTGACAGCAATCTTGCTGACTGACTAAAAGAACTTCCCTGTTCACCTCTTGGTGTCCGGTGGAAGCTCCGGGGACACAAGACTGAACCCACCAGTGACTTGGTTGTTTCAGAGGTGTGGGAGCCTGTCTGGGCCAGCAGACCCGGTCACCACCTGGCTTGGGCGTTGTACAAGGTGCCTCTGGAGTCCCCGCTCTGATTCTAGCCATTGCAACAGCAGACTTGGTCACAGGCTGGCTCTACGACACTGCCCCGGCTCGGAGAGCAGCGGAAGTGGGCATGGCAGACCTCAGGGCAGCAGGCCCCCTGGCAGGCCCACGTCCAGCCCTCACTGCCCGGGCAGGCCCAGGACATACCCTCCACTGCGGTCGGGAGGCAGATCTGCCAGGTCACTCGCCCTCCTTCTGGCCAGGAGGCACCACTGTTTCCTGCCTGTGATGGCCCTGAGGACTGCAGCGCAGGGACAGTCCCCAACTTCTCGGGCCGGGTGGGAAAAGCCCGTGGCCCCTGCTGATCACACCTGGGCATTTGCTCTAGGAGCTCTGGCTGCCCTGAGAAGTCTGGGTGAGGCCTCGACTTGTGCACCTGAGGTGGGGAGGAGGAGGGGACAGCAGCAGGCGCAGAGAGGGGGCAGCTGGAGAACCTCAGCTGCTCATCTAGCCTCTGAGAGTGAGGCTGAGCCCAGTCAACACCCAGACTCTCCCGCAGGGGAAGGGTTGTTGCTGCCCCAGGCACTGCTGGGAAGGGAGTCGTGACTCAGCAGGAGGTAAAGCACCTTCTCCTCAGCTATTCCTCCTTCCTGTGTGGCCAGCTCAGTCAAATACCTGACACTCCAAGGGGACCACTGCCTGGTGGCCAGGTAACCCAACCTGGGCAAGGCCATTACCCTGAGATTTGGAGTCTTCATCTGGAAAGTGGGGTAGAATCCTTCCTGAGTCTTCAGAAGAGGAAAGCAATGAGCGGTGGGAGGCGCTGAGCCGCTGGCTGGCTGCTTCCTATCTGTGCAGTGCGCTGGCTTGGACAGATTCTGAGCAGCTTTCGCAGGTGATGGGGTGCAGGTGCCTCCCTCCCTCGTCCTGGTGCTGAGGGCCAGCCATCACACAGGCTGGGCTCCTCTGCAGGTGGCCTTGCTAAACCCCAGGCTGGGAGCCAGTCTCCTCTCCTAGGCCCGGAGGAAAAGGCAGCCTCTAAAAATAACAAAGTGCTTCTTGCAGGCTAAGCTTCCCTTGGTGTCTATTCTTCTTTTCTAATCAAATTACCCCAGTTGACACAAATTTAAGCAAATAGTTTCATTTCAGGTCACCAGGACTTAGTGCTGCAATCAAAGATCTGAATGAAATTCCTGGATACACACAGCCATCAGAGGCATAATAAAGGCAGGATGGAAAAGTCCCAGCTTCCCTCGACACTCACAGGAAGGCTGGCTCATCTCCAAGTCACACTCGGCTGAACATGCAAGGGGAAAACAGAGAAAGAGATCACTGAATAACCACACGAGACTGGGACGCAATCATGAAATAACGATACCTAGCAGGCAGATTATTTTAATGTCTTTCAAGAACTGAATACTCTGTATGGAACTATAAACCAAAAAAGAAATCAGTATGAAGAAAATCAATTAAAAAGAGGTAAGAGGAAAACTTCGAATGTCATAAAGTCACAAATACAAAAGCAACAAATTAAAAACATGCGATTACAGATTTCAGCAACATCAGTAGGCAGGACATACCCAACGGATCCCTTAATCCTCAGAGATCTGAGCTCCATTGGAAGGGGCTCGCAGGCGGCCTGTAAGCCTGTGCCCAGCAGCTGCCAGGGCTGTCTCCTCAAAGGAAACTGATGAGCCCCACCCACCCCTCGGCCCCTCCTATCACCAAAACCAGTATGCTCATTCAACCCTTTTAACTAAGGCAACAAAAGGACCTTTGCTTTATTTTTTTTCCCAAAGGACCATTTCTTGAGTCTCCCAAACCCTCAGAAGCCACCAAAGCCTACCAAAGTATAAAATCAACAACCAAGAAATGACCTGTGGAGGTGAGAACAGAGGTTCTCTGAAGGGCAGGGACGTGCTGGTTCCACTTCTGTGGATGTCACGTTAAGATGTGTTATGTATTTATTGGGGGCAGGTACTAGGAATTGAACCCAGGGGCATTTAGCCGCTGAGCCGCATCCCCAGTCCTTTTTCTCTTTTCTTTTGACAGGATCATGCTAAGTCGCTGAGGCTGCCTGGAACTTGCAATCCTCCCGCCTCCTCCTTCAGAGTCTCTGAGTTGCTGGGGATGCAGGTGTGCACCTTTGTGCCCGACTAAGATGTCATCAGAGGTGGATGGGATGGACCAGGACCCCAGTCACACGTCTGGTGCAGAAAAGGCCCAGGTGATAAAGGTGACATGGGGATCATCAGCCGTGGGGTCCCCTGATCCTCCACACAGCTGAGGTAGGAGCTCCGGGAGAGACATGCCCGCACAGAGGGGTGCCCTCTGGCTCAGCTGGGACTTAGGACAATTCTTCTCACAGGCCACTGGAGAGGGAAAGACGGAAGGAGAAGCCATGCTAGGCAAGGTCCTGGGGCCACCTCAGGGCTTGTTGTCCAGACAAATCAAGGAGCCAAAGGGCAGAGATCAGATGGACAACCAGTGCCTGCCTGCAGGCATCCTACAAAACGGTTTATCAAACTGTATCAAAAAGTACCAAAACAGAACTGTAAAACCAACTGGCTTGGTAGATGCAAGGTTGGGGACCTCTGGAGTGGAAGAAGTGCCCTATTCCTACGACCAGAGGTTCATCCTGGAGGCAGATGCCGTTGGCTCCCTCTCATATGCTCAGAACCACAGACACCAGGAGGCCAGGACCATGGCTGCAGATTCCCCTGCGGGCCTGCACCCAGGGCCCATGAACTACTGCTTGGGCTGCTGCCAGCCCAGCTAACATCATGGGGACCAGGGTAAAGAGTGCGGGTGGGGACTCTCTGAGGGGTCACCAGGGCAGAGGGACGTTCACATCCAGCACTGCTGCACACCACTGATAGGCTCCTCTTGCTTAGAGAACAGGTGCTGGGCAACACAGGCTGACCACCTAAAAGCAGAGAACAGGACCTGCCACCCCCAAAGTGAACACCCCTAGAGCTTCTGGGGTCCCTGCTAAGATCCTGAAGTCACCTTATCATTAAGGGGAAGCAGAGGGGCATTCAGAATGTAATACACACCTGAGGTTCTGCCTGATCAGGTCTCTGGGTCCTGAGGGGGTGGGAGGTGGACCCTGCCCGCTGAGGCCAAGCCCAGTACAGCTGACCTCATGCTCCGGGCATCTCCTGCAAGTTTCCTGCCTTAGCCTCCAGAGCAGTTGGGACTATGGGGGCAACTGGTGCCTGGCCATCTGTGTACCATCAGAAACAGAGAGACCACGGGAACAGCAAGCATCCTTCAGCTTTCTCTCTCCTCTGCTGTCATTACCTTTGTGTCTTAACAGGGTTCCAGCTTGGGTGAGGACCAAACCCCAAGCCTACAACTCACATAGTTAAAACCCTGCCTCTTTAAAATGAGGACAGTCAAAACCTATTGAGTAAAAGCCTGCCATGATTATTTTGAAACATCAAGATTAAAAAAAAAAATCCAGATGTTCTCAAAGCTCCAAACAGTTGACGCCTGGACCGTGGCCAGCACGAAGGCCGAGGTGCATGTCATCCGCCTCGAGATCAGTTTGGTACCATGGTATCCCAACACAGGTCCAAAGGCGTCTGCTCACACACAGCCCCAAGCTCTGCGCCCCCAACTTAAAAACATGTGACAAAAACCTGGCCTGTCCCAGCACCTGGCACGGAGCCTTCCCCATCAAGCACAAAAGCCCTGCACAGGGCAGTGGCTGCCAGCTCTGTGGTGGACCCAGGATGACATTCGCCTCTCAGTCCTCCCCATAATGGAAAGCGCTCAGCCTCAGTAACGTTAGCATCTGTGCCAAGAAAATGACAAACCACATCAACCACCTCAAGAGAGACGTTACAAGATGCAAAGTGCAGGACATGGTATGTCACCCACGAGGCTCAAGAAAGCCAGGGTCAGCATGTCACTCTTATCCCAGCAGCAAAAACTAAGAGCTGGCTTAGCTGACCCTCAGTGGCTCTTCCCTCCCCACTGTCAAAGCCACCTGCTCGCTAAACCACTCAGAATTTCCAACACGTTCTCCCCAGCCTGACCGGATTCTGCTAGGATCACCTCTTCTTTGTTCATGACCTGGGCTGAGCTGGGGAGAGAAGACCACACGAAGGGGCTCGCAATAAAACCTTTCTTGGGACGGCAGAGGCGAGCTGTCCCAGAGCTGGCAGGGGCGCTGCGGGGTGTGCTCCACAGAAGTCTGGGACTAGGAATGAGACAAAATGTCTCAGGCTCAAAGAAGTTTGGATGCTGGGTTGAAGGTTAAGAGTTAAGGACTTCTAGAGCCTTCAGCATGGCATGGAGTTGCAGAGCCCAGTGAGGACAGCCCCGCCCTGCCCCGCCTGACAGCCCACAGGCCTGGCAAGACTTCCACAGTTACTAACCCGAAGCCTGCTTGCCAGCAGCACAGGCAGGGACGAGCACTGGTGTCCATTCCCAGGTCCACACTCCCCTCTCCTGGATCAAAGGGGAACAGAGGATGGAAACCACGGGAAACCCTGGAGGGAGGCACAGAGAACCGAGGCCCTTCTGCTGACCGTGGCGTCAGCAAGGACTGCCAGCCCTCCGTCCCGCCCTCCTGGCTCAGGATCCAAACCCTGGCCTCCTGGCCTCCTGGCGGGCTTTGTGTCACTGGGCTGGGCTGCAGTCTGACAACTGAGAGGCACGCGAGACCTGCACCCGCACGGACTGGTGCAGGGTAGGTGCCCTCTAGAAGCCTAGCATGCAGTTCACACAGACAGGCCATCCCCTCGAGCCACCATCCAAGGAACACAGGCATGGATGACCACCTGCTAAAGGACCTGCCCAGCAGGCACAATGACGCACTGCATCACCTGAGTTGAGTGGGCACTCGACCACCTCGGGCACCCGCGAGCTCGTATGTGCCACGCTCCCAACGGTTCCCCGGGGCTGCAGCCATCGCAGACAACAGCAGCTCCTGCAGAGTGACTCTCCTTCCTGAGAAACGCAGGTAAGGGACCCTGGGTCCAGGGGGAAAGCACAATCACAGAACGCTTCCAGGGAGCCTCATGCTCGTGTCCCTCTTCTCCGGGTTACCTGTGACTTTCTAGAGGCAGAGCTTACCAGCCAGGAAGAGCTGTTACAGAACGCCCACAAGGACAGCTCTGCAGCAGGCAGTCCCCATGCCCAACCCGGCTGAGGAGGCACAGTGGTAGCCTTGGATACTCGCTCACCGTGGTGGGTGCCTGACCTGGCCAGCGATTGCTGGCTGTGGCTGTTGCTCGCGATTTGAAGGCTGGTTCCAGCAGCCCTGGTAGCTTTGAAGTGGATGATTCTGAGGCGGCCTGGAACCTGTACTTTAAGAAACGGGCCAGGTTTGGGATGCTCAGACTAGGAGCCTGAGACAGCCTGTGAGGCCCGAGCCTCTCTATGAACATTTCTGTGCAACGGGTTTGCTGAACTCTTGGGGCACAGTCAAGGGGACCTGTGGGGACCTCCCTGGGAAGAAGGCCTGCACGGATCCAAGGGAGGGTCACTGCCTGGGCCCACGCTTAATTATTCAGGCAAGATACTATGTAAAGTGATATATCATATTTAATTGGTTATGTGATATCATAGAAATACCAAGAATCATAAAAGTAAAAAAGGTGCTAAGGAGTACAGAAGGTTTCCAGGGTCTGAGGGGCAGCCGGGAGGTGGGCAGCGGGCCGGCCCTGGCCCTGGCCCTACGGCCGCTTGCCCTTGCCCTTCTTCTTCCTGTCCTCCAGCTGCGGCCTCAGGGCGCAGACGCAGGCGGACACGCCCGCGATGGCCTTGGGCAGGTCGGGGCCGCGGCTCCACTTGTCGGCCTGGCGGTCGTACACCTGCACGGTCTTGGAGAAGGCGGTGTTCTCCCAGCTGTAGCCGCCCAGGATGTAGATGCGGCCCTCCCACACGGCCACGCCCGACTCGCTGTTGGCGTGCAGCAGGGGCGCCACGCGCGTCCACTGGTTGCACTGCGGGCTGTAGGCCTCCACGCCCAGCACGTCGAAGCGCTCCATGGACTCCACGTTGTCGTCGCTGCCCCCGATGGAGTAGATGCTGTCGCCCAGGCTGCACATGCTGTGCCAGCCGCGCGCCGTGGTCATGGGCCGCCGCTCCTCCCACACGTCCGTGCGCCGGTCGTAGCACAGCAGGTTCTTGCGGTACGGGCCGATCTGGTAGTCGTGGCCCCCCGAGATGTACACGAAGCCCTTGTAGATGGTGCCGGCATGGCCGTAGGTGAACCTGCGAGGCAAGCAGACGGGTTCAGGGCCGGCCGAGCGGCACCCACGCCTTCCCCAACGCTGGTTCACTGCTGAGAGCTCCGGACAGGCCAGAGCAGAGACAAGATGAGTGTGGCCAAGGGAGCCAGCAAGGAAAGGAGCCCAGAGGACAGGGCGATGAGCGTGCAGCCGGGGTGGTGGCTGGGAGCCAGCAGAGCGGGCGCGGGGCAGTGCTCACAGCACGGGCCCAGGGCGGAACGGTGGGCGGGTTCTGTGCTGATGTGGGCGTGGCTCACGCAGGCCCCACCACACCAACAAGGACATGTGAGAGAGAAGCGTCAGTGGACTGGCCAGGGGACACACTCTGACGCCACAACGCCGTGGACTGCTGCGGTCCATGGGGCACGCAAAGCTCAGAAATAAAAAATGCAGTCCCTGCAGCGTCTACACTGCACAGCCTGTGCTGGCTGGCTGGATGGGACAGTGGGGACAACAGACACTCTGAGCACATTCTAGGCTTCATGTCCCCACTAGGAAGATGGTTGGTGACATACCTCAGCTTGGGGAGACCATGGGACCTGGCTGGCTGGCACCCACACCACTGACCTGTCCTGTTCTGTTACCTGGAGCAGGTGACAAGTCACACATGGCACCTGGCCTGAGTTAGGAAGAGCAGTCCTGGCCACCATGACAACTGCGGGGGCCAGCTACTTGTGACCGGGTCAGCAGTGCCTGTCAGTCATCACTGCTGCACTGGTGTCTCGGAGCCTCCACGTGAAGGGGGCCATCGAAGAATGGAAGGGGCTGGGACTCTCACCCCACGTGACTCTAGAACACAGCTCTGCCTGCCCACACTCCCTGCGAACCTTCGGGGACAAGGTCCCGAGGTGCCTGGCTCAGACAGCAGTGTTCAGGGACAACATGGAATATCTAAGGCAGGCCTGTGCCTTCTGCTAGACCCATGACAGTGGCACCGGCTCAGCAGGCATGCCTGGGTGCAGGGAGGCCTGGGGTGCCAGGCTCTGTGCACCCAGACAGCTCCTGCCCACTGGCTGTGCTGAGGGATCATCAACAGACTCTCCCTAACCTTCCCACCCCACCATTGGGCAGATTTTATCACCACGCTCACTCTGCTCAGGTGAGGAAACAAGACTGACCACGGTGGGGTCTTCCAATAAATTCCTTCTGTCGCAACCCAAGACTCCTGAGGCTCAGGAACCACAGGGACCTGGAAATCGGGAGGCCTGTCTGGTCAGCACGGCCGACACTCACTGACAGTGTAGAGCGAGAGCCCAGGCTCCCCCACGCCCTGGGCACCTCGAGATCCACCCTCTGCTGCTCGTGAGCCAGATTTCCCCAAGAATGGGAATGCCCAGAGTGAGCAACCAAACGTCGCCCCATAAAAAGTCAGCTGGAAGAACAGGCCTCAAGACCCCGGGCACCTTGGCAAGCCGGCCACGTAGGACCAGGAGTCAGTCTTGGGGCTGTAGGTCTCCACCGAAGAGAGCGCTCCATTCTCATTCCGGCCGCCAACAGCCACCAGCACGTCCCCGATGGAGGCAAGGTAGAAGTCCACGCGCCGCTGGTTCATGGAGGCCACCTACGGAAGTGACACACCTGTACCTTCCCTTCCCTAAACGCCGGACAGCGTCATTATCTAGCACTGTGCTCTCCAACTACGTCTACAGAGTGCCCGGCCCAGGAGGTGTGGCGTGGCCAGTGAGCTTGGGGGCAGGAGGGGGTCCTCTGGTGGGACTCTCGGAGCCCCTGGATCTCCTTAAGACACAGACTGGGATCCTCAGGACAGGTGGGGCACTCGGTTTCCCAAACCTGTCTGGCCACGTGGCAGACTCATGGACCGGGACTCTGCAGGAGCAGTAGGCATGGCCTCCTAGCGGTTTTCTGAAACAGGAAGTCACCTCCCCTGCTCCTCCATCGGCTATCTTTAGAAACAAACGCTGCCTGCCATCCAAGTTATGAGAAGAGAGTAGCGCTTGACAGGACGTGAAGCAGCGGAAGACCCCACCTTTTTCTGTTGTTTTAAGTAACCCCAGCAGAACAGGGGAATGAGCACGGTCTTGCAGACGACACACCCGCTGTCGCGAAGTGTTGAGGACTGCCTCCAAGGTTGGAGGCGCCTCCTAGCGGTCCGACTTGGCCCTCAGTCTCGGACTTTTTTCTTCTGATACTGGGGACTGAACCCAGGGCCTAGCACATGCTAAGCAAAGGTTCTACTGAACTATGCTGCTTTAAAATTTTTATTTTTAGACAGAATCTCACTACACTGTCTAGACTGGCCTCAAACTTGCCATCCCCCTGCTTCAACCTCCCCAGTGCCTGGGATTATGGGCATGCTCTGCCACACTGGCTTTAGTTTTAAATTTTTGAGAATAAAATCAAAAGGATATCTCAAGTCCGATATTCTGAGTGTTAAAGCTCAGAAAAACACGGAGTTAAGTAGTAATACAGAGGTGTGAGTATAAAGACGGAGACAGATTTTCATGGCTGACGGTCAGGAGAGGGCACACCCCAACCACTAGCAGAAAGGGATACCTTCCCAGAGCCAGGTGCATGTAGGCCACGCCCCCTTACCCTGGAAGGCCACATGTACTTCCAGAAGAGAAATGTGAAATTTTGAGGGTGAAAAACGAATCTGAGATCCCTGGTCACACTGTGGCCAGACTGGAGTGTGATCTCAGGTGTGACGTCCAGGTTCACGCTCCTCTCAGAAGTTGGCCTTGATACCTGCCAAAGGGCCAGGTGCGGGCTCTGTGGCCTCCTTAAAGCTGTTCTCAAGCGTTTCCAAACGCAGAGCCTGGTGGAGGCTCTGAGATGCGGGGAGCCTTGTCTGAAGCAATGGCTGGTAGTGAGGCGCCTCGTGTGGCCACTTAAGCTGACACGTAAATTCATTAAAACTCAATAAAATTGATAATTTGGTTCTTCAGTTGTGCTGGTCACAACCCAGGCACTCAACTGCTGCCTGGGGCTGGGGCCTTGTGCCGGCAGCCTGGCGTGGGATGTTCCACCAGGGCAGAAAGCCCTGGGACAGCGCTGTGGGGACAGCCCTCGTGCTCCCGGGGGGCACGGGTAGGGAGGTGGCTCATCTCTTTATCGTCACACCTCGATCAGAGCAGGACCGTCGCCAAGGCCCAGAGAGGAGGGAAGTCAAGGCTCGGTTAGGGCAAAGAAAAAAGGCCTCAAGAGAAAAGAGATAATCTGGCTTTAGTCTCACCTTGATCCACTGTTTACAGCGGGGGTCATACCTATAAAGCAGGTTGGAGGCTGCGTCCCCTCCGTTGTCCCGCGAGAAGCTGCCGCCCGCGATGAAGATGAAGCCCCCCAGCACGGCGACGCAGTGGTGGCTCCGCCGGGCCGGCAGGGGCGTCTCCTTGACCCACTGCTGGCGCTTGGCGTCCAGGTAGCAGGTGTCATCGCTGAGCTCCAGACACCGCTCCGAGACCTCGCCGCCCACGACGAGCAGGCGCTCCTCGTCAGTGCGCAGCGCGGTGCGCTTGGTCTGCAGGACGGGCTGGGCGGCCAGGCTGTTGTGGTAGTGCACGGCCTCCTCGATGAAGCCCTCGCAGTCAGCCTCGCGGGGCAGCAGCGAGCACACGGCCGGCTTGACGCGGTGCAGCAGGTCGTTCTTGGGGATGAGCGGGAAGTGGATGTTCTCCAGCACCCGGTAGGCGTGGGCCTCCCGCTCGGGCTGCTGCGTCAGCCACTGTAGGGCGGCCTGCAGCAGGTCGTGCTCGCACTCCCGCTGGACCTGGCTGCTGCTCAGGTACACACACAGCTTCTGCATGGAGATATTCTGCAGGAAGTCGGGCGTGAAGGACAGCGTGCCGAAGTGGCTCAGCACGAAGCCGTCGATGAAGGCGTCCAGCCGCTTGAGGCTGTAGATGGAGGCCAGCTCCTGCAGGTACAGGTAGTTGTCCTCGCTCACCTCCTGCTCCAGGTACTCGCAGCAGAAGTCCACCACCGTCCAGATCTGCAGCAGGTGTGCCGTCTCCAGGATGTAGTCGATGTTGCCGCCGTCCAGCGCCAGCTCCCCGCTGTACAGGAAGTCCACCACAGCCTTGAGTCCGATGTAGGAGGCGCCAATCAGCTCCACCTCCTTCTGGAAAGCCTCCCGCATGCCCAGGGTGAACATGGAGTTGAAGTAGTCGCTGCAGACGGCCAGCAGGTTGCGGTGGGCTGGCACGCGCTGCTCATCTGCCACCAGGACCACGTCACAGAAGAGGCCGCGGAGCCGCTGCTCATTCAGCCGCTGCAGCACCGTGGCCGAGTGGTCAGCCCAGCGGTACACCTGTGACAGAGATGGCGTGTCAGGGAGGCAGCACCCCACCTCAGCCCCCACAGTGGCGACCAGACCTGGAGCGAGAGGAAGGAGACCAGAGAACGCCTCCTGTGTGTCCATCGTCCGTCCTTCCTCGTTTTTATGAGCATGATTTCTAAAAGCATTCTGTCTCTCCCTCCCTCATTTTCTTCCTTTTTAACACAGTGCTGGGAGCTCCTGTCTGTCCCTTCCTTCTCTGCCTCCCCTCCCCTCCTTCCAGGTCCATGGCAGAGGTCTAGAAGGTGCTGTCATAGTAGAAGGCAGCTGTGCACAAAGCCCTAAAACCAGGTGGGATCTGGTTGAGTCACTCTGCGGTTTGGCTTGCTGGGTTCCTGGTTAAGCCAGGGAACTTGAGGCTCCGCCTTCTGGTCTGGCAATGAGGACGAGGGTGTTACCACCCAGGTTTGGGGAAGTAGGGAAACAGAACAGGGCAAAGCACTGGCCCAGCGATGCCCAAGCAGTGTACGCCACGGGGCTGGCAGTGCCTGCCGAGGCTCTCTACTCAGACGCAGCGCCTGGCACACTGTCATGCCACAGCGTGACTCCCGTTTTCATGCTTTGGTCCAGGGTGGTGGCTGACTTACTGCAAGCCACTAGATGCTCTGGGATCCTCTTGGGAAGCGTGGCTTCCACCCACTCCAGGGTGGAAGGGACACTAGTGTGGAAGCACAGGAGCTGTCCTGCCCTGGTGCTCAGGGTGTGCTATGCTGTGCTGCGTACCTGACATACATGCTCTCCTCTGAGCACCAAACACACCCGCTGACAATCCCCCTTTTCCAGGTGAGGAAGGTGGAGGTGGAGACCAGAAAACCTGCCCAAATCCCACAGGGACTGTGCAGCAGCACTGAGACTTGAACCTAGGCCTGACTTAGTCAGTTTTAATTACCGTACTATCCTAGAATTAACACATTTAATGTGAATGATTCCAATCAATCGGTTTGATCAATCCAAGTTGGTGGACAGAGTGCCAAGCACCTGACACATGCTCTTGAGGACACAACGATGCATCAGACCTAGACTGGCTTCTGAGTCCTTGCAGGACCGACCAGCCTTACTTTAGGGATATCGTACACACACTCTTTTATTTACTATTAAAAAAAAAAAAAGAAAAAAAATTCAACATAGGGAAAAACAGACCATTCAAAAATATCACGCAGTAGCTGGTGTACTCAAGGGGAACTGAGGAAAGAACTGGATGGCGGTACCCCTGAGAGGAGGGTGCAGAGCTGTGCCAGGGTGCAGAGAGGGCACCAGACTGCAGGTGTGCTTGGCACCTCCCTGGGCTCTCGGGAGGCCCTCTGGACGTGTCCAGTGGCAGGGCATTTCTTTTTCTTCCCTTTCCAGTCTGCTCTTGCTGCTGCTGCTGCTATTGTAAGCCATGCTTCCCTGTGGTCCTTCTAGGTCTGGCCAGCAGCAGCGTCAATCACCCTGTCAACGTCCCGGAGCAGACAGTGTCCTCCTAACCTGCTGAGGGTGCCCAGCAGACACTACCTGAGGCTCCCTCCCTGCCAGCTGGAGGGCCAGGCCCGCTGCTGCTCCACGGGACAGCTCTGCATAGCCTCCCGAGTGGCTATTTATCTGACTGCTTACAGAGAGAGGCGGGCTGGCCTAGTTTTGGCGTCTAATTAAGCAGGAACAGTCTGGGCTCCCACAGACACTGGCCTGGGGCCCTTGTAGACTGCAGGAAGGAATTTAAGAAGTACAATAGCAGGTGACTGAGGGGTGCCAGCCTTGGTGTCCAAGAGAAGCAAGTGAGAGGTGCAGGGGCACCCAGTCTGAGAGCTCTCAGGTGGTGAGGGTGTGGGACCTAGCACTCAGATGGGCACACACAGGCTGGCTGTGGTATGAAAGGGACACAGCCCTGGGGACAGGCATAGCCACGAGGGGACCATCTGTCGTAGAGGGGCAGTACAGGGGAGAGGCACACAGGTTGTTGTACCTGGGCCTCTGTGCAGCCTGTTTCTGGCATTCTGCGCAGCTGCACAGATGACAATTTTCAAACCACACACACAATCCCCCGATTTAAAAGGGACAGCAGAATTGTGGCACTTCAGGTACCTAGAGTCCCCACTCTACTCACCCCTCTTAGTGCACCACTGAGCACAAGGCCATATGGTGGAGGAGACGCAGGTGGCTGTGCCAGTGCTGCCCAGGACGCACCAGGTATAGGGTCTGCTTCACTGTGTTCTGTCCCCTCTCAGGGTGGCTAAGTGCATGGCAGTGGTCACACGCAGGCAGACTCTAACTGAGCACGAGTGACCCATGCCATCTATTGGCTGCCAGACTCAGAGGCCTTAGGCTGAGTGACGCCTCCAGACACATGACAGTGGCCCATAATGACTCCACTTTAGTCAAGTTCAGAGTAGGAAAAACCACAGTCTGAGAACCTGGGAGCAGCTGTGCTCAGCACGGCAGCAGGAAGGGTGTGGTCCCATGCTTTTGTCCCCATCTCAGGGCTGGATATGTGGGTTAAATTCATGTCCATAAATGCAAGGTATAACTTGGACACTTTTTTTAAAAAAGAAAATTTAGAAACGTAATCAACTAAAGGATGGAGACTCCTGTTCTTAAAAGCTTCCATTCATAGAGGAAACGACTCAGAATCCAACTTTAACAGACACACATTTCCAGTGCTATCAAACTTAGAAAGCAACACTGTCCTCGCAGCCAAGGTCAGGAACAAAGCCCTTTTGAGAGCAGCAAGAACTCTGTGCTCACAGAGAGAAAGCAGGCAGGCAGGAGCTTTCTCGGCAGCTCGGATGGCCACAGGAGACCATTGCTCAGGGGAACCAACCCCTTGCCCACAGCCCGTTCCCTTCAGGGCCTCTGCAGAGCCTCCTCTCCCTTCTCACCCCCCTGCATCTGATGCAGAATCTCTCCATTTTTTCCTACTAAGAAGCCTTTTTAGAAATTTGGTCCCAAAGCCCCCCAGGAGCTCCATACCACTGGCACCCTGTCAACTGCCCAGGTGAGGTCTGTGAAGTTTGCTCTGTACAGTTTTCTGCACCCCAAGAACCAGTCACCCCCACAACGCACAAGCTAAAGTAACCATAAAATTTAATCTCCAAAAGGGACATTTTAAAAGAAATGAGGGTGGTAATAGTATTGTAGCTAGGAGACAAGTGGGAACAGGGACTACCCTGCAGATGAGTACCCACTCTCCCTCTACAGCAGCTGTGGGGCAGAGCCTGCTCATTCACCCAAGGAGCCAGGCACAGTGCCCAGTCCTGCCCTCAGACCTTATCTGAGCAGGTCCCAGGTGGGGCCAGGAAGGCACTTTAAAGACTCTCCACACTCCCCGGCAAGGCTGATTCTGATCCAAGGCTGGGAGCCTGGCCCTGTGGAACACACCCTTGCTCGCTCTTGGAGTCCCAATAAGTCTCCACCCTAGTGGCTGGGTTTTCCATGCACCTGTCCCTGGAGGTGCTGAGTCCCACACAGGGACAGAAACCCCATAGTTCTTGTGCTGCCCATTTGCCTCCTAGCACCGGTACATGAATAAGTGAGTCAGGCTGTGACACAAGAGGGACGACCCAGGATACCACCCTGGAGAAAGATAACACCACAGTGTGGACACCCTTGTGCCCTCAGCAGTCTGGTGTTGGGGCGCGCTCTGCTCCTTGCCCGTTTCTACCTCAGCTTATGGTTGACACCAACACCACGTGGGAGAGTCGGTCAGAACCACCACCACACTTCTGAGGCAACTCGCACGGGGGAGGGGGGGACATGACACAGCGACCATTCACAGACCTTGGAAGACTCGCTGATCTTGTAGGGCCGAGACACTCGTGTCTGCCGGCTTCCCTCCATCACGAGAGATTGCAGCCCTACAACAAGAACAGGATTTCTGAGTGCACAGCATTAGCTCTAGGTCATTCATTCATTACAGGCCCTGCTGGCAGATACCAAGGACAACAAGTGCAGAAACTGTCTCAGGGAGAAATGCAGGAGAGAGCAGAGCAATACACAGAACTCCCCGACATACAAGTTCAAAGAATCAGGTTGTCAGCATTGTTTGACAATGTTCCTATGGCATCTAGAATCTGACGTCATGTCACTTAGCCCATGTCCTGCTAATACCCACCTTTTGATCTTTTTCTTTTTGTTTTGGAGTGCTGGGGATTAAATTCAGGGCCTCACGCATGCTAGGCAAGCACCTGACCACTGAGCTAGGTATGTTCCCAGCCTCCACTTTCTGATCTTTAATCTGAACTAGGGTCTTTTGGCTAGATAAAAATTACAATGATAACAGCTGTCATTTCAGAGCCCAGACCATGGCCCTGAACCAAACCAAGGGACCTCCACATGCCATCTCACACTGAACTCCCAGACATACTTGGTCAGGATGATGTCACTTATCCCATTTTGCAGATAATACTGAGACGTGGTCACAAAGCTAACAGCTGACAATCATCATCAAAACCTAGGTCCTTCATGGGAGCATGCTGAACGAGGCCCCCACCTCAAGGATCACACTTTCAACGTCCCGATGAGGTGGAGGATGGGATGATGAGCATGTATAAAGCACATTCTAGACACACACTGTTCTCTGGACTTTTGTCTCTGCTCACTCGGTCCCCATACAGCCCCATGAAGCCAGCACCATTATTCTGCTTGGAAATGGGGGAAAGTAAGTTCCCAGGCAGGAAACCTCAGCTGGGGCCTCTGCCCTGTCTTGAACATAAACTTGAACAAGTGTGCTGGTGATCGAACTCGGAATGGGCTGGTGCACCACACTGCCTTGAGGTTTCTACCAGTGCTGAAATGCCAAACGACTCATTGACAGCCCAGAGCCAGGTTTCGGGAGGACCTTGGGGGATTGGGAGGGCACAATGAGGAAGACTAAGTCAACCAAGTGGGAACCCATCACATAATGGGGTTGTGGGTTTAAGGAGGAATTTTTAAGGAATCAATTTTGTTACCTATTGAACAAACAGTTTTTGCTAATAAAGAACAATGTATCAAGAAGTCAGCATTATTCCAAGATAAATGGGGACACAGGAGAGGGCTGCCTGTTCCATGGGAGGAGGCACTCATGAATTCAGACCCATTCCATCCTGTCCAACTGCCCTGGGGGTAAGGAAGGGGCAACTACATCTCTCTGCACAAACTAGCAACTTTGTGATCATGTCCTGTCTTCCTGATGCTCCTAGGCTGGGAGGCTGAGAGAACGACCGGCGTTCCTACAGTGCCACCTTGGCTCTCTGCGACATGGTTTCCACAGTAAGACACCGGTGCCCAGGTGGCTGAGGGGCTCACCCAAGGTCACAGAGCAGAAAACACAGGTGCCTCTCTACACCAACACTCCCTTGGCCCCCACCGCGGGCAGCCAACCAAGGCTCAGTTTTGCCCTCAAAAGCCAGCAGTTTTCTTTTCTAGGCCAAGATATCTAGAGAGAGTTCCCGGCGCTGGAGGCTCCCTTTTGTCTCCGTGCAAGAGGTTTGGGGCCCATTTCTACCAGAGTGCTGAACGTCCAGTCTCCCGAGCGTTTTGGAAGCGGGTGAAGGGTCAAGGCCATCCGCACTCCCAGCGAGGATCTCATTACGTGTGAAAGGTCTTTTCAGTAAACAAGGGAGAGGAGCCCACGTCCGGGACGGCCGGGTCCCGGGGGAGCCGCAGCGCCGGAGGAAATACCGCGAGCCGGAATGGCCCGGTGCCGGCGGCACTCACCGTGCGGGGTCTCCCGGGGGGCCTGCGGAGCCGCCGCTGTCGCTCGCTCGGACCCGGCACCCGCCACACAACCGCCTTCCCGCAGGCTCCGGTCGGCTGCGAGGAGGCGGAGTCGCGACGCGCGGGGGCCGAGGCGGGACGCGGACACTCACCTGCGCCGCGCGGGCCGGCGCGCAGGCCGCACCTGTCGCACGAGCCGCACCAGCGGGGGCGGCGGCTCCTGCCCCGCGCGGAGCCCGGGCCAGCAGCGCGCGCCGTACCCTGCACAGAGCGGCGCCGGGACCCCCGCCCTCCCGGCTCCCGGACGGCGCGCGGCCCGGCAGCCCGCGGGCGCAGGCCCACCTGGAGGCGCTAGGGCGCGGGCGGCGGCGGCGGCGGGCGCGCGGTGCGGCGGGGCGCGGGCGCGGGAGACCCCTGGCTGGCCCGCTGCGCGGCCATAGCTCCGCCAGGAAGTGCGAATCGGGGCGGAGCAGCGCAGCCAATGGCGGCGGGCGGGGAGCGCGGGGGCGGGGCCTGCGCTGCGGGGTGGGGCCTCTGAGGGGGCGGAGCGAGGCCTGCGCGGCGGGCCGGGGAGCGCCGGGGCGGGGCTTGTTCGGGGGCGGGACCTCGCGGGGGCCGGGCGCGGCCTGCGCACAGAGGGTCTGCGGGAACTGGGGGCCAGCTTGTGACACCCACCAGTCGCGATCCTGGCATTTGCTCGCGGAGCCTACCAGGGCCACCCGCGGACTAGCGTCGCAGAATGCCTTCGGTGTCACCACCGGCCTGGGCGCTAGGAAACGGTGTGGACGGTTGCCTGCAGGTCCTGGGCCTCTTGGGACAGACTGCGTGCGAGGGGCAGCGCGATGATCACTGGGCTCCCTCACCTCCTTCCAGTAGGAACGTTCACGCGCCCACCTGTGGGGAGGTCTTTGCTGACCATTTTGTTTGGAGTCATCTCCCCTCCTTTCGCCCTTTGTCCAGCTTCTCCTTTACTTTAGCTCTTTCTTACCAGTGACTATTATTATTTATTAATTAATTTATTTTTGCAGGACTGGGTATTGAACCCAAGGCCTCAAGGGCTCTACCCACTGAGCTATATCCCCAGACCGCTAATATTTTTGCATGAATTCCTCATGTGTGTTTTTGTCTCTCTTCCCCATTTGAAACCCTCCCAACGGGGTTTACAGTGATTTTATTCCTAGCTGCGACCTCCGAAGGCAGGCACATAGGACTAGGTAAGTATTTGTTGAATAAAGCAATTCCATCATCATCCATCTGTCAATTGTCAGACTTCTCTCATGCTTCAGCCTGGATGACTTTGAAGACAATATACTTAGTGAAAGAAGCAGACAAAAAGGGCACATATCACGTGATCCTGCCTGTGGAGTATCCAGCACAGGCACATCCCTAAAGCCAGATAAAGTATGTTAGTGGTTGCCAGGGTGGGAAGTTGGGGTTAGTGGGGGATACTGCTAAAGAATAAGGGATTTCCCCCCACATTTTTAATGGGTGCATTATAGCAATACATAATGGTGGGGTTTGTTGTTACATATTCACACATGCACATGATATTACAATATAAGTTGGTCCATATCATTCCCCAATATTTCCCCTTTTCTTTTCCTCCCCCCCATCCTTTTCCTCTACTGATCTCCTTCCATTGTCATGAGATCGCCCCCCCCTTCTTTTCCTTTTCCTCTCTAGCTTCAACTTAAGAGAGAAAACATACGACCTTTGACTTCCTAAGTTTGGCTTATTTTGCTTAACATAATGCTCTCGAGTTTCATCCATTTTCCTGACAATGACATAATTTCATTCTTCTTTGTGGGTGAACATAAGGGATTTCTTTTGAGGGGGTGTGATAAAAATGTTCTGAAATTAGGAAGTATTCATGATTACACAGTTCTGACATACTGTCCTAAAACCATTGAATGGTATGAGAGGGTGAATTTTATGGTGTGTGAATTATATGACTCAAGACTATTATAAAAACAAAACAAAACAAAATGTATTTCTGCCTGTTCTCTGATACCTTGTGTTCTCTGGAGAGGGTTCAGAGCTTCTTTCAGGATTGCATAAAACATGGCCGGATGCAGCCACAGAGTGTGGGCCAGAAAGGAAGAGACGAGGGGAGCAAGCACGGCCGGGTCACCCTGCATGGCCTCCCTTTGTCCCTGCTGTTCCAGATGCAGTGGGCAGCCTGAGCCTCTCCCCGCAGAGGCCACCTCTGCCCATAGGCTGCCTCCTGCACTGCCAGGGTGGACACATCATCGTGATCTCCAGTGCTGGGGACAGCAGGGTGGCCTGGCGCAAGCTCAGTGGCTCTCTTCCAGGTGGTTTTGCCTCCTGTGCCTCAGCACCCTCATCTGTGAACGGGGTCAGTAAGAGCAGGGCCAGCCTGCTCTGGTCTTCTGATTCCCGGTTTGCTCACTGTCCATCACACCCTCCTTCTCTCTGTAAAACCTTACACTTATGGGACTTTTTGTTTTTTCACTTTTGATGATTGGGATTTTTATTAAATTATCATTAATTTGTTTAGAAACAGAACTGGTGGCATGTGGTTATCGTCTGGGCCCCTGGGGAGGCTGAGGCAGAAGGATTGCTTGGGCACAGGAGTTCAAGGTCAGCCTAAGCAACACTGAGAGACCCTGCCTCAAAAACAAAGACAAAGGTATAGAAGTGATCTCTTTTTTCTTAATATTCTTTTAGATGTAGATGGACATAATACCTTTATTTTATTTACTTTTTTTTTTATGTGGTGCTGAAGATCGAACCCAGTGCCTCACACATGCGAGGCAAGCGCTCTGCCGCTGAGCTACAACCCCAGCCCTAGAAGTGATCTCTTTATGATTTTTTTCCTTTCCTTTCCTTTCTTTCTCTTCTTTTTTGGTGCCGGACATCAAATCTCAAAATTACCTCTTTAAGTTAAGACATGTTAGGGTAAAACTAATCCTGGAACTTCCCAGAGGACCCTTTTAGTCATGCTCTCCCTGACTGGACTAATGCTCCCCTCTTCTCTCCCTGGGAAACCTTACTCAGGCACCCTCTCTGAGCCTTCCTTGCCCAACTGGGCCCTTCCTTGATGCCCCTCCAAACAAAGTCACCCCATGTTTTTCTATCTCCATAGCGTGACGCCCCACGTATGCGTCTCTGTGGTTACGTGAATTCACATACTTCGTTCTTTCAACAGACTTTTAGAGGACACCTATTCCAGGCACGGTGGTAGGTGCCAGGGATATGAAGAAGACAGGCAAACAAGTGACTTAGCAATTGATAAGATTAGTCTCAGTGCTATGAATGGGACCTAATCTGTTTATGGCTAAAGATTCTCCCCTCCCCCCATATTTATGTATAGATACATATGTTTGTATATTCACACATATATGTAAGCATAGATTCATCAATAGATATAAATATGTGAATCTCTTTATATGGAAGTCTATCAAGATTTAGCTGAAGATCATATATGTACACATTGCATGTGTGTATATATATATTTGCTGAAGGTATCTTAAGAGCTTCTAACTCGGCATTGATATCTGCCTTAAAAGTGTTGATTTTGTTTTTTAAATTTGGTACTGGGGATGAATCCAGGGACACTCGACCACTGAGCCACATTCCCAGCACTTTTTATTTTTTTTTATTTTGGGATAAGGTCTTGCTAAGTTGTTTAGGGCCTCGCTAAGTTGCTGAAGCTGGCCTTGAACCTGGATCCTCCTGCCTTAGCCTCCCAAGCCTCTGGATTACAGGCCTGTGCCACTGCACCTAGTTGGTGTAAGTTCTTAATGAAGGAGAAGACATGTAGCCCAGGTAGGGGATTGAGACAGACCTAGGACAAGTTCAGGAATCCACACATGACCTTGACCTGAAAAGCATGCAGCCTCCATCCACCTGACTTCATCCTGTTTTCCCCAACACTTAGTAAATAACCCTTCACTTTTTTCTTTCAGTAATATTTCTTCCTACTTATAAAAGTAATGCAAGCTTCACTTGACTTGGAAAATATGGAAGAGTCCATAAGAAAAACACCCTACCTATTTCTACATCATCCAAAGGAAAAGTGGTTAATGCTGTCTCTCAATATTTTCCCCTTACATAATTTTTTTTCTTTTGGTACCATGGATTAAACCCAAGGGGGCTTAACCACTGAGCCACATCCCAGGCCCTTTTTATTTTTTTATTTTGAGACAGAATCTTGCTGAGTTGCTTAGGGCCTTGCTAAGTTTCTGAAGCTGGCCTCAAACATGCAATCCTCCTGGCTTGGCCTCCTGAGTTATTGGGATTATAGGCTTATGCCATCGCACATGGTCCCTTACATAATTTAATGATGACAATGATACTGGTAGGTACGTAAAGTGTACTGTGCACTGGGCATCGCCTTGAGTTCCCTGCACTTATTACCTCCTTCCGTCTCCTCCACCCTGTGATGGAGGGAGCCTTCCTTTCGCTGTTTGCAGATGGGTCGCTGAGCCTGGAGAAGTTAAATGCCTTGCCTGGGGTCACAGAGTTCCTGAGGAACAGAGCTGGGCTTTGACCTGTCAGCAGTCTCCAGCACCTGCAGGCCCAGCTCTGCCCTCTGCATCAGTGCCTCTGTGCATTGGCGAAAGGCACTCGTGCTCTGTGCCGAGGGCTGGGAACACATGGCCCCTGGGGAAAGCAGCTCCCAGTGCCCGAGGGTAAACCGTGCCATATTTTTCCCATTCATACATTCCCTACGCCGCATCGTGCACATATCTGGGGCTACGTGCTCTTTGATGGTCGATCCCTCTTAGCAAATGTGAGCTTTTCTCACGACAATGGACGTCTATGATATGGTCTTGGTGACTGGGCCTATCGTTCAACATGGATTTTGCACGTGACCCTCCCTCGTTGGGCATCCAGCTAGCCCCACTGTCATAACAACACTGAGGTAAGTGTCCTCGCACATGCTTCCTTTCCCACCTCTCTGATGGTGGAGTGGAATTGCTGGGTCAGAAGGAGGACATATCTCTGAGGCTCTAAACCATGCTCCTTCCCTAAAGCAGGGTCCTCATGGGTGCCCACTGACAGCGGCTCCACACTGCCACTCTAGAGATGCAGGAACTGTCAGATGGAACCAGGGCCAGTTCCACAATTTGCAGTGCAGAATGAAACTATGCCCTGCTTCCCATTCCAAGGGCTGGAAAAGGGACTGGGGATGTAGCTCAGCAGCAGAACACCCACCTAGCACACAAGCCACAGCCCCGGGCTCTAGCCTTCGTGCCGTGAAAGAAATAAGAAGGCAAGGAAAAGCCTCTCTTCTGCAGCCTCCCTCTTTCCAGTCATTTTTGCTCCCATTTTATGCTCGGCTTCCTTGAACACACCCACTGGCACCTGGTCTGTACCCTGCGATTGGTGGGCAGCAGGCATAGGCCCAGCCCCATGCCCAGGTCCCACCAGGTGACAGTGATTGCTAGAGGGGACAAGGGAACCATCCTGGGGAAGCAGAGAACTGATGGGAGGTGGACCCAGTGTGAGCTGAAGCTTCAAGCCCCCAAACATGGTCCGCAATGCCATCATGTTTTCCATACTCGGCACAAATTCAAGGTCAAATCATTCCAAATCCCAAGACACCCATCTCCCAGTGCTAAACCCCAAGTCAGGGCCTTTCCGAGTGGGGGGCTCTTTGTAATGGCCCAGGACTGTCCTTGAAGAGGCTCACTCTAGAGAGGTGCATGCTATTTTTAAGCTCAAAAGTTCAAAAATGAATGTTGGGGCTGGGTGTGCAGCTCAGCGGTAGAGTGCTAGCCGGGCATGTTCAGGGCACTGGGTTGCATCCCCAGCAACACACGCACACAAAGTCACAGAAGAGGACCTGGGGTAAAGAAGCCTGTCAGCTGGACACATGGAACAGTCAATGGGGGGAAGATGGGCAAGGTGAGCCCAGGTAATGATTGACATGCAAGCCCCATGCAGACCACTGCAACCCTCAAGGTAACTGGTGGCTTAGTGCTGTTACCCCCACTTTCCAGATGAGGACACTGAGCTGGTAACTGCATAAGACCAGGACAAGGGACCCAGTCAGTCCCAGGGAACAGTTCACGGCACCTTGGAAGGACCCCTGGGCTGCACCTGCACTGGTGCAGGGAGGCTGCTGTGATCACTGAGTGGAGGCCAGAGAGCAGTGCCCAGGTAGGCTCCCCAAGACCAGCGAGGCCCACGCCAACACTCCTGATGCTGCAGCCTGTGCCCTATCGGCCTCCTCTTAGCTCCTGGAGGAGGCCGAGCCCAGAGGGTGGAGCTGCGCTCTCAACACCACTTCCTGACAGTCAGAGGTTTGTCCTTGGCCCAGCTTGCCCCCAAAGGCTGAGTAATCTAGAAAATTCGCAGCTGACACCAAGGAGCAGGCCCGCAGGGCAACCCAGATCACGTCCACACGTAGAATTCTTGGCCTGCACAGTCCTGTAAGTGGTAACTGTTAGACCAGAGGTCAGCACACCACAGATGCCTCCAGAGGGCAGACCAGCACATGGGCAGAGCCACGGTGGTGTCTGGGCCGGTCCTTGGGTGGTCCCCTTATCTCATGAAAGAAAAAGACCTCGCTCGGGTGGCACTTGCCTCCTCCTTCCTTCTGCCCTGGGAATCTGAGCCCTGGCCGCCTAGCCCCTTGCTGTTTGGACTTCACCTACTAGGACCTAGCTTCCTGGGGCCGTTTCCCGCCTCCAAGTGGGCAGCACCTGTTCCTCCCTCCTGGTGTTGTTTGAAGAGTTAATGAATGAACACGTGACCACCTCTTCAAACTGCCTGTGACGCAGTTCCAGAAGCATTAGCTTTGTGCTGACAAGGCCGGCACCTGCGGTTAGAGGGTGTTCTTTGCCTTAAGTTCGACTGAGCTGCACCCCAGCCCTGGCTTAAGTTCTCGATCCTGTTAAAATAGACATCCTTTGGGAATGGAAGCTCCCAGGTAGTCATTTACACTGCAGTGGTCAGCGGCGGTGGTCACTTTCTCAGACCACGCATTGGTGAGCGGGAAAGGAAGCCACCAGCAGGACAGGGGCTAGGGGCGGGGAGGGGACAGGCATTGGGCAGGGGCTCCGTGCACCTGTGTCTTGTCCCTGGGGCCTCTGCTCAGAATTGCTCTTGAGAGCAGAGTCACTACTGAGGTCCTTAACCTGCCGGCACTGCCACCACCAGATTGATCCCCAGTTCGGGACTTCACACTTCCCTTTCTGCCAACTGAAGAGGTGAAGTGACTCAGAGACTTAGGATCTGGAGGTTGCAAGCTGGGCGTTCCAAGCTCAACAGGCAGTCGTGTGCTCACCTGCCTGCTCTGGAATCTTCAAATCTCTTCATACTTAAAATGAGAGGACATGGACAAACGCACGGAAGCTCCCCAGAGCCCCGGGACACAGCACAAATGCAAATGCAATTGCTGTAGATCCATTCGCTGGGGTCCCCCGTCTTCCCCACCCCACTGCTCCTGCCTGGTACAGTAATGTAAAAGTCCTGCAGGGCAAGGTGGCCTGTAATCTGGAGGCTGAGGCAGGAGGCTCACAAGTACAAGGCCAGCCTGGGCACCTTAGCAAGACCCTGCCTCAAAATTAAAAAAAAAAAAAAAAAAAAAACCCTCTGGGGATGTAGCTCAGTGGTAGAGCACTCCTGGGTTTAATCCTCAGTATGGCACTAGATAAATAAATAAGTAAATGTCCCAAAGTATTTGTGTGACTCTGTGGGAAACCATGACCACGTGTTCTTTCTATCCAGGATCATGCATTAGTCTAGGGTGATAGAGCTCACCGTCTCCAGAAAAGAACTGTACTACGCAAAATGGTCACCACCCGTCATACGTGGCTATTTCAATTTTTCAATTTTTCTTTTTTAGTTGTAGTTCAACACGATACCTTTGTTTTACTTATGAACTTTTACGTGGTGCTGAGGATAGAACCCAGTGCCTCATGCGTGCGAGGCAGGTGCTCCGCCACTGAGCCACAACCTCAGCCCTCAACTTTAATTTTGGTCAAGATCCACATAAAGTTATAAACTCAGTTTCTCAGCCGTTCTAGCCTATTTTAAGTCCTCGGCAGCCACCCCGGGCCACCGGAGACCGCCGCCTTGGGTAGTTCAGACAGTAGAACATTTCTCTCATCACAGAACATTCCAGTGGGCACTCCGCCCTTGGGGCAGCACTTACTAGCTGTGTGGCCATGAGCGAGCTACTTACTGCTGTGAGCCTCAGTTTCCTCACCTTCAAAATGGGAGTGCCATCAACTCATTAGCCACTATTGGTGAGTATTTGCCGTGACTCCGTCCTTTTTCAGGACACAACACTGAACAATACAGATTTTAAATCATGACCTTCATGGAGCTGACCTTCTAGGGAAGGGACAAGAGCATTTACCTCTGAGGGTTCTTTCCAGGATTCAAGGAGATAGAGCAGGAAAGGTATTTACTGTGGTGCCGGGCACATTCAGTGCTCAGGAAAGAGTAGTTGCTATCCTGACTAGTACTCTGCCCAGTCCGTCTCTCTCAGGATGGTAAATGCATAACATGCATACCACCACTCCCAACCCTGGGCCCATGGCAGAGATTGCTGGTTGGCCACTGCCTAGCTCAGAGGCCACTATGGCATTCTGGGAGCTGCAGAGGGGTCAACAGCAACAGATGCTACTCTCAGACCTCAGTTGCACACTTTCCACCTCCTCCTTAACAAGCTGCGGCCCGCAGAACCCCAGAAGCAGGACCCTTGAGATCCTGTCTGCAGGGTTCAAGCTCAGACTCCTGCCTCCCTGCCTCTCCGAGGGGACATAGCCAGAGCATGCTCAGTACCTGTCAGCTGAGTTGCTGCTCCTGCCAGGAGCTGGCTTCTTGCTTGGCTGCCTCCAAAGTGGACTCTGGCCGGGTTCTCACCAGGGCTCCCGCTGTCTCCAATCCTGTCCTTCTTTATTCAGGAAAAACGGGTTGTTTCTAGACTGGGAAAACAGTTCTGGCCAAAAAGGTCTGAGTGGAGCCCAGCCCCTGAGTCTGAAGTGGGAGAGACAGACACTGAGCCCGCGATTGCAATATAGTCAGATAAAGGGGTGGGGGCAGAGGCTGGCCTCCAGTGTGGGAACCCAGGGGAGGGAGGAACACAGGGTCCTGGGAGTCTACTTCCCGAGGAGGTGCCTGTCCTGGACCACGGTCCCTGCCATCCACAGCCAGACCCTTTGAATTGCCCGTCCCCGCCCCTGACTAGCCTACGCCCAGGGCAGGGGCTGAGGAGGAGCTGCCCCCTCTGCATCTCGGATCATCTTGGTTTCACTTTGCTCATTCCACCATTCATTCAGTACAGCATGCTGAAATAACGCGCGTTGCAAGAACAGTCTGAGGGCAACTCTTGCTTCTGTCACTTACCAGCTGTGCCACCTTGAGTAATTTACATATCCTCTCTGTGCCTCCCTTTCCTCCTCTCTGAAATGCGTTACAATGGAGCCTACCTTGAGAGTCAGTTATTCCCGGGAGAGGACTTAGCACGTGACTGGGGTACTGTAAATAAGTGCTTGACACAGGCTAGCAGCTACTATCAGCTTCACACACACCAGAGACTTCACTTTTACTCGGTGGGTGTGGTAAATTCCATGAAGTTTTTCTTTTCTTTCTTTCTTTTTTTTTTCCATGATAAGCCACCTTGGCATCCCTGGGATAAAGCATATTTGCTCGGGATACATAACTATAGAGAGGGACATGGGAAAGGATGAGTGGGAGCCTGCCAGGCCGGGAAGGAGGGAAGGAGACCCGGGCAGAGAGAACAGCGTGTGCGGAGGTCTGGAGGAGGGAAGGCTTCTGAGTCCAGGAAGAGCCGGCTGACCGGAACATGGGGTGCCTCAGGGAACAGTGGGGCTGGGGCGGAGGAGACCGTGGACACCAGGAGGCAGAAAGCGCTTATCCCTGAGCCGGGTATCTGGTGTGGGGGATTGAAATAGTTATATTTTGAATTCCACAAGTGGATCCTTTGTCAAGGTGAAGCTCAGGAATCCTGACTCTCGCACTTGGTGGACCGTGGTTAGCCTCCAAAGTCGCTGTAGCTTTACAGCTCCTCTTCCAGTAAACTGCAATCCATGAGTAGAATGTACTGTCCGAGCCTCAGTCCTGGGTGCGCACACTGGTCCCCAGCTGCTGTGATACCAGTGCCTTGGGAAAATGACCTCCTGTCCTGGAAAAGCCTGGATGTTTCCAGTCCCTTCCCTTTGAGGGCAGCCTGCAGCCAATACCAGGGTGCAAAGAACTGGCTCCTGGCCCCCAATCTTGTGCCATTCCTCATACTCCAGAGCTCCCTTCAGATGAAGGCTGCTGGGCTTATTATCGTCATCCATTGATTTAATTAATGGCACACATGTCATGGAACGTGAGGTTGCAAAGAGTGAACGTTGTCCTTATGAGGCTCAGATAAATGAGAAGATTTGAAGAAGTTTCCTAGGAACACGGAGGTGGAATTAGCGGTGGGAACTGGTGCCTTGGGGTGGGGGGGCTTGTGAATCCCAGGGAGAATCATTCCTCCCTTGGAAGTGTCATTCTCGGGCCAGTTCCTGTGAAGACCAGGAAAAGGAAGTTGCAGCAGAGTTGACGGGTGTGATCTGAAGAAAGCTAGAAAGCCCATTTCCGTGGGCTCACACTCCAGGAAGGAGTGGGCCCTCGTGCGTGCCAGGGAAAGTGTAACGTGGGGAACAGTGTCCCCACGTGCAGCCAGAGACTCCGCCTGAGTATAGTCATTGGATGACTGCGGTGTTCTCTTTTAATTGAGGATATTCCTTTCCCTACTGTGTGCTACAGTCACAAGCCGCGTAGAGCCGTGGGAGGTCCTCTTGAGCAAACGCTGCAGACATGCACAGCTTTCTATTCGCATATCACCCCACTGATTTCTCCTTGCTGTGTGCCTTCCTAGGATCTCTCTTTCCCTTCTCTACTAGAAAATAAACATTTCAGAGAAAATTGTGTATGCCTGCAATCATATTTTAAATGTTCTAGGGAAAATTACTGTTTAAAGGGCTTCTGCAATAGGTTTTTGTTGTTGTTGTTTGTTGTTGTTTTTTGTTTGGTTTCTATAAAACAAAAAGGAATTGTTTGCTTAAACTCAGGCAGATGCACCAACACGTTTCTGCCTGGGAGGAATTCACAGCCTGTTAGGGGAAATGAGAAACACAAGACCCTCTGTGTTACTGGGCCTTCTTTGTCATGGCCAGAGCAGAAACTGGTTCAGAATGGCAGCAGACCCGGGTCAAGAACGGACTCTCCTGAGCCCCTGGCTGTGGTGGAGAGCTTATTGCCGCCCAGTGGAGCCCATGCTGTTGCCGCTGGGGAGGACTTTCTATTGAGCCAACGCCATCTCCCAGTGCCTGCGACCGCCCCGTGGAGCCCCTGGAGGGTCACCTCTGCTGCAAGACAGCCTCCCAACGCCTCAGTCCTGAGCATGGCTGGCCCCACGGCTTCCTGTCCCCTCCTGGATTCCTCGGGACGGTGGAGCCCTCTTGAAGCTCCGAGAGCATACGTTTTCTTCCCTCATTCTGGACGAGGGTCCCCTGGAACCTGCGAGAGCTTCCCATCCCTTGCTGTGCCTGCTCGGAGTTGCTGGGGGTGGGTGGGGAAGTTCTGGCCACTGCGGGCTGCATTTCAGGGGCTCCCTGTCAATGGCTTCCTGTAGGGTCTGGCCAACGGGTTACACTGGTGGAGACTGGTGGGAAGGAGGAAAGAAAAGGCCAAGGTGTTTCTACCCTTCTCAGGAGCAACCTCCAGCAGCCTTGCCTCTGCCGGAGCTCTCCCAGGTGACACGCCTTGGACTGTGGCGTCGCCTCTTTCCTCCAGCCCAGGACTGGTGGCTAATCTGTGCCTGTCCCTCAGCCCTCTCATCCTGGGGTGGCCAATACTCTGCATTGATTTCTCTCCACTTTTATACACTTGAATGCATATCAATAGCTTGCTTTGCAGTCTGCGGCTCACACTGTGCAAGCCGTGTCTAGCAACACAGTTTCAGATGGTGCACAGATGTACAGATTCGGGGCTTTTGGCATTTAAAATACCAGTTGCCACTGTAACTGCCACATGGATCGCCGCGTGTGGTCCTGAACACGCTCTCCGTGGGCAGCCATTTCCCAGGAGAGGACACTGAAGCTCAGGAAGGTGCTGCAGAGCCAGGGCTGGGGTGAGCACATGCCTGACCCTAGATCATGCTGCCTGCCCAGCCCCTTGGCCCCGGGGCCCCACCTGGATCCCAGGTCAGGCCCTTTCATGTGCCTCAGGTCCGCTGCGCCGAAGCTTGATCTTTCAAGGAGCGTCTTCTCAGAGATCAACTCTGATTATAAACAGCGTTTTCTATAAATATCCACTCTGGGTGAGGCACCTGCTTCTGAGTGACACCCGCCTTGCTGAGAAAGCAAGTTTCCGGGTTATGTTTTATTCTATCTCTATTTATAGCTGAGTCTGGATTTTATTTATTTATTTATCTTTAAATTTGTAGTTGCAAGGGAAATATGGGAACCAGGACATTCATGGCAAGGTCTTTGCACCTGTGCAAAAACAGCATCCTGAGAAAGTCAGGGCAGGGGTGGCTCAGAGCCCGCCGTGAGCTACCGCAAGGTGTCTGAACTCAGCTGCTTGGCATGGAGCCCAAACCCCTGGGTTCAAATGGCAGTTCCTGTCCCTGCGGCCCAGGAGCAGGGCCACCCCGGCTGGTGCAAGCGAGCGTTTGGCAGTGCGCAGGGGGCCTCCTATGGCTGTCTGCAATACAGCTGCTGCAGCACACACGGGACACAGAACCTCCCGTCGATCTTGATTACAGTAGTATGTCTGGTTCATCGGGTGCGGTCGTGGGGCTTAGAGAGGAGGTACGTGTAAGAGCGCTCAGGTGAGCTAGCATGCCCAGTCTCTGCTCGCTGTGCACTTCCTGGGTCAAGAGCAGATTTTTAAATCTGGGGGCTGGAGGTACAGCTCTGTGGTACCATGTGTGCTCGGCATCCACAGGGCCCGGGCTCACGCCAGCATCTCTCCCTCTCTCTCCCACACGCACACTCGCAGGTGCACGCAGGATTTCTGGAGGCGCTCTCTGACGTCCCAGGGCCACTCCCCAGCCCCCTCCTCTTGCCCTACCCTTGCAGGCCTGGGTCACATCTTGACCGATGCTAATCACCTCCCCCTGCCTGAAGTTCTGCCTGTCTTGTCTGCTTTCTGTTGTTATGGACGTAGATACCTGAGACCGGGTGCTGGGGGCTGGGAAGTCCAGAGCAGGGCGCTGGCACCTGCTCAGTGTCTGCAGTGGCCTGAGGGCCTGGCGCTGCTTGGCTTCTGTTGGAAAGCAGAGGGGAAGCGGGCAGGCCGGGAAGAGCGGGGACACTGGGGGCAGCCTTGCCTTATTCCAGCCGCCCTGGTGAGAACTAATCCTGTCCCAGGAGAATGAGCCTAGTCCTGCCAGCAGGGCATGAATCCTCTTAATGACCTAATCACCTCTTAAGGACTCCACCCCACAACACCATGTCATTGGGACCCCGTTCCAGCACGAGCCTTGAGGGGGACAGACCATGTTCAGACAAAGAACCGCCCCTCCTGGGTTCCCTCTCTGCTTCCCACCAATGCTGTGACCTTCCTCCTCCCCCTGAGGGACCGCCCTTGGCCATCTCAACTGGTCCCCACTGCAGACCTGGCATCCATCTGTCCTTGGGCACAGTCTCTGTCCTGGGTCTCAACCTGCTGGACATGTCCACTTCCAGGTCCCAGGAGTGGCTCAAATGCCCCCTCTACCTTGTCTCTCTCTCCCTCACCCAGAGGTTCAGGCCCCAAACCTGGGACCTTTCCTTGACCCTTTTTTTTAGGTGGAACATTCATTTTCAAGTGTACGAAGCTGTGCAAGCAGCACCTCTGCCTAGTCCCGGGAGGTTCTTACCGACCCCCGGAGAAGCACCACACTCGTGGGAAGTCACTCCTGACCCTCCTGCAGTCAGCGGCAGCTGCCAATCTGCTTTCTGTCCCTACGGACTTGCTGGTTCTGGGCGTTTCAGATCGACAGACCACGCTGGGCTTTCTGTGTCCAGGGTCATGATTTCCCAAGGTTCCTTGCCTCGTAGTGCCATCTGTACATTTTTCCTGTGGCCCAGCAATATCCCATTGTGTGGGCGTGTCACATTTGGCTCATCTGCTTCAGCGGATAGCATTTGGGCTTTCCCCTGTGGGCTATTATGAAGAGTGTCGCTGTGAATATTTACATGCAAGCTTTTACGTGGACGTCTCCATTTCTCTTGGGCATATGCCTCGGAGTGAAATCCTCAGGCATATGATAACTCTGCTTAATATTCTAAGAAACTTTCAGACTGCTTTCTCTTTCTTTTCTTTTTTCTTTCTTCTTTTTTTTTTTTTTTTTTTTTTAATTTTGTACAGGGGATCAGGCTCGGGCACATACCCACTGAGCCGCATCCCCAGCCCTTTTTACTTTTCCTTTTGAGACAGGGTATTGCTAAGTTGCTTAGGACCCCAGCTGGAAGGTTTGGTGCCATTGTGCATGGTGGCCAGGGCAGAACTGAATTAGAATCCCCCTTTGGGTGTGGAAACTGCTTTGAAGGGGAATTGACCCCCAGAGGGAGGCACAGAGAGGACCACCTTTTCCAGAAAAGTCTTTCTTACAGGCTGTGTGTCTGGTTCATTTACCTGACATGCCTGTCCTTACAGGTGTGTGAGCCTGTGAGTTGCCTTGGGCATCATAGGCCCAGTACCAGGAATACATAAATGAAGAAATGAGACCACAGATGAATTTTTCACCTACTAACTCTCTTTTTGAGGTGCAAGGGATTGACTCTGGGGCCTCATGCATGGTAAGTAAGTGCTCTACCTTTGAGCTATAGCCCCAGATCTTTTTATTTTTTTTATTTTAAAACAGGCTTTTGCTAAGTTACTGAGGCTGGACTCAAACTTATGATCCTCCTGCCTCAACCTCCTGAGTAACTTGGGTTACAGGCAAGAACCACCATATGTGGCCACAGTATTTATTGCTAGTGTGCAGTTCCTTGGTGACTTCCTTCCTTCCTCCCTCTATCTTCCCTTCCCTCTTTCCTTTTCTCTCTCTTCTCGTTCTCTTTTACCTTAGTTGGGCAAATTGACAGGAAGATGCTCAAAAGCAGGTTTCTGTTTAAAACCAATGATTTTGCTGTGTGTGGGGTGGCTGCACGCCTATAATCCCGGAGATTTGGGAGACTGAGGTAGGAGGAACACAAGTTGCAGGTCAGCCTCAGCAACTTAGAGAGGCTGTAAGAAAGAACCTGTTTCAAAATAGCAAATAATAATAATAAAAAGGGCTGGGGATATAGCTCAGTAGTAAAGCACCCTTGGGTTCAATCCCCAGTACTACCCCCACTAAACAAAAACTGATGCTTTTACATATTCAGTCCGGTAGAGGGCGCCGGCAACGAGTAGAAAGAACAACGGAAGGTGGGGCAGAAGCCAGGCTTACCGGTTGTCCTGGTTCACAGTGGTCTTCCAGGGATGCTGACCTGCCCAGATACTGGGGGTGTCAAATTCACAATACAAGCCTTTTTTTTTTTTTTTTTTTTTTTTGGTGACAATTTGGTGTTCTTAAGAGATAATGCATTCACAAGGTTCTAAATAAAAATAAAATAAAAAGATAACTAGTAACATTCCCGCCCCCTTCGTGGGCTTTTTGCTTCACGACCTACGCAGGTACAGTTGTGATTTTTCTCGAGTGCCCTCCGGGAGGTATGAATTTTTACATATAAAGAGGTATGAATATCTTTTTTCCCTTGCTCCATTTTACTCCAAAGTAGCAGTGTTCTGAACACTCCGTTCTGTACCTGGCATTGTTTATGTGCGAGATCCCGCGGAACATTCCATATTGGCATACGGAGAGGGTCCCCAGCTGCATACTCGTCTGTGTTGTGCCAGAATGGCACTCATCCATCTGCCATTGACGGGCAGTTGGGTTAGTCCTCCCTTTCTGCTCTTAGAGCTAAAGCAATGCAAACCTTGGATGCATTTTGCACGTGTGCCAAGGCATCTGCAGCTTCAAGTGTGCATGACAATGGCCCACCAGCCAGGGCACACCTCAGACCATCAGAATCTCTGAGCACAGGACCAGAGCATCCTGGTGATCCCAGTGTCCAGCCGGGGCTGGGTGGCACTGACCCCTGAGGCAAAACGATTGCTTGAGGCCATAGAGATTTAACAATGGGCCCAAAATTGCCAAATGGCCTCCACATGGGCTTGTGTTGACTCACACTCCCACCAGAAGCGTCCACCAGGGTCTGGGTCTTCACAGCCTCTTCGCCAGCAAGACTTGTCAGAGTATGGTTTTTGCCAACCTTATAATTATTATTATTTTTATAACTGGGGAAAGAACACAGGGCCTCACACATGGAAGGCAAGTGCTCTACCACTGAGCTGCACCCCAGCCCTAGAATTATCTTCAGGTTATCTCAGTCTTGCTTACTTTTCATTTCTCTTCTAAGGGATAAAGTAGAACATCTTTCTCAAAAAAATTAACTTATTTTTAGTTGTTGACGAGCTTTTATTTTATTCATTTGTTTATATGTGGTGCTGAGAATCGAATCCAGTGCCTCACACATGCTACACAGGTGCTCAACCGCTGAGCCACAACCCCAGCCCGAAGCTGAGCATCTTTTCAAGTGTTTAGGAGTTGTTGGGCCTGTCTGCTCACATCTTGTGCCCATTTTCCTTTTTTAGGTTGATCTATCTCTATGATAAAAAGATCAATATGCTGCCATTTGAGTGGTGAACATTTTGCTGCTTTGAGTTTGCCTCCCTCCCTCTCTTCTTGCGCTGGGTAGGCAGGTGTTCTACTACTGAGCTACACCCCCAGTCCTAATACTTCTAATATTCATTTGCATGCTGTCCCTAACCTTCTGGATCTCTGGGATTTATTTTAATTACTTAGTAACAATAACAAAATGATTTTTAAAATGAATTTCTAATACATTTGACCTGTGTCGCTTCAGTTAGCCCTAAAACGCAGCAGGGATAGTGGTGCTGCTCTTCTTCCCATTCCAGGCAAGTACCCAAAGAGGTTTCAAGCCTGACTGGCGGCCAGAGCCGGAAATGACCAGTGCTGGGTGCATTTCAAGAGCCTGGTCTCCAGGTGCAGTTTTCACCTGCCGGCAGCCTGTGAGTGGTCTTCTTGGAATGGCGGGATGAGGGAGTGAATGAACAAGTCAGTGAAGGAATGAGGAAGAGAGGATGAGTCAGCTCTTGCGCCAGAGAGGGAGGTAAGTCATGAATGCAAATGACCAGAATACAAAGTAAACAGTGATCCCACCAGCATTTTGGAAGCAGTCCACTTTCTACCCCTCCTATTTAAAATGCTTAGTTCTTTCCAATTCCTCCCCACCAGAACCCACAAAACTAAACACTGGGGTGGGGGCGGTGGCCAGCTTGTCTCCTCTGGTTGGCTGCATTATGTCATCCACTTGGAGGTCCCCCGGGGCGGGGCGGGGGAGCTCTAGGGCCCTGCGGTCTTGGGGGCAGGGGATGGAGAGAATGAGGGTAGGAGGAGTGAGGGGGAAGGAGGCTGCGGAGGGGTGAGGAGAGGGGGAGGAAAGGAAAAGCAGAGAAGGGGAGGGAGAAGGGAGGAGCGGCAGAAGAGGCTGAGAGTGGGATGCGCAAGAAGAGCTGGGGGAGACTAAGCTAAGGGGTTGCAGGGGAGAAGAGAAGGGAGGAAGAAGGGGGGAAGCACACAGGCGGGAGGAGAGGAGGGGAGGGAAAGGAGAGAAGGCAGGGGAGAGCGTGGAGGAGGGCGAAGGAGGAGTGAGAGTGGCTGGGGAGTAGGAAGCAGGGAGGAAACGGGAGTTGAAGGAGAGGAGAGTGGAGGAGAAGGGGAGGGGAAAAGCTGCGAGGGCACGCGGAGGGAAGAGGAGAGCGGGCGGGGGAGGGCAGGCAGCAGAAAGGCCCCTTCTGCAGCCCCGCGGCGGGGTTGCACCACCCACCCCGGCTAGGATTGGCCGCCGAAGACTGAAGGCGCCCCGCCCCTATTTCAGAAGACCAATGGAGGAGGGGGGCGGGGCGAGACGCGGCCCGTGCGGCCAATAGCGACGGGGGGCGGGGCGGCCGCGGCCTGGGATCCCGGCGCGCTCTCGGTCGGCAGTCGGAGCAGCCTCAGTGCTAGGAGTTCGCAGGCACCGCACTGCTGTCGCTGTCGCCGTCGCCGCGGCACTCCCGCCAGCCCGCCCTCGGCGCGTCCCCGCCGCGCTCCGATTCCTGCAGCCGGCCCGGGGCGCGCTCGGTCGCTCCGGGCAGTGTACCCGTTGCGGCCCCGCTGCGATGGCCACCAAGATCGACAAGGAGGCTTGCCGGGCGGCGTATAACCTGGTGCGCGACGACAACTCGGCAGTCATCTGGTGAGGAACTTTTCATTGATCTCCAAGCCCCGCTCCCCGAGCTTTCCAGGGGCCTGGTGCATCGAGCCGTTTTCCAAACGGGACGGATTAAGGGTCACCCCTTGCTGTCTTCTGCATCCTTATTCCAGGACAGCGTGGAAAGCCAGCGCTGGCTCCTTAGCCAGAGCATCTCTTAGATTGGCCTGCTGGAAGCGCTGCACCATGCAACTACCAGCGCTGATGTGTGTGTTTTTTTCTTCTCCCAACCCAAAGGGTGACTTTTAAATATGAAGGCTCAACCATTGTCCCCGGGGAGCAGGGAGCGGAGTACCAGCACTTCATCCAACAGTGCACAGGTAGGGAAGCGATTCGCGATCCTTAGGGAGATTGTCAGTACCTGGGGGAGGAGCTGCAAAGGCCCAAATGGGAGGAGCAGGTGGTGGTCCTGGGCACCTCTGGGGATCTGTTGGAGCCACCAGGTCTGAGCTTTTTAAAGCCTCATAAAGCCTCTCCCCTTCTGGAACCCCAGGGTGGTATGAGTGACCTGCTTGACATCCTGGCTCAGGGGGCAAGGGAGCTGCACCCTCTCCAGGCTGTGGTTCACTGGTTTTCCAGGGTCAGCTTACACAGTTCCAAACTCCAGTGTTCAACCCTACCCACCATCCTCTTTGTAGGATCAGTGATCCAAAGTAGAAACCATTCAGGGGTTGCTTGCTAGAGAGAGAAAAGCTGCCTTGTCCCTTCTCCCACAACCATTGTGTCCTGTTATGTATGAGCTCTTGAAGAATATAAAGCCACATACAAAAGAATGCATGCTATATGCTTCCATTTATGTAAAATTCTAGAAAAGGTAAAGCTAATCCATAGTGGTAAGATTCCAAATAGCCCTTATCTTTAGAGTACAGGGCTACTGAATGGAGCGGGGAGTGGCATTTGGGGAGGATGCTGGGAGCTGGAAATGTCTTGTATTTTGATCGGGAGGGGGTTACGCAGGTGTGTACATAAGTGAACTATCATTACATTGTATACTTAGGATTTGTGTGTTTTATGCTCTTCCCTGTGTGACTGTGCAAGCAAAGAATACTCAATGTGGATGGCCATAAGCCATAAGTAGAGGCAGGAGGCTCGGCCTCACTGGTAACAGGATCCTGAAGGAGCTGGGGGATGTGACTCCCTTCCAGTCATTAGTCTTAGTTTGGAAACAGACTTTCAGACAAAGGCAGCACCGCCTGGAGGTTGGTTAGGGCCTGGAGATTAGGGCGTGGGCTCTGGGCCACGTGGTGTGGGTTTGAATCACAGAGCGGCTACTTCCTAACTGGAAGGGTACTAACCTCTGGGGACCTGGGTTTCCTCACCTGTCATTGGACTGTCCGCAGGCTGGAGTCTGTGTGTGCGATATGCTCAGGATGGTGCCTCTGCAAACTGTAGGATCGTTTGGGAAATAGGAACCGGCACCGGGGATCATGTGACTTCTTTCCTTAGCTTCTTTCCTAATTGAATTCTATTTTGCATTCACTTCGATGCAAAGATATTTATGAAGTGTCTGCTGTGGACAGTGTGGTACCTGGATTGCGGGTGTGTAAATGTTCTTTTTTTAAAAATTCCCCTTGAGTGCTGCCTCTAGACATTCATTCATTGCTTTTGTAAATAATTTGCTTAAAATATCAGAAGCATAAGGGGCTACAACTCGTGTTTAGCAGGTGCAGCAGCGGGTTTGGAGAGTGGCTGGAGCAGGACTAAGGCAGGCCTTTGACTCAGGAGCCCTGTCCCGCCACTCGCTCTCCTCCGGCAAAGGCTTTTACAAGTGGACCAAAGGCAAACTCCTTCCCCTCTGCCTGGTGCACTGTCAGCAAACAGCTGTATTCTGGCCTCCCTGCTCTGAGGCTGTGTTTTGCAGAACTCTTCCTAAATCCTGTGGCTTTCCTCCTGCTGCTCACCCGTTGTCCCCTTTGCCATCGAGTGAGTCCTGTGTCCTGCCTCTGAGGAAATTGTTTTCTCCACCGAGAGGGAGGAGGTGACAGAGGAAGAAAGCACCTCATCCTGCGGGTGGGTCCTGGCCTCTGGGCACCCGGCCCACTCTGGTGGTCGAGGACACTTCCTCCAGCTGCCTGTGGCTTTCTGCTCAGACCTCTGCTCATACTCTGCAGGGATGGGAGTGGGGAGTGTCTGTCTGGGAGCTAAAAATGCTTTTCCTGCTGCTTGTTGATCCTTGTGAATGGGCTGCAGGATCTGAAGGCTCATATGCTTCAGCTGAAGTCTGCTCGCTCCCCAGCCATCTGTTGGACAAATCACAGGCAAGTTCTGGTTGTCGTGTCTGCTCTTGTTCCTCTTGGAGAAGCACGTTCCTTCCCCTGCCACGTCCTCATGACCCAGTAACTATGGACTTAGAACTCCAAGTAGTAACCTCCCTGGCCATTGCTATATGCCAGTCACTGCACTTGACCTACTTTATCTTGGTTATGCCTCAAATCATCTCTGTGTGGCAGGTATTACAATTGTTCCCCTTGTACAGATGCAGAAACTGAGGTCCAGAGAGGTTAAGTGACTTGTCTGAGATCACACAGCTAGGAAGTGGCAGAGTTGGGACTTGAATCCAGGTAGGCTGACTCTTAGACGCTAGGGGAGAGGCTTAGGTTCTCACCTCTTGTGAGATCGTTTGCTCTCCTGTGATGCATGGGGAGCCCCAAGTGCCTGCCAGGTGTCTGACAGGCCTGAGAAGAAAGCTTCCATCCTGGCACAGGGTCCTGTTCCAAACATCTTCTCCCCAGGCATGCAGTAGCTCAAAGTTCAGAAACGGCTCCTGGCTTCTTCCTCCAGGAACTGGTAGGGGCTCTCCCGGGCTTTCTCTCCTCTCCCCCTCCTCCTCTGCCTGGCTTCTCCCTTGGGCTGTTTTCTGGGCTTGGAGGCCAGCTCCCTGGGCACGTCCTCCTGTCTCCCCCTGTAGTGGGACTAGGAGCCCTTTGGGCCTGCAGCCTCGTCCCTGGTGCAGGGCTCACCTGGTCCCTCCTTCACCACTGTGCTCTCGCCACCTCTGCCGCTGCTCTGTGCCCCAGCTCAGTTCATGCGGGACCGCTGAACCTTGCCAGGGCAGTAGAGAGTCCCTGCAGGTGAGCGCAGACAGGACTCCCATTGTGGCTTCCGCGCTGGGGCTGCAGAGCCCACGCCTCGTGAGCCTGCCCCTTCTCCACCTGCAGTCCTCCTCCTTTGTCTCCCTTCCTGGGGGCCATGGGGGTGGGGTCTCCTCGAGTGGTGACACAGAGGGCCACCGGCTGCTGCGGCCTCCACCATGGGCAGAGCCATCCTGGTGGAGTCAGCGAGCCTCTGCCAGTGATTTCAGGGTTCCCGAGGGCCTGTCTGTAGCCTGGCTGAGGTCATGTGCATCCCTGAGCCTGTTCCTGGGACAGCAAGTGGCCACTTGCATCACAGGCCCACCCCCTGGGAGGAGCAGCCCCACCAAACCAGGAGACCGCGGGGGTGGATGGCTTTAAAGGCAAGAGTGGGCAAACCCAGTGGTGGCGAGGCGCCCTCCCCCTTCCTCTTTCCTGCAGCTGAGCCCTTGACCTTCCTTGACTTGCAGCTCTTCCGCTCCCATTGCTGGAGCAGATCTTCTGACAGACAGCACAGCCCCCATCGGCTCACCTCTGCCCTGTGACTCCCTTCCGTCTCTCCAGTGCCTTGTCCCTAGCAGCATCTGCTGCCCACAGTGCGGCACACCCCGTGTGCACCTGCAGCTGGGCTTCCAGCCCCGCTGCTTTAGAGTCTGGGGTCTCTGGGTGGAAATCCTCCTCCCCATCTCAGCCGCCCCGGTTTAGCCCCGCCCCCTTGGTGGGAGCCCCGCCTTCTCTATGTTAACTGCTAAGACCCAGGTCCACCTCTCGCTGCCTCTCCCTCGCTGTGTGGCCTTGGGCAGGTGCATCCTACCCTGTGCCTCGGCTTTTGTGTGTGTGATGGAGATCCTGACTGCTCCTTCTGAGGGGTGCGGGCCACTGTACATCCAGACCGTCCCCAGCCCCGTGTCTGTTGTCCTTTCCGCTGCGTCTTAGAAATTGTTTTTACTCTCTGTGGTGCTATGATGACGTGGGGCTTTCCATCTGAAGTTGGGGCAGCGCACCCCTGGGCGCACAGTAGGCTGGCATGCTGTTGGCATGGGCCCCACGTGGGCACACTTGGATCCTCGCCTGGAGCTGCTCAGTCCCTGGTGGAGCAGCTTGCGGGGAGTGAGGGCTTTCTGCCACACCAGGTAGCCTGGTGACCCTTCTGCTATAGTAGGAGGGTCGAGGACGCTGGCCCCTCTACCAGGGTCACCTACTGTGGTCGTCACCTTGTTTGTGGTTTGAGTACCGTACAGTAGAGCACAGGGTCAGCAGTGCCAGGAAGCTGGGAGGTGAGGAGGCGCTGGGCAGGGCGGGGGGCCTGGCAGTCAGCAGGCAGAGGGTGAGGGCAGGGTCAAGTGCGGGCCAGTTGGACGTGGGCTCGTCTGACTGCCCTGGGCGGGGCTCACAGGTCGTGCCTGGTGGTGAGGCTGGGGCAGATCCCGCTTTGTCTTTGCAGGGTGTAGTATGTGCTCTCGGCGGAGCGCTCAGAAATGAAGATGCACACAGAGGAGGGAATAACACCCAAAAGTGGTTCAGAGATTTGTTGGTTCATTCTCTTGCTCCTGCATCCATTCGGTATGCACGTGCAGCTGCTCTGGGGGCAACGCTCTAGGCCCCAGCACACATACGGGAGCAGAGGAGGCCCCTGTCCTCAGGGAGCTGATGTCAGCACCACCCAGGGTGGACCGTGGGTCCCATTTTATCTGTAATCTTGAAATATTTTTCTATGTGCATTTTCTGCTACAAAACAGGATCCTAGACCTAGATGTCTGGGACCAGCTTCCCTCCCTTGTTAATCCTCACTCCTGAGCATCCTTCCTGTCTTCCTGTGTTTTTCTGCAGAGCCCTTTAAAATGGCTACAAAACATTCTCTCATATCAATGCAACATTGTTTAACCAATGCTCTGTGACCGACCCCCAAAGCATTTTGTTGCAAGCAGTTTTATTTTGGAAAGAATCCAGGCATCTGGGAATGAATCCAGTTTTCTGGTGTAGATTTTAGAGCTGGTTGGTGAAGAGCGTCAATGAAGGAGCCCGAGTGTCTCCCTGGAACTGTAGCTTGGCTGTGCCCAGTGTCCTTGGCGGGGTCTCCTGTTCTGTTTCTGCAACTGTAAGAGGGAGAAGTGATGTCACACACAGCCAGTTTGTGGGGCTCCGCCTGGCTCCTCAGCGGCTAGGTTGAAGTACTGGTGTTGGGTGGGCTCTGGGAAAGGTGGGTTGTTGTGGGTGTCGTCAGCACTGAAGCTGCATCTGGGGTGGTGTCCTGAGGAGGCTGGATGATGTCTGGATGCAGGTGATATTCCCACCATGCTCTGTTCAGCCTGCAGTGTGTTCATTCAACCTGAAGCATCACTTGTGGAGAGATGTAAGGATTGAGATTTTTGTCCGTCCAGCATCCCATCCTTTGAGGGGGGACCTCCCTTCCACGTGAAATCAATCCTGCTCAGCCAATGGCATTCCACTGGGCCGATGTTGCTCCTCCCCACTGGGTGAGCACCGTGACCTAGACCTTACCAATCAGAGTAAGCCACACCCTCTGCTAACTGTTTAGTTCAAGGTTGGGTTCAGGTGACTCAAGGCAAGGAGATCATGTTCAGTCTTGGGACTTTGTACAGGGTTGTTAGGAAAGAGTCCTTTTATCTTTCTTTGGGATTTAAACTGGTGAGAATAATGAAGGCTTGGAGCTCACAGGGCCCATCTGTAGATAGAAACTGAAAACTCAGGACAGATAGAGACCAAGTGACGTGGTTTATACTCCTGGATCTAGCCACACCTGAAGCTCTCTCTCAAGTCTACCTGAAGTAGTCTGTTCACTTTCTTGAGCCAATTATTATTATTTTTTTTAAAAGTATCAGCTCGTATGGGTTCTCTGTTATTTCCATCTAAAAGAGCCCTGCCCATAGTTTCCAGGTGAGACAGCTGAGCATAGGCTCAGAGAGGAGGGAATCCAGAAGGGACAAGGAAGTAGAAAACTCATGTGAGCATTGACTGGAGAAGCTGGGTGTATTTCACCGAGAGGAGGAACATCTTGGGGGGACATGAGTGTTGCCCTCAGACATTTGAGGGGCTGTTGTGTGGAAACTGTGAACTTCCTTGGTGTGCCCACCTCCTCCCTGGCCTTATATGATCAGGAGCCAAACATGGAAATGTCGGATAGATTTTAAGAGGACATGGAGACAAAAAGTCCACAAGATGGAATGGGCGACCTCTGGGTGGAGGTGAGGCCCCCACGGTGGGGGGCTTGGCGGGAGAGGCTGCCAGGCCGCCCCTCCTGGTGTGGCTGCTGGGAAGGGCTTGGAGAGCCCCTGCGCCTGCACTCTCCCCGGCCCCCGGCCCTGGTCTCCGTGGCCTGGCAGGAGGGACACGGTACATTCGCACAGGCCTGGGCCACGTCCCTTTGAGGTGGGGGCAGCCCTGTCTGGACAAGAAGGCCTGAGAGTGGCGGGGTGGATCCCTGGACGGCCGGGAAGGGCGAGGGTGTGAGGCAGACGAGGCTGCGCGGACACGGCGCGGCTTCGCCTTGAGTAGTGTTTTCGCTGTGAGCCTGTGAGCGCCTGGATTTCGGGAAGCTAGGTGAGCAGGGAGGCAGCGGGTTGGCTGAGGGCCTGGCGCCTGTGGTCAGAAGGAAGCCCAATGGAGCGCTCTGGATGCTGCGAGGTCCGAGCCCTTTCCGCCCGAGCGCACCGGCCCCTGCACCGTGAAGTGGTCTGAAGGGCCGGGCGTCGTGGCCTTTGCGGTTTGGGGCAGGATTCAGCCCCTGGCCTCTCCCAGGCACCTGTCGCCGGCTCACCCCGGGCCCCACTGCCGTCCACGCTGTGTCACGGGGTGCATGGGCTTTGCCTCAGCTCTTTGGTCTGCTGCTTGGTGACGTCTGCAGGGGCTCTGTGTCTGTGACCCTGTCCCCTCTGACGTGGTTGGTAGGTGTCCGTCTGCCTTGCAGGAAGCTCCTCGGGAGTTGATGCGAGTGTCGTGAGGGTGTTGTGCGTGGACGTCACAGATGTCACGGCGGCCCCGCGGCCCCTCTCTCCTCCGGCCGTCCTGGGGCCGCGGAGCGTGGAAGCCGCTCCTGGCTGTGGCGGCCGTCCATCTCCAGCCCACCTCACCCGCTCGGCCCCTGCGGGTGGCCGTGGCCTGCTGGGGGGCGCCGCCCTCCCTGCCTCGGAGGCCACCGGGCCAGTTCTCCTTTCGTCTCTCTTCTCTTCTCACTTCCTCGTGTTGCTTCTCATTCCCCTCCCTGCCCCCAAAGTCTGAAAGCCTCAGTGCTTCCTGCGGCTCCACCCTCGACTGTGGCTGCGTTTCCTCCGGGACTTATCTGAGCACCTCGTGCCAGCCCCTTTCCCTGCCCAGTGACCTTGAGACCAGGCCGGAGGTGGCTTTCTGGACTTCACTTCGGGTTGTGCGCCAGCCCCCAAGAACGTTTTGTAGCCACCCCCATAAAGTCCAAGTGCTTAGACAACACAGGACGCTGTCACGACAGCACCAGCCGCTGCCGCCATGCGTGTCCCCAGCGCACACGCAGCTCTGACCTTGCGGGTACCTAGAGGCGGGCACCGCAGGGGTGCTGAGCCCGCGAGATCTCAGCTCGTCGCACTCTCCCATCTGTGAGGGAACAACGAGGCCAGGTCAGAGTGAGCAGGTGTTCTCTCCCCTTCGGTGACAGGACCCTGTGTCCTTGGAGAGCCAGAGCGGCTTGCCTGAGAAGGCGTCGTTAGAGGGAGGCCGGACTCTGAACCCAGACCTGCGTCTGCCGCTCCCAGCCTCCGCCCGCGCTGCCCTTCCCGTGCTCTGCCGGGGTCTCCTCCGCCCACGGTCTTTCCCCAGCACGCTTTCCCAGAGGGCTTCTGTGCACCTGTCGGGCCCGGGGGAGAGTCCCTGGCCCAGAAGCCCTTGTCTTTGTGTGTGTGGTGCGGGCCACGTGGCTGCCTCTGAGCCACATCCTCAGCTCTTTGAGATTTTGGAGTCTTGCCGAGTCCCTCAGGCTGGCCTGGGCCTGGTGGTCTTCCCGCCTCAGCTGCTCAAGTTGCTGGGGTGACAGGTGGCGACTGCACCACCCTCCCCCTCCCTACCCCTCCTGCGTGGCCGCAGCCCTCCTCACCTTCATGGCGTTGGCCACGTGTGCCGGGCCCCGTGAGGGTTCCTCCCTCTGAGGGGGGAGCTGCAGGGAGCTCGGCCCACTGCGGAGGCCTCCTTGGTGGAGGGTCCCTGATCCCTTGGTTAGCCAGCCCCCAGGCTCCATTCGCCAGGGACCTGTTTGTTGTACCCTCGAGGGGCCAGAGTCAGGGGACATAGCCTGGCGCGGGCTTTCCCGGCAAGGGCTCCGCCGTGCCTCTGGCTTGGAGAGTAGGACCCATACTGCCTGGGGTCAGGCCTCAGCTGAACTGCTGGTGGGCTGTGCGACCTCAGGCCGGCCATCCAGCCTTTGCGCCTTGGTGTCCTCGTAGGAAGAGGGCTCTGTTCAGAAGGCCACCCTGTCCAGCCGGCCTGTTCTCTCACCAGCATTGGTGTTAGGTAGGAGTCCTCCCAAGCTGGACCCAAGACCAGGACTTGGGTATCAGTGGGGTGTCTGGGAGGTGCCCCCAAGAGCAGGAGGCAGGGTGCAGGGAGGGCGAGGGTTCGGAGGAGGAGTCGTGGGGTGCAGCATACCTGGTGGTTGTCAGTGGGTCTGGGGGGACCCTGGAGGAGGCTGCTGCCATGGCCGCCCACTCACGTCCCTCACTGACCCAGGGCTCCCTCAGGGGCTGTCGGCTGCACAGGTCCAGGCTGTGTCTCTGGGGTCAGCAGCGTCCCAGGCTCAGAGACGGGCCCACAGCAGAGCAGAGAGCCCGCCGAGGCTGAGACGAGGTGTGCCCGGCTGCCCTGAAGCAGAGGTGGGCTGTGCACAGGCCCTGGGCCGGGAGGGGTCTGCTGCAGCACCAGGGTCATGTGCGTACCCCTCGCTGCCGGAGCCCGAGCTTGCCAGGCTGGAGCTGGGCAGTTTTGTTCTCTGCTGCCTCCTTGGCGCCTGGAGCAGGACCGCACTGCCCCAGTGTTTGCTGAAGGGATGGAGGAGGGACGGGGCCCGAGGCCCACCACGCTGACCCTGGTGGTGCTGGCAGGCGCGAGCCTCCTGGCTGCCACCAGGCCACGTGGCTGCCTTGGGCCTGGGCCCAGGTCTCCCTGCAGAGCGAGGCCTCCCTGCTTTTCTCTCTGCTTAATTTTATGCGTTTAGCTTTCCCAACGCAGCTCTGGAGCCGCGGCAGCAGCAGGGCCCCGGAGGCCTGTTTCTGAGAGCCGGAATTTTATGTTGCCATTTAATATTTTATGTCATCAGTCGTTTTGAAATCCACCTGCCATAGATCCTGTTTTCAGTTCCACATTTAGTTTATGGTCATCTCACTTTTCCTTGGGGCCTTATTCTTATGGGTCTTCTGTACACTCATGGATGCTTCCTTGCCAGTAATTAACTACCAGCGGTCACAGGGATGGCCAGCTACCAGCCTTGAGGTGCCAGTCAGTGAGCCGGGGCCTTTGCGTTCGTTTCCTGCTGTTGCTGTGAAACAGTGCCACAGCACAAGTGGCCACGTCCCGGCTCTGGAGGCCAGGAGGCTCAATGGTCTGGCTTGGGTGTCTCTGAGGCCAGCTCCTCTGGAGGCCCCAGGGCAGAATCTCCTCCCGGCCTTTGTCAGCTCCCAGAGGCCACCATGAGCCTTGGGCTGACCAGCAGCTGCCTGTCCTCACAATGCCACCTCCAGGTTGTGACTCTCTGCCTCCCTTTTCCTCACTCGAGGACCTTGTGATGACATTGGGCTGACCGGATAATCCAGGACGGTCTCCCCATCTCCAGTGCCTTCTGCCGAGTGAGGTCTCGTTCACAGTTCCAGGGGACGTGGGTGGCGCTCTGCCCACCCCACGCATCTACTCGTGGTTTCATTCGCCCTTCGCCCTGGGCCAGTGCTGGCCATGCTTTACCCCCACTTCAGAGACGAGGACACTGAGGCCCAGAGACGTGCAGGCATTTGCAGGACAGCGCAGAGCTGGGCTCCTGACGCTGCTGTTCCCGATGCCTGCAGACACCACCCATGAGCGCCAAACCCAGAGCAGGAGGCTCTTTCCTTGAACCCCGAAGGATGGGCCTCGTGCCTGTGCCTCTGGTTGGGGAGCTGTGGCACTTTTCTGCTTTTTTTTTGTGCGCAGTTTCTTGGTCTTTGTTAGTGAAGTGGAAAGGCAGTGCTCTCTGTTCGACGCCTGGCTGTTCCTGGGTTAACTCTGACTCCTCTACTTTGGCCTGCAAGGATGCCCCTTGAGGTCCTCTGAGCTGACCCAGAGTCGTTTTCTTCCCTTTTCCCGGCTATAACTGCACCCTGCTTATAAAATGGAGCTTATTGTTCCGGAATGGCAAATAAAAGGAGCTCCTGCCCCAGGCAGCAGGGGTCATTGGGGCTTCCGGGGAGGGGTGGAAAGAACCTGGCTTCAGATGCAAAGAGCCAGGTTGAGCAGCCCTGGGGGGACCCCTGGCAGCCCTGCAGTCACAGCCTCTGGGCCACCCAGCGGGAGACAGAGGAGGGCCTGTGCTCATGGGACTCTCAGGGCCTGACCTGGGACGCTACTCAGCCTATTCTTGGTTTGGCCAAGCCTGGCTGCCCTGTGCCAGCCCTGGGGTGCCACCCATTCTCTGGGGTTGTCTCCACTTATTTTCCAACAAGTGTATGCACCGGAGACCCTCCGGCCATGAGCTGAGGAGCCACCCTGAGCCAGGCTCGGTCCTGGGAGGGGTCGGTGGTGTGCGTCACGGAGTGTGGCCTCTGGGGGTACCAAACCCACCAGGTCACAGCCTTGCGAGGGCGAGTTTCTTGGCAGGTAAAGGGTGTCTCAGTCTTTTGCATCCGTAAAGGAAGAAAGTGGAGGGACAACGGAGATGCCAGGAGACAGGCCCGAGCCGGCCTGTCCCTCGGGGAGGAGCTAGGTCTCACCTGACTCTGGCTTTTGTTCTATGTCCTCCTAGAACTTTCCTGTGGCCCTTTGCGTGGCTGCTCCCCAGGGATATCCTCGAGGGGCACCCTTGCAGGTCCTCAGACCTGCCTTCTCCACGGCCACTCGCCAGCCTCGGCGTGAACATCCCTCCCAGGGCCCAGCCTGCCTCCTGCTTGCAGCCTGTGGGAACCTCCAGCCTCACCGTCCCAGCTGCCTCCACTGGCTCCATCGCAGTGGCCTCCGTCCCTGCCGGTCTCCTTGTGCCTTTCCTGTTCCTCTCCTTGTCTAATCATTTTCAAAGAGTGCCGTGTCGCGGACCTGTCCTGAGGGACTTTCACTGTCAACTGACTTTGCCTTTTAGCCCCTACGTTTCCCCACAGGACAAGGATGCGACGCAGCCCCGCGCTGCTCGCAGCCCTGGGTGTGCATCTGGGCCTCGCCCAGTGAATAGTAAACACCTTGTTGCCTGACCCACAGCCTGGAGCAGGGCGGGGGTCTTGCACAGACGTCTGTGAGCATCAGCAGATGTGGATCAGCAAGCGCCAGTGAGCCCCCTGGGAGTGCACACCAGGGGGCCAGCTCTAGGGCCAGTGTCGGTCACACCGGGGCAGGAAAACCTGTGGCATGTCCTGCCCCCGCCGAGCAGGGGCTCCAAGGCAGCTTTGGAGAGGCCATCCCTCTCCTAGAGAACTGGGTACCAGAGAGGGACACCACTGGGCCGTTTTGCACAGCCTGAGAGAGGAGGAGCTGGGACCTGCACCGTGGTCACCTGGCTTCACATTCCACGCTCAGGACCCATGTGACAGAGAAGCGGTCCCTTGTGCAGGCCTCTCTCCCGCTAGCCAAGCTGCTGGGCTGGGTGTGCCCTTCTGTTAAGGCGCAGCCTGGGCAAACGCAGCACGCGCTACGATTGTCCACACTGAGCCATTTCTGCAGTCTGTTCGCTCCTGCCCTCGGGGGTGGAAATCACACTTACAATCTCCAGAAGGGGAGTGGTTTGATTCTTACAAAACGTCACCTCCCACTGAACTGAAACGAAGCCAGGAACCAGGCCTGGAAAGCCCCTGAAAAGCCAGAGGCGATGCGCAAAGGCTTCCGTTGACTCAGAACTGCTGACTGAGCGTGTGCAGGTCGGCATCGTCTGGGAGCTCAGGATGTGCAGGGAACAAGATTCCCGTCCTCAGGGAGTGGGGTGAGCCAGCCAGGGAGTCGTTCTGAGCCTGTGGGACTTCCTGTACCACAGTTAGAGCAAGCTTGGTTGCCCATGGGTGCCCTTCTGGCCTGAGGCAAGTCAGAACTAGAGGCAGGGCAGGTGGAGCCGCCCCCAAGCCTGCCTGCGGAAGAAGCCGGCTGGCCTGAGTTCTGTCAAGTCCACCCCACACCCACCTGCCAGCAACGGGAGCACCATGGCCCTTGCCCTGCTGGCCTGTGGACTCAAAGCCACCCTGCAGGACCCAGGCAGTTAATTTCCTGCTGTCTTTGCTGTTCCCGCAGTGGCTGTGACCGAGGTCACAGCAATAGTTCCATTGTAATCTCTTGCTGCGTTTTTTGGCTCTGTTTCACTGTGCTTTCTGAGAGTAGGGATTGTGTCTTATTAGGCAAAGTCCCTGGATCACAGATTGTCACTAAGCATTTGTCAAAAGGACTCGCTGACAGCAAGACCACAGGGCTGGCAGGCCAGGGCTGTCGGTGCTCCGGCGGTCACCCCCGGCTCCAGCAGTGAGTGGCCCCTGAGCCGTGTTCCGATGATGGACTGGAGTCTCCAGGGACGGGGTTAGTCACTGTTCTCCTTAGTGGGACGCCGGAGTTAGAGCACACTGACTTCCATATAAGGAAGTCGGAGCTGATGGCTTTGTAGGCGGCACCTGGGTATCCAGATCAGCCTGCCGGGCTTTGCTCAAGGCTGCCTCTCTTCCCTCGGGCTGTCCCGCTATCCTTCCCCGTGTTCTCCGTCAGGCGCAGAAGCTGGGTCATGGGCGTTGAATGGAACTCAGTGAGAAGGGGTCCCTGGCGAGGCTGCTGGGGCAGGACAGGCGGGGGCCATGGCCTGCGGGGCAGAGGGCAGGAGCCCGTCTCCCCTCAGTCCTGTGACGCACAGGCCGAAAGGGAAACCTGGCTTTCATTTCTTCACCAATGGGTTTCCTGTGTTTTATATTTTCCAGGAGCTTATAAACACTGCAGGGGGACAGGAGGCTGCGTGCTCTTCCATTTTGGTTTCTAGTTTGGGAAACAGGGACTGAATGGGGAGAGCGGGTGACGTAAGGCCTCTGCGTCCTCCCAACCCTGCTTCCTCTGTGTCCACCCAGCCCTGCTTCCTCTGCGGGGAAAGAGGGCCTCTTCCCTCTTCTCCTTTGCAGGGTGGCACCCCTTCCCCACTGCCCCCTGAGCAGCCATCCAGGAGCCAGCCCTGTGATGACCACTGCCCAGCTGTCGCCTTGCTCTGGCGGCAGGACGTGGACTCCTTCCCATTCTCTTTCCTGCTCGCTGGCGGCGGGAGCTGGAGGGCCTGTGCGGTGCGTAGCGCCCTCTCTCCTGAGCTCGTTTGCATGACTTCTCAGGCTGCAGAGGCAAGGCCCCTAGAGCCAGTTGCAATCTGTCACACTCTGGAGCAATTTCCTCCTGTCCCTTCCTCCTTTCCTTTGTCTTGCTCTGAAGTTTAGCAGTGGGTGGAAATTATGAAACTACTTTCTCTCTCTCTCTCTCTCTCCCTCTCTCTCTCTTCTTTCTGTTGGCCTGAGATTTACAGGGTGTCCCCTGGCCCCACAAGCAGGGCAGTGCAGGGCTGGGGACATCACAGGAGAGTAGCTAAGAGAGTCAAAAAGACTTGTGCCGAAGCTCCTAGTGGTTTCCTAGGCAGAGGGGGCCCTAGTTTTGCTTATTTCTAATTATTCTTCACCTAGTGTATGCTTTGTGTGTAATGAGGAAAATCATTAAAACATTGTCAAATGTATAAGAAAGTTGTACGTGGCAGGTCCTCAGTCCCAGGGCTGTGTCCTCCTGCTTGGACTGGCTGTGGGGACAGCAGAGGAGACCAGATTCCTTTTCTCAGAGGCAGGACCCTTGGTCAGTGGACTCTGTCAGGGACCCTGGGGGCAAGCGCTGGGGGGGACCACCCAGAAGCTCACCACTCCTGAGATGTTGAGTTTGGGGGCCGGGGGCCCTTGGGAGCTTGGTGGGGATCGATCGCCCCTGGTGGGTTGGGGGAATGACGCATAGCTCTTTCCAGCAGCTGGCCTGGGAGGTTCCGGGGACCCTGGCCTCCCCTCTTCCCTCTCTCCCCACCCCTTGGTGGCCCTCCTCTCTCCCTTGTTCTGTTTTCTTGCGGGATCAGCCTGGGTCTGGCCTCGCCTCCCCTAAGACCCCTCAGCCTTGCAGCCTGACAGTGAGAAGTGGAGGAGACACAGATGGGGTGCGGGGGGAGCAGGGGAGGGGCAGTGAGGCCACAGAGAGGAAAGAAAGCACATGGGGGGGACCCGAGGGGGTGACAGTGCCACCCCGGGTCGGCTGGGCCAGGCCACGTGCCGGCACCACATGTGGGCTCCCGCCGTTCTCAGACCTGTGTAGAGAGGAGCTGAACGTGAGCAAGACCCTCCAACCTCCGACCCGGGGTTCCTGGGTCTCGAGGGAGCCGTGAAGCTGGTGGGGTCGGAGTGGCCCAGGAGCCATGTCACAGGTAACCCTGTGGGCCTGGTGAAGGCTCCACACGCCCACCCGAGTCCCGCCCGCCAACCCCGTGTGGTGGCTCCTCGTCAGATAGACGTGTGGAAGCAACGGGGCTCCTCGCGCCCGTGTGGCAGCCCTGTCTCCTGAGGCTTCCCTCTCTCAGTGTGTGGGAGTCGGGGGGGACGGTCCCTTGGCCCTCAGTGCTGGCCAGATGCTCGCCCCCTGGGAATGAAGGGGCAGGGGCTGGGCCCTGGGCCGTGCTGCTCTCTGTCCTCTCCCCCAGCCCTGGAGGGTCCGCTCTGCTTCCTCTCCTGGCTCCTTCCTCCTTCTCTAACTGCCTCTCCAGCTTTGGTGGATCAGGACCACTCGGGCTCGTTCACACGTGAGTTCCGGTTCCTGCCCCTCTGCGTCTGGCTGGCACCCTGAGAGGTCACTCTCCCATGGAGCTCCTGGTGGGCCACTCTTGGGAACCACTCTCTCTTCTGGACTTGACCCGTGCTCCAGGGGCAGGGAAGGGGTGTCCAGTGGTTTATCGCCTGGGCCCCCTGGGGACCAACAAAGCCAGGCCCCAACCTCCTGGCCAGCTTTGCCCATGCGTGTGCACACGTGAGCACGCGTGTACACACACACACATGCACACACACACACACACGCACACACAGACACACACGCACACACACGCACACACACGCACACAGACACACACGTACACACACACACACACAGTTCTGCTGTGCCTTTCAGTTGGCATCTCATGTTTCCCTGAGTCTGGACGGTGCTGTGGGCGACCTCCCTGCCCCATGTGGTGCCTGTCTGTTCAGAGAGGAGAAGGAGTGACCGCCCTTCCTCTTGGCCGCCCAGGGCTGTCCTGATGGGCCGCAAGGACTCTCCAGGGTGGCGGGAAGACAGGCCCAGGTCTGCTGAGCTCAAAGGGTTTCTGGATCAGCCTCCGCCGCTGCGCCAGTGGAGGCACGGGGCAACAATGGCAAGCATGCGTGACTCTGGGCGTCTCAAAAACGTGTCCGTCAGCAGTCTGGTTGAGCAAACCATTGTCAGATAAGCACCAACAGTCACGCGGTAAGCCATGTCCCTCCTCACCGCCCCCGTGATAATTTAAATGACATCAGCCTGTGGTTCTGGAAGGTTCCCAGTACCCTTGGGGGTGGGTTGTGACTTACTCCTCGTGCCAGGGCTGGGCTGGACCCCCTGGGACTCCAACAAGGACAGGGGCTGCCCAAGGGCCTGGTGCTGCCCAGATAAACCAGGAGGGCCTGAGAGAAGCGAGGGTGGACCTGGGGGTCAGGGTGGCAGCAGACACTGCAGAGGGCTCCGTGTTACCCAGAGACGCTGGCCAGCACTGGGGAGAGGGGTGTCTACAAGAGAGCCAGGCAGGGGGCGCTGAGCCACCAGAACAGAGGGTCTGAGTCTCCAAAATGTGCCTCAGGCCAGAGTGGCGCCAGCGACATTCCCACGGGGTGGCTTTGACTGGGGACAGCACTGGACCCAGATGCAGTCACTGGGACCTGCGCGTCCAGGGTGGAAATGGGAAGTGGGCGTGTCACCGTGGGAACCAGCTCTGAGTGCGAGGTGCGCTCCTGGGTGTGGCCAACCTCCCGCAGGTCAAGGCTGCGGTCTAACTGAACACTGGGCCGCCGTCGCGCCAGCCACTTTTCCCTGAGCCCAGACGCCACCAGGCAGCCCCGCCCTGTGTCCACAGCTCAGGCGGAAGGGTCCACCTGCTGGGCCCGGGGGCTTTGTGGCTTCACCTGTAATCTTCAGGTGGCTGAAGAGAAGCCGAACCTCCCTGTCTTGGAAGCAGCGGTGCCCCCCAGGGTGGGCGCGTGGGCGCAGCGTGGGCTCTGTGCTGCAGGAGGTCATCTGGACACACCTCGCACACGGAGCCCTGGCAGCACGCGGCTCCGGGAGAGAGCACAGGCCCAAGAGGCCGGCGTCCCGCCATGTGGTTCTCGGGAAGAGCCCAGGGCAGCCAGTCCACGGCCAGGCGGGTTCGTGGTTGCAGTTGCAGGCGAGGCTCCCGTGATCCCCTGCCGGGTTTCCGTGGGGATGAGGATGGTGCTGGAACTGCTGGTGAGGGCGGCAGGCTCTGGCCACGCAGAGCGGCACCCTTCACAGGTCCTGGGGGTGGAGCTCTGCCCCCGCCCCATCCCCGTCACCGGGACCCTCCCTCCTCGCGTCCCAAGGCCTGCTCCTGCACCACTGTCTCCAAGTCTGTCCCTCTGCCCCCTCTGCCTTCCAGGTCCCCTGAGGGAAGGACCCTGGCTCAGGCCAAGCACTTCCCTCGGCCACCTCTCGTGGCCCTGGGCTCTGCTCTGACCTCTCCAGGGTGCAGGGGTGTGGGCGAGGGACCGCCCAGCACAGAGACGATGGCGTGAGGGTGTTTTCTGGGCCTCACTGCTCTGCCAGCGCTGGCTGCGATCCGTTCGCTTCAGCAAGTAAGCATGGCGGGTCCCCCGTAGACGGAGGAGCCGGGTGCCTCCTCTGCTCGGGGGCTGCTGGCTGGCGTCTTGGAGGAAACTTATGTACTGTGGTGGGATTCCACGTGAAAGACCCCAGGAGGAAACCAGAACGAATCCAGACCCTCCAGGCGTGGTGCTTGGACCAGCGGCTCTGGCTGGCCGACCAGAGCCCGGGATGAGGCCCATCTCCCGGGGATTCCAGTCCCTGTGATGCTTGAGAAGCAAACCGACGACTTTACAGTGTGGTCGGTCCCTGAGAAGCCCTACAGCCATTGCCTCAAAGGGCCCATACAGGACAAATGACTCCAAACCAGCAGCTCCCCGTGTGCGGCACCCACCAGTGAGGAGCCACAACGAGGATCACAGCTATGGACATGCGATAGGCATGGGCTGAGCTGAGCAAGGTGTGTGGTTCCCTCTTCCCTCCACAGCTATGGTGGGAAACCAGAGGGGTCCCAAGGAATCGGGGACATGCACGTCTAGACCAGATTCCCAACCAGGGGTGCTTCTGCCTCCAGGGCCCATCTGGCAGGGTCTGCAGGCATTTTTGGTTATCACATGGGAAGGGGAGATGCTCCCCATCTAGTGGGTGGAGCCAGGGATGCCCCCCCAACATCCTGCAGGACACAGGATGGTCCTAGCACAGAGTTGTCCACACACACACACGCGCGCACGCACACACACACACACACACACACACATGCATGTGCATGCGCGCGCACACACACTCTTAAACTCAAGAATATCAAGTAATATTTTGGCGGGGGATGGAGAGCTCAGCAGAGTGGTTGATGGAGAGATTCTAAAGTGACCGTAACGAGAACAGTGTGGCATGTTGAAACAGAACTTGTGTAGACCAGCGGACACCCTCGAGGCATTTTAATAAAAACAAGTGTGTAATGAGCGTAACATCCCATGGAAGAGCTCAGGATTTGCACGGCCCTGCTTGTCCAGCCTTCAGCTGAGCATCTCCAGGGGACCCAGCCCTGGCCCAGGCCAAAGTAAGGGCTCCTCCTCCTCCCGCTCCAACCCGTCCAGCTTGCTTCCTGACCCCACAGTCTTTTCCATTCCAACTGGGACCTTAAAGACTGAGGGAAGAAGCTCTGATGAATTTCTATTCCCTAAATAAGACCCTAATTTAGGCCTTGACCATGAGGAGGTTGTAGAGATTGCAGCCAGAGAGGCCCCAGCTGCCTGGGCAACCTCAGGAGTGTCATGTGGCCACCTTGCACCTCCGTCTCCATCTGTGATGTGTGAAGTGGGTGGTGGGGATTAGAGGAGGGGCGGCCCGTCAGCAGCAGCCTTTGCCTCACCTGGCTGCAGGCCTCCGCTGCCTGCCCGGGGCTGGCTCGCGTGCCCTGCTGCTCCCGGGAGCTCGTGGGGTGGCTAACGAGCCGCTCTCTTTGCTGTTGGCCACAGATGACGTCCGGCTCTTCGCCTTTGTGCGCTTCACCACCGGCGATGCCATGAGCAAGAGGTCCAAGTTCGCCCTCATCACATGGATCGGCGAGAGCGTCAGCGGGCTGCAGCGGGCCAAGACCGGCACAGACAAGACGCTGGTGAAGGAGGTGGTCCAGGTACGTCCTGCGCTCCGCACCACCTGGGAGGTGGGCCCCAGCACGGAGTGTGGGTGGGTCTCCGGATCTGACTTGGCCGAGACCTGGCACAGTCTCCGGCTCTGCACCCGCACAGCCTCTGATTAGCTGTCACTAAACTGTGTCAGGGTGTGGGAGGGGCAGCTGCCTGGTCTGCCCTCCTGGCTGTCACATCGTGGAAACGTGTGGGGGCCCTCACAGAGAAATGGCAGCCACCGCCTGGTCACATTGCGGACGACACCCAGAGGTGGCATGGGGTGTCCTCTCTGGACAGTGCTCACCTGCTGGCCTTACAGGTTCAGCGGGTGTTGTGGTTTGGTGTCGAGAGTGACAGACGTGGCGTCTGCAGCACACACCTGGATTGGCAGCTGGAACTGCCAGAGGGGACTCACTCTGGCCCTGTTAGGCTGAGGAAGGGGGAGAGGTGAGGAAGGGGTGGGGGTGCACCACTGACTTTGCCTGAGCCCCGAACAGCTCTCTTTGTCCAGGTCTCTGTCTTATAGCCTTTTTCACTCTGGCCATTAAAGAAAATTGACACTACTGGAAGCCCCCAAGGTCGCTCCTTGGAGTCAGGGTGTAGGTCAGCCTGAGAAAGGAAACTGCATTCCAAGAAGGTAACCCAGGGGGTGGGCAGGTGAGGCAGGAGCACTCCTTCCCGGAGCCTCTCCATGCGCGAAAGGAGTCTTCATAACGCGAGCTGAGGGCTTCTTTCTTCCCTCAGTGTGTTTAAACTGTGGTTTGGGGACGGGTCCCTTCAGCAACCTATGCCCCCTACCACGGCTTTAAAGACAAAACAGTACAATTTCTTAAAAATCACAGGCTTACAGTGAGGGCGGGCATGGGTTTCTTTGGGGAGTGATCAAAAGCCCTGAACCTGACCATCAGGATAGACACACATCAGTGCACACGCTGGAAACCACTGAATTGTGAGAAACGGAGACCAAAGATGGCCTGTGTGGAAGGTGGCATCCTGGGCCCGGAACAGAGAGCCCGGGTGGGGTTTGGAGCGCAGCCTGAGCTCAGTTAATGCTAATGTGCTGGTGTTGGCGTCTTCGCTGTGATGTCGTGACAGATGTGCCTGGTGACCTGAGTGTGTGTGTGTTGGGAACTGTGGGAACCTTCCGTGGTATCTCTGGCAACTTTTCTGTGCATCTACACTCTTCCAAGATAAAACTTTGATTTAGAGAAAAAGAAAAGCTGCTGCATGTTCCCGTTGCCCAGGGTGTGCCCTGGGCTCTCCCGCCAGCTCCCTGGGCCTGTGCGCCTGCCACCTTCCTGCGTGGCGGCAGCGACAGCCTGCAGGTCACTCTCCAGTCGGCAGCTTTTTTTAGGTTAACACAGTTTCATCAGCTACGTGCTGCCCAGGCTTTGTGGCTCAGGTTTCTCTGGTAGCGGGTGCCCCACTTCACGAGCGTGCCGTGAGGCACGGAATGTTCCCCTGCTCTTGGCCTCTTGGCTTGTTTCCAGTTCTCATTTTTCTAGATAATGTTCTAACCAGCACTTAAGACACACGGCCTTTCTCTCTGCTGAATGATTTCTTTAGACCGCAGTCTCAGGAGGGACTCTGGAGTTAATCGGTTGTCCCCTGTGGTTGTCAGGGTGCACCCTGCCTGGGACAGAGGAAATGCTCAGGCACTTCCAGTCACATTCCTAGTTCACACTGTCCTGTGTGACCACAGGGCCCAGCTCCTACCTCCTGCTCCCCTGCAGGACCCAGCTTCTCGCCTCCTGTTCACCCCTGCAGGACCCAGCTCCTTGCCTCCTGTTCACCCCTGCAGGACCCAGCTCCTTGCCTCCTGTTCACCCCTGCAGGACCCAGCTCCTTGCCTCCTGTTCACCCCTGCAGGACCCAGCTCCTTGCCTCTGCTCCCCTGCTGGACCCAGCTCCTTGCCTTCTGCTTCCCTGCAGGACCCAGCTCCTGCCTCCTGTTCACCCCTGCAGGACCAAGCTCCTGCCTTCTGCTCCCCTGCAGGCTACTCTTCTCTGGGCCAGTCGAGTTTTAACAGGTTGACTGGCTTCAGGAGTCTCCTAATTCCTCCTCTCCACGCTGGACCCTTTGTGGGGCCTGGTGACTGGGAACAAGCAGAGAGAGGTTGCCAGAATGTGCCCAAAGGACACAGTCTTTCCAATTTTGTGATTCCTTTTTTCTTTATGTTATAAAAATTGTGATGAATTATAATAATAAAAAATTTTACCGTTTTAGCTGTTTAGAACTTTAGTGTCTGTAAGCATGTCCACAGTGCCATCGGCCACATGACTCTCTGCTAATATGTTTCCATCCCCCGCAAGAAACCCTGTGCGCACTGAGCAGCCTGAAGAGCCTCTTGAACTCAGGACCCACCCGTGTGCGTTTGGTTGTGAGCTAGTGACCCAGGGCCACCCAGGGACTCGAATCTGTGGCGGGAACTTTCGGTGGGAGCAGGAGTCATAATTCTTGTGCTGTGAGCTCAAGGAAGTTGAAGCAAGAAGGGGAGCTGCCTGGATCTAGGAACGGGAAGGGCAGGGGCTCAGCTGTAGGGTGGCTGGATCCCACCTTTCCTGTCTTCTCAGGTCTGTTTCTCTCTGGCTTTGACTGGCAGACCCTGCCTAGCAGAACCATCCAGGCTGTGGCCGTCCTTCCAGGTCAGAATCCCAGGAGAGAGAGGCTCCTCCCTCAGTGCCAGGCGGTTCCTTAAGAGGACCCCACTGGCCCAGCTGGAGTCACATGCAAGCAGGGCCGGGAGGCGGGATTTCGTGATTGGCAGCTTCAGTGTGATCCTGGTTGTTCAAGGGATGCAGGCAGGAGAGGCTGGTGACCGCCCAGGCAGGGGTGATGGCTCACAAGCAGCCAGGGTGCCGTCCTGAGCTGTCACCGTGGCCACCGGCATCGCATGTTTCAGGCCCTCATTTTCAGATGCCAATTATCTGAGCCCGGCACTGGGGCTGTGCCCGGAATCCGGCTGCCTGGAGGAGGACGGAGGTCCAAGGCCAGCCCGGGCAACATTGCCAGGCCCGTCTCCAAGAGGAGCTGCTGAGGCTTCACTTTTATGCTCCAGTTGCCAACATGGCTGCTTAGGCCAGCAGGGTCCTGTGTGGCTGTGACCGTTCTTCCCACACTTGGTAAGCTGTGCTGACTGGCTGGTGTCGCCCACCCCTCTGTTTATTTAACGCTCTCTGAGGGTCCTTCCAGATGGATTCCACGTCTGGGGGTGGGTCTCTCCCCTGTGGCATAAGCTAAGATGATAAGGAACTTTGATTGCAATAAAGTCTGACGCCACGTCCTATGCATCGTGTGCAAAGCTTGGCCCTGGATGTCGCGCTGCTGACACGGAGAGGCAGGTCTCTATCCACTCCTGCCTGGCTGTGGGTGTTCCTCCTGCCCTGAGCCTCAGGTCCCCGTGAGTAAGGCGAGGAGTCGGAGGAGTTGCCGTGCTGAGCCGTGGTCTCTCCTGAATCACTCGAGTGGTGCTCTTTTTAGGCGGGCTAATCTCTTTACGAAGGCACTTTCCCTTTGAAAGAACCTTATTTGATGTTGGCAGAGAGGCATGGCCTGGGTTTGTGTTTGGGCCTCGTTATTCACGGCGTGGCCTCAGACACGTTGCTTGCCCTCTCTGAGCCTCAGTTGCTTATGTCTGAAATAGGAGTGAGATGGTAGCTGCCTCTCACTCAGGTCACTGTGGAGGTTAAACAGGCAGATGGAGATGGAGCTCTGGGTAGGGGCGGACCCCTGGGGACAGCAGCTGACATGCTGTGTTTTCCCTTTTAGACCGTGTGGGGCCGCGGACTGTGGGCTGCGGGCTGGGCAGGAGGTGGCTCTGCGTGTGTGGAGCCCGGGGCTGGGCATCTTACTTCTCACCCTTTCGGCAGTGTCTTGAGAAGGTACGCACCGGTCTCAGCCTTGGTGACACGGAAGAGGCCTGGCCTCGCAGCCCAGCAGAGCTAACTCCAGGCAGGCCATCCCCTTGTGGCTGCCACACATCTGCATCAGCATTTGGGGAAACCAAGACCCAGAGCAGTGGTAGGACTTCCCCAAACCCACAGCCGAGGAACGGCCCAGCTGGGGCCCGAGCCCGGGGGATCGGAGCTCCAGAGCCTCCACTTGGGGCCTCTCTGTTCAGAGTCCGGCTGAGACATCCCTACAGCGGGGAGAACAGGACCAAGCCAGGCGGTGCCCCAAGGCCACGGGAGCAGTCTGTGGGAGGCTGGGCCAGGCCCAGGGACGCTGGCACCAGTCCTGGGGCCTCGCTGGGTGGACAGCACCCTGGCTGCTTCCGCTGCCATCCGCTGCACAGGAGGGCCCAGCCGTTCCCAGGACAAAACAACCCCTTTGTTCTGGTGCCTCTGCCAGATGACGGGACGATGCGGGGCCGCTGCTGGGGCCTGCCTGGTGCTTGCCAGGCCACTCCAGCTGAGCCACTGCCACAGGATCCTGCCCCTCTGGCCCAGCGGTCCCACACGTGCGCCTTCTGTTTATTCTGACATGTGGTCACTCACTGGGCCCAGTCTCCCGAGGGTGCACTCGGCTCAGCACCAGGAAGAGAAGGCCGAGGCTGCTCCTTCCTGGAGATCTGCAGGCCGCAGGGCAGGTGGGAGGACAGGTGGGAGGGACAGGCCCTGCGGCCAGGAAGCGGGGCTGCCGGCCAGTGTCTGCTCTGCTGCTTCTAAGCCCCGGCCGGCCTCCGCTCCAGGACCCTCCCACTACCCTGCGCCAGACAACGGGCCTCCCCTCCCAGGCCTCTCATGTACCAGCCTGGTGATAGTACTGGCAACAATGGTTTATCGGGTCCCCGTGTGCCTTGCTCTTAAGCACTTTGCACAAACAGTCCCGTAGTCTCCACAGGGCCGGTCTCGTCTCCCCATCTTGCAGATGAGGAGCTCGAGGCCCTGGGTGGTTGGGTAAGTAACAGTCCCAGCACTGGGACCCAGATTGGCTGGCCCTGGAGCCCAGTCCAGCCTCTTCAGCCCAGGCTCAGTGCACATCCCCACAGCTCCTCCCTACAGCTCCTCCCCACAGTGCTCCTCCCCACAGCTCTTCCTCACAGTGCTCCTCCCCACAGCTCCTCCCACAGATCTCCCCTCACAGCTCCTCCCCAAAGCTCCTCCCCACAGTGCTCCTCCCCACAGCTCCTCCCCACAGCTCCTCCTCACAGTGCTCCTCCCCACAGCTCCTCCCCACAGTGCTCCTCCCTACAGCTCCTCCCCACAGCTCCTCCCCACAGTGCTCCTCCCTACAGCTCCTCCCCACAGCTCCTCCTCACAGTGCTCCTCCCCACAGCTCCTCCCTACAGTGCTCCTCCCCACAGCTCCTCCCCACAGCTCCTCCCCACAGTGCTCCCCCCACAGCTCCTCCCCACAGTGCTCCCCCCACAGCTCCTCCCCACAGTGCTCCTCCCACAGATCTTCCCCCACAGTTCCTCCCCACAGTGCTCCCCCACAGCTCCTCCTCACAGTTCTCCCGCCACAGTGCTTCTCCCACAGATCTCTCTCCACAGCTCCTCCCCACAGTGCTCCCCCACAGCTCCTCCCCACAGTGCTCCCCCACAGTGCTGCAGCACAGGAACACTGCTCCAAGGCCGCATGCGCTGTGGGAACTCCGTCCCGGGCGTGTGTTTGACAAGGCATATTGGAGGCTCAGAGGTCCTGTAGAAACGAATATTTACATTTGATTCTAGATTCTAGGCTTTACTCTCGATTTTTTTTTTTTTTTTGCGGTACTGGGGATCGAACTCAGGGCCTTGTGCTTGCGAGGCAAGCACTTGATCTTTCTTAAAGGTGGAAACTTCTATTTTTAAACTGGAAATTGAACATGGTTGCTCTGTGTTCAACACTCTTGATATTTTAGCTCCAATGACTGACTTGTGACTTTAGGGCCCTTGTTCAAGTAATTCGATCTCTGGAATCTCGGTCTTCTCACTTATGGAAGGAGAATGTAAATTTTCATGGAGGGTAGAGGCATTATAGAAAATCAGTGGCTGTGAAGAGTTCCTCCATTTTGGTGCCTGGTGAACTCCTATTCAACCCTTGAAGCCCTGACTCTTTACCCTGTTCCTCTGCCAGCCTCCGTCAGAACTAGCCACTCCTGTGTCTGTTTCTACTGTGGTTCAGATGCCAGGAATTCTAATTCAGTGGCTGACTGAGGGCAGGAGCCCCGGCTGGTTCGTGACGTAGCGCCCCAGAGGGTGCCCCGTGCCCGGAGGTAAGTGCTAGAGAAACGAAGCAGTGGCTCTGCTCGTGTTTCCATGAAGACCAGGGTCTGAGTGGACCGCGGGCGGGTGCTGCCACTCCGCCCCCTGAACCGCTGTCCCCTCTCAGTGGTGGGATGTGACTCTGACCCATAGAATCGTGAAAACTATGCAGACAGCTGTGCGCGACGCGTGCCTGGTGTGTACGATGTGTTTACCTGTTTGTTCGATGTTTTTTGGAAATCTGGAAACAGGCTGGTGTTTACTGACATCGGACATCTTTGAGGATATGTGTTGTCGTTTGAAAAAAATTCCATTCAATGATTTGGGAAGAATTCCTAAATGGCTAAGGAACTAGAAATGTCAGGCAGTTTTGACGGGCAGAGTGGAAACAGGACGGGGTTTATCTCTGGCTCCTTAACTGATCAACAGGCATAAGAAGGATCCTGGGGTCAGGCCTGGACCCTGTGGGTTGAGGGGCACAGCTCTGCTACCTGCCGTGGGCTCAGGAGGAGAGAGTGAGGTCCGACTCCCGCCCTCACCCTCCTGTGCCAGGTGAAGGAGTAGAGATCAGGCTGGGGACTCCGGCTTCTGTGAACATCGGCAGCCAGGAAAGCAGGGGATTTGGTGCCAGGAGCTGCCTAGGTGCCCAGGGGTGCCCTGCAGGGGTGCCCGTGGAACCCACCCACACCTGCCCACAGTGCTCGTGGGGTGTCAGGCCTGCCTGTCATCCTTTGCTGGACCTTGCCCTGTGCCCCTGAAATGTGACCTTGTACCTGCCCTCTGTCCTTTGCTCTGTCCCTAGGAGGCAGGGGTGTGTCCCTCCTGAGCCATCAGGGCCACGTAGGTACCCTTGCCCCCAGGTCTGTCCCATGCTAGCCCATTCTGATCTGTTCTCCCCTCCTCTGTGATGACTCACGCCTGTTCCGAGAACCTGCTCTTTCTGGTGAAGGACCCCTCACTGGTCAGGACTGAAGGACCCCGTCACTGAGGCACTTTACAATAGGCTGTGTGGGCGACCTGGGCCAGGAGCGTGGACGCCATGTGCTTTCTCGGCTCCTGTCCCCGGGAGGTCAGCCTTTCTCCTGGCAGGAGGTGGATGCTGGGCCGACCACTTTCCTCAACTCTCCAGGCCCTGGGTTAATCATCATCTCCCCCCTTGGGAGAAGGCGTGTAATTGTGGCCGGCATGTGCCTTATGTCCCTCCTGCCCCTTCATGCTCGCGGGAGGAGGGTCCTTTCCTGCACTTCCTCAGCCAGGGATGGGTGGGCCTGGAGCCTGCTCTCAGCCTTGGGCTGAGGGCCCTGCTCTGACTCCAAAATGGACCGTCCTGCCTCGGTCTCCCACGCTGCCCCTTGGATTCTGGAGTCCCTGTGCCCAGGGGCTCGGGGAAAGAACTGGCAGCATGTTGAGCTCCAGAGCCCTGGAGCCTGTGGGTGTGGCAGGAATGAAGCCGGGTCTCAGGCCTGGCAGGCAGGACCCGCTCAGTGGCTGGACTTGGGGAAGTGACGGTTAGCTCCCACTGCTGACTCTGAAGACCCCTCGCAGTGCCTGCGCTCCCGACGTCTCAGAGACCCCCGCCTCCCTTCTCTTCCCAGAGCTTCCCTGCACCAGACCCTGCACACTGCTTCGGAAGCCCCAGGGTCCACAGGCCCAGATGGACCCTGGGGGTTCCTCCCCATTCCCCGCCGCCTGCCCTGGGTCCAGCGTTGGGTTTGCAGCTGGATTTGTGGTCTCCTCTCTCTCCACAAGGGTGGGAAGCCAGCATTTCTGCCTGGGCTGAGGAGCTCCTGGGACCACCCTTGGTCAGGCAGTGAGCAGGGGTGTGGAGGAGGCTGTGCCTGAGCCCTGCTCTGAGCAGTTCGAGAACTTGTTACCTCCAATCCTGGCAGACTTGAGGGTGGTCCTGGCTCACTGGTGCTCACAGGATGCGTGCCGCATACTACATGCTGGTCCAGCGAGCAGCCCTGGGCAGTGCCTGAGCCCCTCACACAGCCTGGAGGTAGACAGTTACTGTCCCCATTGACAGGCGAGGAGACTGAGGACAGGGGAGGTCGAGTCTCTGGGGAAGGCCAGGCTGCAGGAGATGCTTAGGGACAACTGTCCCTGTTTGCATTTGGTCCAAAGCCCCTCAGCTCAGCACACTTCAGGACTAACGCTGAGTTTACACCCAGCAAAGGGATGATTTAAAACCCAGCATAGGAAAATATTTATGCCGTGTTTCCACCAGCCTTGCAGACAGATGCTCGGCTCGGTAAGGACCCGAGTCCTGAGCAGAAACGCCTTCCTCAGGAAGCTGACTGAGGTCTGCTTGGCATCTTTGAGCATGAACATATATGTCCCCCAGTAAAGCCGCAGGGGCAAGCTTGTCCCCAGTTTGGTGGTCACCTGTTCTGACCCATTCTGATGGTGACCTAAGCCGCGTGAATCATCCGTAACCCGAGGGAATCCTCCTGGGAAAATCCCTGCGGTGAAAAGCGACTGTCTAGACACTGCGGGAGGGTCCAGTGCTCCCGGGCCAAACAAGGACCATTCTCCTAGGGCCACAGGGACAGTGCGCCAGGCAGGTGCTGTGGGCTGCCCAGTGGCTGCTGATGTGGGATGGGAGAAGGACAGTTTGGACCATCTGGAGCAGCCCTCGCAGTGGATTGCAGGGGAGAGGGCGGACCCGGCCCCCAGGGCTCCTGCCATGTAGTTGCTGTGTGCTCTGGGGTATGTTGCTTCCCCTCTCTGGGTCTCTGGCGAAGGCAGGTTTTAGGGCTCCCTCCTGTGGGCTCCAGCCCTCTTTTTCTCTGGTTGACGTGTGTTCCCTGAGAGGACAGTCACACATCGCAGGTGCTCGGTGGCATCTGCATATTTCTAATTCCTCTTGTCAACTCGGAAGCTGCCACCCAGAGGAAGCTGCTGGCCACTCCCTGCCCCTCGAGCCCCTCAGGCCCACAAGCCACTGCCTGCCCAGTCCCGGCAGCTCCACGTTTGGTGGCCAGAGTCCACCACTTCCCAGTGCCGCTGTGCTTCCCTGCTCCTTGGGTCCCGCCTGCACCTGGCTGCCACCATTGGCGAGGTCACAGGTTGATCACGTGTTCGAGCTTGAGCGGGAGTGTGGACTCCCCCTCGCACCTCTGGGGGCTTGCGAGCGTCCTGGGTGGGAGAGGCCTGCAGCCCGGAGGGGCTGTGCTGCCTGCCAGAGGAGGAGGGCCAGCGCCTCGTCCGGCCCTGGCTTCTAGGCGGTGCCAGGAGCCGAGCCCGCGTTCTTACAGGCCCCCCGGGCCCGCTGGGCCCTGGGCATGGCTGGGCTGTGCACTAAGGGACCGGTGGGAGCCAATCCTGAGCCAATTCGATGGATCAAGATGGGGACACCTTGTTCGCAAGACGCTGGGGGTCCCTGCCAGGCAGGAAGGACCTGGAAGGGGCGGGCAGGCCACAGAGACAGGCGGCCGGAGGTCGGGCAAGGTGAGTGGACTCGGGGAGGGAGGTGGAGCTGCGGCCGCTGTTCTCCAGCCACCGGGAGAGCCACGCCGGAGCCTGTTTCCCTTCTGCAGATGGAGAAGACGACCTCTAAGGACCTTCCAACCCTGCTGTCTGACCTGCTGTGGAGACAGGAGGGTGTGGAGGAAGCGCCCTCCTCCCTGGTCAGCCGCAGGCACCGTCCCTGGGCCCAGCAGCAGAGCACACGGGCTGCGGCTGACCTTGGGCCCTGCCCCTGGCGCTTGGTGTGGCAGGGCTCTCGTGGGAGCGGGGAGCAGGTGTGAACGGGGCTGTCACCCTCCCCTGGAGGTGGGGCTGCAGGATTCTGTTCCCGGCCCCAGCCGTTGCCTCAGGATGTCTAAGTGCCCGCCATGGTTGTTAGAAAACACTCAGTAGAGCAAGGTCACACCTTTCTGGTTATTTACATCTTGTCCAGGGGACTGAACCTGGGGTGCTCAGCCACTGAGCCACATGTCCAGCCCTTTTTATTTTGAGACAGGGTCTTGCCAAGTTACTAAGGCTGGTCTCAAACCTTCAATCCTCCTGCCTCAGCCTCCCGAGCCCAGCACACTGTGCCGGGCCGACTCTCTTGCAGGGCCTCCCTCGGTGTTTCCCTGAGGAGGATGGAGTGAGCTCAGACCCGAGAGCGCTCCAGCTGCTGGAACGCCTGGTCTGCACGCTGCTTCTGTTGGCAGCAGTGGGACCCCTGGAGGATTTGCGTGGCCTCTGTAGGCAGTGACCTGGAAGCCCGTCTTCTGTCCTGTTCTCTGGGGAGAGCACGGGGTGCTTCCTGTACCCTTTTGTGTGTGGAACTGGGGACCTGTTTTCCTCTTTTGGTTTTGAACCTCTTCTGGGCATGGGACGTGGGTGGCTTCTGCCTTGTAGTTTGAGATGGGGTAGTTTTTTAAAGGAAATCTCGTTCCTTTGCACTGATTGTTAGGCGGACTCCTCTAGATCCTGCTGCTGTCTCCTGCTCCCCGGGTTATGATCTGGTTTCCCTGCCCTATGGTTTCAGGATGAGCTGTGCCCGTTTCCCTTCGTCCATGTCTTAGACCTTACTGAACTTACTCCTCCTTAATCTAAATCTCCCAATAATTAGCTGCCACAAACAGCCAGTGGCTTCTGTCTGAGATGGCCATATATGGCTATCGCCAGGCAGGGGAACTTTGGACTTCCTGTGACCTGGCTCCCCTGGCCCTGCCCCTCCCTGCTCTCAGTTCTCCTCCCGCCCTCAGGCCACCTTGCCTTCTCTCCTGCAGGTCCCGGAAGCACAGCTTAGCCCCAGGTTGGTGGAAGGGAGAGGGAAAGGGGTAGGGGAAGTTCTGTGGTCAGGGCGAGGCTCAGCCTCCACTCTTATCTTAATGACAAAGCTAACAGAGGCGGGGTCAGGAGGCCGTGGGGTCGGGGTTGGCGCCTATTGGCTGCTTGACAAAGGTTAGCCGCCCTCCTCCCTCTGCAAACGCTCCTGGTGGCTTTGCTTGGCACGTGGCTTGTCTGTAAGCTCTAATCTCGAGGTTCTCTTGGTTTAGGCTTCCTGGGTTGGCAGCAGCTTTGATTTGTAATTGAGGTGAGACTCTCACCCTAAAATGAACCATTTTAACCCATGCAGCCCCGTGGCCACGTAGCCCCGTCCTGTTGCCAGCTGCCTCCCCCACCCGGAGGACTGTGGCTCTTGAGGCCCAGCTCTGCACTGCAGACCTTCCAGCTCTGTGACGCCGCAAGGGCTCAGTCTTTAAATGGAAATAATATTGATCACCGAATAGGAAAAAAGTACTGTTGATAATATCAGTCACCTTTCTAAAAACAGCTTTAATTTCCATATCACAAAATCAAGGCGTCCTTTCGTACAGTTCAGTGATTTTTAGTGACTTGCAGAGTTGGACACCTCCATCCTGTTTTAGGACGTTTCTGTCATTTCCTGTTCCCACTCCAGCACCTGGTGACCCTGGTCTCCGTCTGTCTCTCTGATATGCCTTTTTTGGACGTGGCACAGGAGGGGAACCAGACAGTAGGTGGCCTTGCCCACCTGGCGTGTCACTGGGCAGCTCGTGCTCTGGGCTCATCTGCCTTGGCCCGCGGGGCTTCCTTCTGTGGCTGAGCAGTGCTCGTTCACGTGAACGGGCGTGTTTCGTGTCTTCCAGGGGCACCTGGGGTCCGCTCCTGGGGCTGCACACGTTTGCGTATGATTGTTCACGTGGCCGTGTGCATTCAGTTCTCCAGGGCAGAGGTCCAGGGACACTTTTGCTGGATCATCTTAGGGGTTAGGGGATCGCATCTGGATGTGAAGGTTGGTCTCGGCATCGGCACTGCCCGCCGCTCGTGGTGCTTAATGACACACTGGCCGTCGTTTATGTTCTTTCTTTTTTATTTCGAGACAGGGTCTCACTAAGTTTCTTAGGGTCCTGCTAAGTTGCTGAGGCTGTTCTTGAACTTGTGATCCTCCTGCCTCAGCCTCCCAAGTCTCTGGGATTCCAGGGGTGTGCCACCACACCTGGCTACGTTCTTTCCGCATCAACAGTTTTATGTGGGTGATTTTCTGACCTGTAGACTTATTTGTATTTTTGGTGGCTTTCTCTGTAGTCCTCTTGTAAGAAAACCCTCGAAAACCATGCTGGACACGGGAACTCACATAAGGGAGTTTATTAAGCACACAGAGTGTCTCCCTGCAGGGTAAGAGAGAAAATGAGAGGAAAAGAGAGAGAGTGTGTGCGAGAGAGAGTGTGGAAAGTGAGGAGGAGAAAGCAAGTGAGTCAGGGGGAGAGAAAGCAAGAGAAAAGCTGGCGGGGAAGGTAGCCGTAAGCAGTTGAACTCCGCGGGCTAACAGGGGACCAGTAACAGAGAACCAGCAGCTGGCTAGGATATTCTCAGACTGACAGTAGTTGGGAAGCGGGGAAATGGCTGCAGCGGAAAGGGCGGGAGCAGCTTTCAGGCTGACAAGCTAGGTGTGATGCAAAGGGCGGGGAGCAGCTTTCAGGCTGACAAGCTAGGTGTGATGCAAAGGGCGGGGAGCAGCTTTCAGGCTGACAAGCTAGGTGTGATGCAAAGGGCGGGAGCAGCATTGTATCACACCTCTGTCATAGTCCTGAGGTTTCCTTTGTTTACCGAAGTCAGATGATCCACATATAAGATAGCCGTGTGTCTCCAGGACTCAGAGTTACATGGTAGGACAGATTCCCGGCTACGCCTGTTCACAGCAGGAACACTCGCTGAGCCTCTCATGCTCCAGGCCAGCGGGGCACGCGGGTGGCACTGTCAACCCCAGTTGTGAGTGACTGCGCCCGTCATCCCCAGACCCGTGGCCATGGTTCCTGATGCGTGCACACAGAGCGGCTGCACTCGAGGAGCCACGTGTCCTGGCCTGGCTCCGTGGTCCCCGGCGAAGCACATGCCTCCTTACCCTTCTGCTCTCTGGTCGGCCGTTTCTGGCCCGGGATTCTGCTTCTGAGTCGCCGTTCTGGTCCTCTGTGAGCCATCTGGGTGCAAACCTCTCGCCAAGCCTAACGGGAGCTCTGTGTTTTATCTGTCCCTGCAGAATTTTGCAAAAGAGTTTGTGATCAGCGATCGGAAGGAGCTGGAGGAAGATTTCATCAAGAGCGAGCTGAAGAAGGCCGGGGGCGCCAATTACGATGCCCAGGCGGAGTAGCCCCGCTCTCCCTGCCCCGCCAAAGCCATCTGCCTGCTGCCGGGAGGGGACCTCGGCCTCGCCCCGCCCACCGCCCGCCTGGGAGAGGAGGAGAGGCCCTGCCGCTGCCCGTGTCTGCGCCCAGCCCCCAGCCCCCAGCCCCCTCCCGACCCTGTGTCCTCATGAAGCTCATGGAACATCTTGGATTTTCTTTTTATTTTTTCCCCTCTTTCTCCCGCTAAAGAAAAACCATTTTGATGAAAGGTCATCAGACCTGAGGTAACCCCGTGGTGGCCCCCACCCCAGTGTCCCTCCTCTGCTCCCTGGCGGGCACCGTCTTGGTTTGCCTCGATGGCTCCTGCTTGCCACACAGCTGGCCTCTGTGCCCGGGCTGACCGCAGCCTTCACGAGCACGTTTCCCATCAGCAGGCTCAGGCCTCCTGGAAGGCGCTCCAGGGCCCCCACGCCATCCCAAACGCTCTGTGCTGGCAAGTTTAGGTCTGACTTGGACCGAACAAGAAGCGATGAAATTTGCCTTAAAACTTGCCTGGCAGCGGCTTTGCCGCAAGGTCCGATCCTACCTGATCCTGGTCCCACCCGTGACTCGATACCTTCATGGCACGGAGACAGGTCTGGATCCAGGGAGGAGCCCTCAGGGCCTCCCAGAGTGAGGTGCAGGAAGGAGGCCCAGGGTGGAGGATGGGGACTGGGAGAGGCCTGCCCCGCACCTGGCTGTTGTGCGGCTCTCCAGGAAGTCTGGTTGGAATCCCAGGTCCACACTGCAAATCCAGGATTGCTTGGCTCTGTTCTGGAGGAAGATGAGATTGGCCCGGCTCTTCATGAGCAGTCTTGCGTTACAGCTCCGTCTCCTTTTCTCCTCGCTCCTTTGGTTTTGGGGAAGAACGCTGTGCTGCGCTGGGGTTGCGGAGACGCCTCCGGCACTCACACAGTTTACAGAAATAAACGCGTTGTTTTTCAAAGAAGAGTTTCATTTTCTGATTTGCCTTACAGTTTCTCTCCTGTAAAAACAAAGGTGACCTTGGTATTTATTCCAAAGAATTCAGTCAGCATACTGTATGGACAGGTGCGTGCGGCGTCTACAGCAGCACAGTTCACGACAGCCAAGCCTGGAACCAGCCTGGGTGTCCATCACCGGATTGATGGCCAAAGAATATGCGGTGTTCGTACACAATGGAGTTGTATGCAGCCATAAAGAAGAATGAAATTATGTCATTTGCAGGAAAATGAATGGAACTCGAGACCATTATGTTAAGTGAAATAAGCCTGACTCAGAAGGTCAAGGGTCATATGTTTTCTCTCATATGTGGAGGAAAAGGAAAATTGAGGAGGGCTGGGGGCTTCATGAAAATGGAAGGGAGATCAGTAGAGGAGAGGAGAGGGGCTTAGGGGTGGGAAGGGCGGAGGGGAAGGAAAGAGGAAAGGCGGAGAGTGATAGTGGCCAAATTGCTACATTGCGAGCAAGTGCGGATGTGTAACAACAGCCCCTACCGTGTACGGCTACAATGTACCAATGAAAATGTGGGGGAAAACCAAAGGTGGGGGTGGCCACCTCGGACTTCAGAGGCATTTAGGGCTCTGAGGACTGCGCACATTCATGTTTAGTAGCTTGTTTCTCAACAAGCATAGCATGGGTGCTGGTTTATGGAAACAGTCTCAGGTAGAAAGTGGCTGGATTTGAACCCAGGGCTCCTGTAGCTTGGGAGTGGTGTGGGAGGTCCTGGATGTGACCGTGATGTGACAACAGGTTGCTGTGCTCCTGGGGTGGCCAGAACCCACTTCCAGGCTTTTGGGGAAAGCCACAAGGAAGTGTCCCCCTTGGCCGGGCACGACACCCTTGCCCAGGGGTTCTCAAGCCCAGAAACCACACTTCCCGTCACTCCCTGGGCTTCAAACACCAGTGCTGGGCTGAGAGGAGCAGAGCGTGGGGCAGGGAGGCTGCCGAGGAGCAGAACTGGAGCTGGCACAGGAGGAAATTCCATGAGTGTGGGCAGGGCCATGATCATGCTGCCCAGTGGCGGGGGCTGAAGGCCACCCCCAGCCCTGGTTGACCTGGGCACATCTGGTTTCCAATGCCTGCTCATCTGTTCATAGCTTTATGACTTTAGGCAAGATAATCAACCTCTCTGAGCCCAGTTTCCTCATCTGCAAAATGGGGAATAACGTTACCCACCACCCAGGAAGGCTGGATGAGCAGCAAGTGTCCCATGTGTACAGGGGTTGGGGTGGAGTGGGCTCCCCATTATACCACATCTGCCACGAGGGCTTGACCGTTCTTCCTAACCCTGCGACTGAGGGAGTAGACAGGGTCTCCTGCTTCCCAGCACAGGGCTCTCGGCTGTGGTTGGAGTGTGGGCTCAGCAGCTGTGGGTCTTCATGTCACTGTCTTGTGGTCCTGTGACCGAGGCCATCCCTTCCTGAGAACCTGACCACCCTGGCTGGCCTCCTGGGTCCACCTCCGGGCTCATGGCCGCCCACCCTGCCTCATAACCAGGAGATGGACAAGGACTGGGTGCAACCCTGGCAGTGGGCAGGGTCCCTGGGAGATTTGGAGGCTCAGAGAGGCCTTCGCATCCCACAAGGGGACCAGACCCCAGCTCGGGCACCTGCTTCTGCCACCTCCTCTGTCCAGGGGATGCGGAGGTGCTGGGGTCCAGGCAGGTGGGCAGGAGGAAGGCCTGGTCTGTCTCCAGCGGGCTCCTGTGAGCAGGACCAGAGGGCCCTGGCTGGGGTAGGCGTCCAGCACGGGGTGCACACGGCACCTGCCTTCAGGGGGGACAGACCTGGCAGGCGGCTGCCCCACAGGGGGCACGCGCTGTGAAGGCCCTTCTGGAGAAGCTGGTCCTAGGGCCGCGTGGGGCTGGGAGTCAGAAGGGCCTGCCGCCAAGGCGGCCCCTGGGCTGGGCGCCCACGGAGGGACGGGGGAAGCTGGCAGGGTGGAGGCTGGGGGTGGACACGGCCCCAGGACGGTTTGCGGAAGGAGCGCAGGCCAGCCGTCAAGGAGAGCCATGCGGGGCTTCCGGTGGGTTGGGGACGCTCGAAGCCAGAGCGGCCCCCGGCTCTTGTCCCAGGGCCACGGTGCCCGGCCACGCCCGGGACTGCCAGGCCTGCTCCTGCCGTCTTGGCCTCCTGGGCCCCTTGGAGCCTGGGTCCCAGTGGCTGGCGGGTGGCCCGGGTCCTCTGCCCTGGGTCAGTCAGCAACGGCTACCTTTGCCCCTGCTGCGTGGAACCCCAGCTCCGGAAGGCCACCCTGCATGGCGGCAAGTGTTTATTTCACCCTCGATTTGGGGGCAGGCGTTCGGGAAGGCCTTGGCGGGGTGGTCAGCCTCCTCACGTCTAGGCTGCCCTGCTCGGGGCTGGCAGCAGGGCCGGCGGGCATCGCGGGCTGGGAGGGGCTGTGGGAGCCCCACCTGTGGCCCCTCTGGCGTGGGCCTGAGAGTTAGGGACTCCTTACAAGGCTCTGGCGTCCCCTGGAGTGTGCCAAGAGGACCCGGGGGAGTCTGTGTGGCCCCCCAGCCTGGCCCCATCTCCCCCACACCTCTCTCCCCTGGGGCAGTGGTCCTGTGCCCCCAGGACCAAGGGCAGGAGGTGGCCCCCGTTCAGTGGCCTGCACACGCACGCGCACACACACACACACACGCACGCACACGCACACACGCACACCGCGCACACACACACGCACACACGCACACATGCACGCACACACACACGCACACACGCACACATGCACGCACACACACACGCGCGCACACACGCACGCACACGCACACACGCACACACACGCACACACACACACCGCACACATGCACGCACACACACACGCGCACACACACGCACGCACACGCACACACGCACACATGCACACACGCACACACGCACGCGCGCACACACGCACACACGCGCGCGCACACACGCACACACACACGCACGCACACACACGCACACACATGCACACACGCACACCGCGCACACACACACGCACACACGCACACATGCACGCACACGCACACACACGCACACACACACGCACACATGCACACACACGCACGCACACACGCACGCACACACACTCCAGTGACCGGGCTGTGCTCAGCAACCTCCCTGACCCGGAGGGCCTGGCCTGGGCAGGAGTGGGCGAGGCCTCTGCAGTGACGCCTTGCGCATCCCCTGACTGACGCTCGGGTGTGTCTGCTTCTCACCTTGGCCTCCCCCAGTGGGTGGCGCCACTCGCTCACACCCTGGGTTGTCTGGGGTGGGAGTCCTGCATCCACCGCCCCATTCCCATTCCCCCTTCGCAGTGGGCCACAGAGGACCGCAGAGGAGCGATAAAGACTAGAGCCACAGAAGGCCAGCCGTGGGCACCTACGGAACAGGAGGCAGCAGGGGGGGCTTGGAGCTCCGTCCCGACTTGCTTCTTCTAGAAGTTTCCCCCACCTGGTGGGGTGGCTGACAGGTGTCCGTACCCCAGGACTGTGAATGTGACCTTGAAGTGGGTCTTTGGAGATGTAATAAGTTAAAGTTCACCCTGGACTCCAAGTCCAAGGGCACCTGGAGCCTCAGGGGTGGGGAGGCGAGAAGGAGTCTCCTGGGGCCTCCAGGGGAGCGTGGACCTGCGCACCCAGGTCCCGGGGCCTCCAGGGGAGCGTGGACCTGCGCGCCCAGGTCCCAGGGCCCTGGCCTCGGGCCAGGCACAGTGATACCTGGCATGTTAAGCTGCACCACTTGTGGCAGTGCGCAGCAGTGGTCACGGGACAGGAACTCCCCTCACCCCTCCCACTGACTACAGGCCCCTCCAGGGCAGTGTCGTGTCCTTGTCCCTGGAAGGACCCAAGGAGTTCCCTCCAGGCAGAGCCTCCTGCAGGCCTCAGAAGGGAACTTAAGGCCGTGTCAGGCTGTGGCGAAGGCGCAGAGCTGTCGTGGAAGGCGAAAGGGAAGGTGGGCTCTCTGGGACCTGGCTGTCCCCAGTGGGACGGGGGGGTTTCAGGACGGTGTTTAGCAGGCTGCTAGGTGAAATGCCTGAGCCCAACACGCGGACCCTGGGGGTCCCACCGGAGGTGGTTCCTGTGGGTCTGCCCCTCCGGGTTTTAGCTCTGGGCAAGGTCTCTGGCAGTTGGGCGTCCCCCAAGCAGGTGACCAGGCTGCAGGGCTGTGGTCCCATGCACGATGGCCCCCAGCTTCGGTCAATGTTCCCTGGGTCCCGCAGGCTGTCCTGTGGTCTCGACCGCTGTCCCCAGCCACTGGTCCACGTTCAGCAGGCCGCGTTTCTCCTTCAGACTCCCTTCTCCCGTCCATCCCGTGCCTGGTGTGGGCCTCCAACTTGGCAGATGCTCAAGTCAATGGCTGAGGGACTGGGCTCCCCTGGAGGTCCAGCCTGCAAGGGGACAGGAGGGCCCCGCCCAGCTCTCCAAGCCACACCAGGCTCTGGACCTGCTCAGGCGGGTCGGGTCCACTCTGCCCAGGCAGGGGCTCGGGCTTCCTGGCTTCCACCTGTGAGCTGACTGCTCCTGCCCTACCCCGGGTGGCACTGTGCTGTGTACCTGTCCATCTGTCCAGCTCCTCTAGCCCCAGGGCTTGAATCCATCTCCCTGACCCCCTGACAGTCTCTGAGGAGTTCTGAGCTTCCTTGGGAGGCTGCAGAGGAGGCGGCTGGGCCCCGGGCCTGGGCTGGGCCGGCTCTCCGCGGGGCAGGTGGCGTCTGGGAGAGAAGGGCCTGCAGAGCTGGCGGACCTTCCAACCTATGAGCTGCTCCTTCTGCCCGGGCGAGGCTGGCTAGGGAGGGCCGCCCCGCAGCAGGGGCTGGGGAAGGGCCCTGGGCTGAAGGCTGATGGTTTGCCTGGCCTTGGCGGTACTCGGGGACAACTAGAGCAGACGTGCGTCCTTCTTTCTCTGCTCCTTGGCTGTGCCCAGCAGTGCCCATGTCTGGGGTCACCCCAGGGGATGGGCCGAGCACGGGTGACGTGCTCAGGCAGTGGTTCCTCCAATGGACCCCGAAACAGAAAGGCGTTGTAGGAGGGAACCTGCAGAGCCACCTGGCGCCACGGCGACAGCCAACTCTCAAGCAGGCGGCTGAGTGGACACACCTGAGCAGAAGCAGAGCGCAGGCCGTGCTGCCCCGGGGCCGCAGAGGGCAGCGGGGTCCTACCCAGGGCCCATGGGTGGCGCTCTGCTGCAGCCCCATGGGTCTCATTCTCCCGTAGCGGAGCCACGGGCGCGTGTGCGGTGAGTCCTTGGCACTGTGACAGCAGGTGGGATCCCGGATTTCCTCCTCGCGTTTCCTGTCCCTGAGGAACGCCGAGGTTCGGAGGGGCTGTTCTTAAACACCCCGCGACCAAGGGAGCCGAGCCCCTTGCTCAACTGGGACGGACACTCGGTGTGAAGTACCCTGGTGGGCTGGGCCTGGGGTGAACCCCACTCAGGAGGCTGAGGCTGAGCCTGAGGCTAGAGGACGGCCAGCACGGGAGTCCAGGGCCAGGGTAAAAGGGCTGGGCCTGGAGCTCCGTGATAGAGCATGCTGGCCAGCTGGCGGAAGTCAGCCAAAAGTCAGGCAGGAGCGGAGTCAGGACTGCACAGGTAAGCTGATGGCCACAGTGAGCATCACACACCACAACTGCAACCACACAACTACCATGAACCCGGAGTCCAGAGTAGTGCAGTATACAACCTGCGGAACAGTGTCCGGAAGCCCCGCCTCAAAGTTTGAATTGGTTCCCAATGTTTAAAAATGGAAAGATTTCACATAAAAATCCAGTTCACAACTTTGTGTGTGTGTGTGTGTGTGTGTGTGTGTGTGTGTGAAGACCCCAGTAACGCTTAGTTTACGTTCCTAGAGTACCAAGAGGCCAAGCAGGAGTTAGGGCTGCCTGAACAGATGGGGTGCCCAGCCACCCACTGAATCTCTTCCATCCTCTCCTTAGCTCTCTGGGTCCTGGAAGCACCTGAGTTGGTCCCCACTGGGCGAGGCTTCTTCATATTGGTTGAATGGGTGGAGAGGTGGCTCTTTAAGGCCACCACTGTCTAGGGACAGAAGCTGGTTCCTGTATCCCATGTCAGCCACCAGGTGGGGAGTTGCCATGGCAACTCTGGGACATGCTGTGGACTGCCTTGGGGATGGCCACCGGCTGGTCCCCAGGAGGATTCCTTCTAGTATTCACCCCCCGTGGAGTCCACACTGTGGAACAACTGCCAGACAAGCGGCCGAAGGAAGCACAGATGCGTTTTCTCACTTAAAATAAAATCAACATGAGTACCTGCAGCCAGTGCCTCCTGGGCCGAGCAAACGGGTTCTAATCCTGGCTCTGCCGCTCCCTTGCTGTGTGACCCCGGACAGACCATAAAGCCCTCTGAGCCTCAGCTTCATGGTGATAACTCAGTCGCGGCAGCCCGCATCTCCGAAGGCTGCTGCGAGCACGGGCGCCTGAGGCCCTGGGTGCGGGCGGCTCAGCAGCAGTTCTCTGGGCAGCTGCTCACGTCAAGCACAGAACTTGACCCCGTTTCTGTTTAAGGACCACCGAGGCCATCCAAGAAGGTGGGCGGTGGGGACCTCGCCAGGTCTCTTGGCAAGGGAGTGTGAGCGTGTCACGGGACCTTGTAGTGGCCACGCCCGTCGCCCAGACCCGGTAGGTCCTGGTCCTCCAGCAGTGCTGGGGTCCTTCCCTGCGATGACCGAGGTGCTCGGCCCTGATTCTCACCTCCCTCCGGGGCTGTCAGCGCCGACCGGGGCCAGTGCCTCACCCACCATCTCTCGGACCATGACCTGGGCGCAGCTGAGTCTTCTCCTGGGAGGCCGGAGGCAGGTGGAGACCGGCCTCTGCAGTCTGGCTGCCGCAGCAGACGAGGTCTTGGCCGGGTCTCCAGCCGGGTGTCTGGAGGCAGGAGCAGCGGCTCTGGGGCGCTGGGCCCTGGACGGGGGCCCTCGGGGTGTGTTCTCCCTCCTCCTGCGCCGCCTCTGGTTCCCCACCTCCCTGGGCAAGGGAGCAGGTCCGCGCTGTCCACCTCGCGCTGAGCCAGGAGCTCCGACAGCCCTGAACTGAATCACCGCGAATGCTAACGTGGGAGAGGGGACTTTCCTTCTTCCCCTTCGCACCTTGGACACATCGGCTGGAGCCAATAAATCAGACCGAAAAAAATGTGTTACTATGAGAAAACTCAGCAGGAGCTTATTAAGGCGCCCCTAATCGCGCTCCCGTCCTCGCGGGGTGGAGGGTGAGGGGGACGCGGCTTTGGGTACGTCTTTATTTATTTATTTTTTGCACTAGGATTGAACCCAGGGGTGCTTAACCACTAGGCCATGTCCTCAGCCCTTTTTAGTTTTTATTTTTTTGAGACAGGGTAAGTTGCTGTTGTGGTTTGGCTGTGAGGTGTCCCCCAAAAGCTCGCATGTGAGACAGTGCAGGGGGTTCAGAGGAGAAGCGGGGGTTGTGAGCGTCCTACCCGGTCAGTGAACGAAGCCCTGCAGGATCAGTGGGGGTGGGGGGCGCGGCTGGAGGAGGCCGGAGGTGGGCCTGGCTGTGGGGTGTGTATTTTGTGTCTGGAGAGGGGAGTCCCTCTCTCTCCCTCTCTCCCTCTCTCTCTCTCTCTCTCTCTCTCCCTCTCTCTCTCTCTCTCTCTCTCCTCTCTCCCTCTCTCTCTCTCTCTCTCTCTCTCCCTCTCTCTCTCTCTCTCTCTCCCTCTCGCTCTCACTGTCTCTCTCTCCCCGCTTCCTGATGATGCGAGCTGCTTCCCTCTGCCATGCTCCTCCGCCATGATGTTCTGCCTCACCTGGAGCCCCGAGGAATGGAGCCGCCTTCTATGGACTGAGACCTCTGAACTTGAGCCCTCGAGTAAACCTTTCCTCCTCTGTAGCTGTGCTGGTCAGACCCTTCAGTCACAGCGGTTGCTTAGGGCCTTGCTCGCCTGCTGAGGCTGACAGAGCTTGCAATCCTCCTGCCTCAGCCTCCCGACTTGCTGGGATCACAGGCTTGTGCCACCAGGCCCAGCTCCCATGCTGACGGGGTCTAACTGGAACCTGTTATTACAGAGTCTGTGGTGGGGGACTGTCCTTGTCTCCCTGGGTTCTGGGATCCGGTCTGTGTGAGGGTCACACCCATCCCTCACTCCAGAGCGACTGCGCTCTTCTCCGCCTTTGGGACCTGCATTTTGGTGGTTTGCGGAGGAGTGCATCATACCTTCCGACTTGAGCCAGGCAGGCTGCAGGCATCACCACCTGTCCCCACCGCTCACGCCTGTCTCTTTCCTCTCCCTGTGGCAGGCAGACTTCTCTGAGAGCCCACGCTGACGACAGCCCCCTGTGGTCACTCCCCTCCCCTTGGATGTGGAAGGAGCCTTTTGTTACCAAGGTGTACCTCTGTGACTGGGGCATGCTGTGTGGCCTTGACTTTAAAGAGGGGGATTATCCTGGGTGGGCCTGGCTTAATCAGGGGAATTCAAAGAGGGACTCGACCAGGGAGATTTGGGAGCTTCTCTGTTGCTGAGGTTGGGAAAGGGGACACAAGGAAAGGGCCTGGGAGTGGCCTCTGGGAGCTGTGGGGGACTCCTGGCCAAGCCCGCACATGACTGCCGGGAAGTGAATCTACCGACAGCCTGGGTGAGCTTGGAAGAGGTCCCGGGCCCAGGTGAGGACACCCCTGCAGACTTCCTGGCTCTGTCCTCTCCGTGCCCCCAGCAGAGAACCTTGCCCCTGTGGGGCCAGCGGCCCCGCTCGCCACGCCCCTCCTCGGTGCTGGGGACGCTTTCACACAGACGTCCACTCTGGGGCTTCTTTGGGAACCCACGGCCACACGGGGGGAGGCAGCTGTCAGCTTCAGGAGCACGTGTCCCTGCCCTGGGCCACAGTCCCCGCGTCCCCCACTGTCTCCCTGGCATCCTTACTTGCCCGGCCTGGAGGCCCTGGGGAGGCCAGCGCAGGGCTGGGCTCCAGGTGGCCGCAGGAGCAGACGCACCCAGCTCTGTCCAGAGGCCTCTCCCTCCTGCCAGGGCCTTTTCGGAGTCGAGAGCACCCTCTCCAGCTGCCCGGGTCCCTGCACCGGTGTCCAGGGCACCATGGAGCCTCTGAGCACGCCCGCTTCCAGCCGAGCACCCCCACCGTGTGACACAGGCGCCAGGGCGGGCCGACCGTGGATTTATGAGCACCCTGAGCAGATGCCCGGGAGGCCCCTTTGTGCTGAGCTGGGCGTTGGGGGGCGGCAGTTGCCAAATGGAGAGAAAGAGAAAGAAACGCCCACCACAGAGCCCGGCCTTGGGGACCAGCTGGCCACACCGGCTTTTGGGAGGACCTGGGGCCAGGGCAGTGCCACACAGCACCCCGTCAGGGAGGCCCGGCCTGGCCTGTCACAGAGCGGCGTCCTGTGTCCTCCGGCGTGATGGCTTTTCATGGCACTTACCACCACTTGACACCCTGTGTTTATTTGCTTGCTCACTTCCTGTCTTTCCCTGCAGAAAGTCATCCCCAGGAGAGCAGGAGTTTTGTTCACTTATCTCCCCAGCACCCAGACCCGCTCCAGGCACAGGGTAGGTACTCAAACCTCTAGGCAGGTGGCACACGCCTGGGATCCCAGCGACTCGGGAGGCCGAGACAGGAGGATCATGAATTAGAGGCCAGCCTCAGCAATTTAGCAAAGTCTGTCTCAAAATGAAAAGGCAAAGGGCTGGGGATGTGGCTCAGTGGTAAAGCGCCCCTGGGTTCCATCCTGGCATGGAGAAGGCACTCAGTTAAACCATGGAATGCATCTCTGGGCCAAGGAATAGCTCAGCATTCGCAAAACAAAACACGATGCACACCTGCCGGCGACCCTTCTCACTGGTCTTCTTCTCACATGAGAGCCCGATCTGCATGTCCACCGGAGGGTCTGTCGCTGGCCGTTTCACCCCCTTGGAAGCAGTTGACAATTGGACGCATTTCTGAGTCACGCCTAGTGCCGAGGGACTGCTGGCATCTGGTGGGGAGAGGTTAGGGATGCGGATGGCCATTCTACAGAGCCGAGGACCCCCTGCCAAGTGTCCAAGAGTCCACTGTGCCAATGTCGAGAAAACCTGACAGACATGGCATTTCTATGCTAGCTCCTCCCCGTGCCCCTCTGCGAGGTCAGGCCCTGGCTCTGCCACGTACCAGCTCTGTGGCAGGGTTTTACCCTTCCTTGCCTCAGTTTCTACATCTGTAAAATCGAACTCTCAATAGCGCCCCAGCTCCAAGACCACTGGGAATGAAGCAAGTCACCACTGGCCAAGCCCCTGTGGCCGCTGCTGCAGGACACTCTTTCGGAGGGCGCCGTTCGCGTTGGGTATAGTGCTGGACTCTGGAAGCAGCTGCATGGCCGCTGGAAGGGAAATGGCTCGCCCCCCCAGGTTTCAAAAGTGACCCCAGCGCCAGGCCCAGGGGTCAGTCAGGAGGGGACGGGCGGAGAGCAGCCCTGATGGAGTCCAAGTCTGAGCTGGCCTGGAAATGGCCCCAGGGAGGCTCTCAAGACAGAAGGACCATGGCAACCAGCTCACAGGAGGATGGGGCGCAATTAGGGAGAGACCGAGTTCCGTTTTTGCACATTTAAAGCAAAATGCTCATGAGGAGCAGCTGGGAGGAGCGGGACTGGGAGGAGCTGGGAGGACTGGACGCGGAGCGGGTGGGGTCAGTTGATGGCCGGCCCCGCCCCTCCCCGGCCTCGCCCCGCCCCCCCCAGCCCCGCCCCGCCTCGGCGCCCTCACGGGCTTCCCTTTCTTCCCCGGCTGCAGTTGAATGGCTTCCTTCTGTGCCGACAGGCTCAGCATCCACCTCCCTCCAGGGCCTGGGCGCTGGGGCGGGGTCTGCGGCACTGGGGTCACAGACAGCGCGCAGTAAATCGGCGCTCTCACTTTTGTCATAAAATGGTGGCAGAGTGACTGACGTGCGGGGAGGGAGGGTGGAGACAACGTCAAGCTGTGTGTTGAGTGGGCTCCGGGTCATCACAACCCGGGGAAGCCCGGATGAGTCGTGCCTAGGCTTCTGCAAAGGCCAAACTGGCAGTTCTCCCCGTTGTTTGAGCGAAAGTGAAAAGAGTCTAGTGAGCCCTCATTGGGTCACCAGGCTGGCAGGTGGAAGGGCCGAGATTGCGGGAAAAGGTGCGAATGCTGTTTGTGATCTGCGCCCCTGGGGCAGCAGGATCCCCCTCTCCCGGACACCCAGCAGCCAGGACCCTTGACCGCACCTCTGAGTGCTGTGGGAACCCCTGGGAATTCAGCACCAGGAAGGACAGATGGCTGTTTAATTATTCATGACTCACCCTTTTTTCCAGTTTTTTTTAAAAAAGTGAATGCCAGTGGCCACGAGCCCTGGTGTCCTTGGGTTTCACTCTGAGTCAGCAGCTGGGCCCCAGATTCGGTTTCCGATTCCACCCTAGGAATGACCTCAGGACCCCTTTTCCTTCTGGACACCAGGTGTCCGCATGGCCTCTGTGGGTCACTGAGGAGGGTCTTTGCACATGGCCATATGTCACTGCCCAGTCCCACTGCAGCCTCCTGGTTCTCCCTGGGGAGCACACACACCCCGGATGCTGGTGAAGATTCCTCCTCCAGACCCTGAGCTCTTCACGGGCAGGGGACCTTGACCTGCACAAATCCACGGAGGACAGCTGGGTACTCCACCCGTCTCCCGGACTCCTGCCTCTGCTGGCTTGGATCTGTACCCTTTTGTTGTAATAAATGGTAACAATGAGTAACATGGCTTGTCCGAGCTCCGCGAGTCCTTCCAGTGCCTCATCAGCCCTGAGAGTGGTGTTGGAGACGCCGCACTTGCAAAGGTGTCCAGGAGTGAGGCGGTCTTAGGACTTTGCAAGCAACAATAGGAAACTGAAAACACGTGCAAAGACCCCGTGCTAGGAAAGCTGGGGTCCTTGCTGGGGCCTTCACAGGAAGCGCAGGCTGCATGCAGCTTGCCGTTTTCCCTCTAGGCTGCATGCGAGTGGGGGTCAGGGTACCCAGGAGGAAGCCCATGCTAAGGACAGGCCTCCCTGGGTCCTCAATCCACCCACCCCAGGAAGGAGATGGGCACCTGAGTCCAACCTCTCCTTTTACAAGAGGCCCGTTGTCCAAGGCCACACAGTCACCTCTGCTGTTTCTGTGCCAGGCCTTGGATGCTTCTCTAACATGAGACTGACAAGTGAGGAGTCTCTGGTGTGGGAAAAGGCCACACACAGCTGCTGTGGGATTTTGGGGGCGCTTCGCCCGTTGAAGGATGCTGCTGACAGGCTTTTAAAACAAAATGAATTGAGTAAGCCTGGGAAGGCAAGCTGGGGGCACCTTTTCTTCGGAGGAGGGCTAAGGAAGCGCGGCCCCGTCCGTGCTTTCTAGAACCTGCCGTGGGACTCCGTGGGTGGGAGGTGAGTTGTTCTCCACGTCCGCGCTTGAGGCAGTACGCAGTCTCGCCCCTGAGCCTCACCCCCACGACCCCCCACCACGGCTCCCACAGTCAAGCAGAGCTTCCAGGAGAGCGAGACCTGACGTTCGTGCACTAGGCTCCAGGACACCTGGCACCTGCCCGCGAGCACAGGAGCCCCGCACGCCTGTCCACACCTCCTGGCCCTCCCTGGGGAGCATCCACTCCCTGGGCGCTGGTGAAGGTTCCTCCCTCCAGACCCTGGGCTCTTCCTGACAGGGAGGCCTGGACCCGCTGTCCCTAGAACCTGGCACACAGTAGGGCTCGTCCGCTGTGGTTGAACTGACGGCCACCGTTGTTAAGACCCAGAGGATGCAGAGGCCCCGTGACTCAGGACACTGCTACGACGCTCTCTGGTCACCAGTCACTGGTCACCATCAGGCTTCTGGGGTTCCAAAGTCACAGCCACCCTGGGGGCAGCAGGTGAGGAGGTGAGAACTTGGGGCGGGGCCTTCCCTAGATCTGGCCCTTCCCGGGAGAGGCTCTGGCCAGTTTTACTCTGGATCAGGTTCAACAGAGAGAAGGGCACGCGGGGCGTGTGCGGGGCGTGGCAGTGGCAGCCTGCCCTGCTCTCTGTGCCCGGGTCAGCGGCCCTGGCCTTGCTGGCATCGCGCCCTCCTGACAGGCCAGGCCAGTGGCATCTTCCTCCAGCAGCATCTGCGTCTGGCTCCTGCCACTCAGGGCCCAGTCGCAAGTCCGCCGCGCTGTCACATGCCTGTCAGCCTTCTCCCACGTGGCCTCCCCTCTCTTGGGGAGGCCACATTCTGCACCCTTCCTCCTGCCGATGGGCATCTGGCAGCTCACAGCGGGCGACTGTGAACGGGGCTGCTAGAAATGTTCTCTCGAGGGTGCACGTTCCCGCAGGTGGACGGAGGAGCCCAGAAGCTGGGGTGTGGCAGTGTCTGTGTCCAGCTTCAGTGAACACTTGAAATTGTTTGCAAGTGTTTATTTAATGCACAATTTTCCTAAGTTTCCTAAGAATCAGGGTGCCCGGGACCAACAGCTCAGGAGGCAGAGGCAGGAGGATCACAAGTTTGAGGCCAGCCTCAGCAACTTAGCGAAATCCTGTGTCAAAATAAAAATAAATAAAACAAGCTGGGGATGCAGTTCAGTGGTGAGCGGCCTGGGCTGAGTCCCCAGCTGGGGCTCAGGGGAGAATCAGCGCTGCGGACGGGAGGTGATCACAGCTGCAGCTGGCCTGGCCTTGTGGGTGGCCATCTCCCAGCATCCTGCGCACAGTGGGGCTTCTGCTTGGGACTGCACACTGCAGCTGCGTCTTGGAATTCCTGGTGACTTAACTGGTGGGACAATGGGGCATGTCCCTATGCTCCCGCCCACAACCCGGCGCAGCGCGGGTAGGGCTGGCACCTATGGTGGGAGGCTGGCCTTGCCCTGGGGCTGAGACGAAGTGGCATGAAGTGACAGAGGGGACTCCTGCAGCTAGGGAACCGAACTGGGGAGCAGCCGTTTCACAGAGTGAAGGACGAGGTCGCCACTCATGTTGGGAGGTCACAGGGCCTTTGTCCCTGAGGACTGTGGAGCTCTCTCCTGGCAGTCCTCTCAGGGTGGAAGGAAGCATTGAAGTCTGAGCTCCCGGTCACCCAGCTCCCTGTGGGGAGGCGCTCTCTGTCCCCTGCAGCTCTGAGTGTCCCCAGGAGAATTTCCTGGGGCGAGTCAGACTTTCAGGGGCCAAAGAGATGCAGCTTGCTCCCCGAGTTTTAGGAAATGCACATTGTGTGTGTGCATGGGGTGGGCAAGAGAGAGGGGGAGAGAGGCACAGGGACAGAGAGCGGGGAGGGGCTTCCTCTCTGGCCAGCCATTCGGGACACCTGTCTGGCCGCTCTGCCGGCTCTTTGTGAAGGACTTTTGTTTGCTTGCTTGCTGTGTTTGGCTTGTTTTCAAAGGGGAAGAGAAAGGAAATGACAAGCAGGGACAGGATCTTCTCTAGGTCCACAGCCCAAGTCCACAGTTCAGCAAAATAGGTTGGAGGTCCAAGGCTGACCTGTCAATCACACAATGCACTTGAGGGCCCTGTTATGGAGGGGCAGCCATGTGGGCCCTGGGGCGGGGGCAGCTGGGTGCTTCTGGGGCTTCCAGGCCAGTCTGTGTCTTGCCCACCAAGATTGCTGTTTTCTGCTTCCACCTGGAGGCCAAGCTGATACGGTGGACCCTGGACCAAGTCGACTGGACCCATCCTGCGTGCCTGAACCAGGTGGGACCAGGCGGATTCTCTGTCCTGTGACATGGCCGTGGGATTGAGGTCTGGGACAGAGGAGATGAAGTCTTGGGTGGGACCAGCCTCAGGAGAGCGAGAAGCAGCACAGATGCAAGCCAGGCGGGGACTTTCCTAGGCCGCTCCGGCTCTCTGCTCTAGCCCCGTGGACGCCACCTCATCCTCCACTCCCTGTGCTTCCAATGACCCTCCGCTTGGTACTTCGGGCCAGCCGATCGGCCTCAGGCAGAACCAGCTGCGGGATTGGGCGCTTAGTGCCGGGCGGGGTGGCCTGCCCCTGTCCAAACCCGCGGGGATTCCAGGGTGGTGGAGCAGAGCCTGGGGCCAGCTGGGCCTCCACTCCTGGCAGCCTCTGGGCTGTGTCCGCCGCACCCTGCAAAGCTGGCCTGGGCCCATGTCGCCTGCCCCCAGAGGACCTTGAGCAGAACCGGCCTGGCAGGAGGGGTCGGGGCAGCGGGGGCATGGAGACCTTGGAGGAGGGAAAGCGGGGGAAGGAGGCTCCGCATGGCCTCCAGCCACGGGGGAGCGCCACCCCTCCATGTCCGCAGGGTGGACAGAGGGCGCAGGCCCAGGGCCCAGAGGGCCTGGCACGGGTGTGACGCTGGAGCTGGGTCCCAGCCCAGGCGTACCGTCTGCAGCACAGAGCGGGTGCTGAAAGGTGCCCCTGGCTCCCGCGGGAGGTGCCTGCACATCCGCAGCCAGGCCCCTGTTGTCACAGTAGACGGGCTGACGAGCTGATGCCCTGCGCCCCGCGTGGGGGTCAGACACCCACCCGGTCCCCCTGGGGGAGGGGGCTGGCGGGCTGTGGTCCATGGGGGGGAGGGGCTGGCGAGCTGTGGTCCCTGGGGGGAGGGGCTGGCGAGTTGTGGTCCCTGGGGGGAGGGGGCTCATGGGGTCCCCGCACTCCACCCGTGGGCACCCCACTGGCTGGGCCGAGCCCCTTCTGTGTTGCTGTGAGTGAACCTCCACAGTGGGAGCCGTGGGACGGCTGCTTCTCCCTGGAAGGTGGCCGTGTTACTTTCACTAGGAAGAAGCGAACATGGATTTAAGTCGTGCAGTGGACGTGCCACCCCGGCAGACTCTGGGCACTGTCCTGGGACAGCCCTGCGGCTCTGGCCACGCGCTTCCTTCCGGCCATGGCCCTTCAGGCAGGATTGCCAGTGTCCACCAGCACTCCCTGTGTGCTGGGTCGGCAGGAGTGGGGGGACGTCCTGGAGCGAGGCCTTGGCCAGACAGGACCTGGATACGGACACAGGAGCGGCGAGACTCACGCCCGGGGTCAGGGAGCCCAGCCTCGCTGTCAGAAATGGTGCCAGGTCCTCCCCTGTCTGTGAGCTCCCCTGGGAGCGCCCAGGCTTCCCTCTGCCCCGGGTCCTGCCATGGCCTGGCTGGGCCTGGAATGAGGCAGTCGGGGGTTTAACTGTGGGGTGGGCAGAGGCGCGAACCCAGCTGTCCAGACGCCCTGTGTAAGTTGGTGTCTGCTCCGGGTTTCTCTGCTCAGCTCTTGGCGTGTCCACTTCGGGGTCAAGGCTGGCCCAGCCCTCGGGCAGCAGGGGCAGAGTGAGAGAGCCGGTGTCGCGCGGCTGTGGCTGAGGGGTGCACGGGGAGGCCCTCGACCCACTGGCCACAGGTGTGATGGGGGAGCAGAGTCAGCCGCTGGGACAGGCAGGGGCACCGACCTCAGTCCCCACCCAACTGCTGGACGCAGTGAACGTGCACCCAGCTATGTGGTGTGGAAGCAGCTTCCTCTTCCCAGGCGGAGAGGAGGCGCCCACAGCCCCGCTAGCTGCCCCTCCTCTGGTCCCCCCACCAGGCGCCCAGAACAAGAATCCGTGAGAGGCGGGCAGGGCTCTGGGAATCCCACACACCGCACGAAGTCCTCAGGGGCTCCTCAGATGTGGATCCCCCGCCATCCCCCACCTCCTGCTGTCCCCTCTTCCCATCTGTTGTTCCTACAGCAGCCAGAGTGACCTTTCCAAATGCAAATCGCGGCTGAGCCGCTTCCTCTGGATCTGTGAATGACTTCCATTGCTCTCAGGAGTCCGTGGCCATCTGCCCTGGCTCCAGACACTGGCTTCCTTTAACCCCCTTCCCCAGGCCTTCCCACAGCCTGGACTCAGGTCCCCCTGGCCCTTCTGTCCTCCTCCGCCGCCCACTGGTCTCGAGCCCCCCTTCCTCAGGGAAGGCCGGGCCCCACCAGGCCCCCTCTGCGGTCGGGCTTTCTCCTGGCCCTGCTGCGCTTTGCCCCTCAGCCCCCGTGATCAAGGCAAGTTTGGGTTTACCTAAATGCCACGCGTGTGGAACCCTGGCCAGGAAGGTCCCGGTTGCACAGGAGCTGATCTGGGTGGGACTCGCAGCTGGGCTGACTCCGAATCCCCGGAGCCCCACAGTCTCCAGGCCCTGGAGTCCCCGTCCTGGCCCACGCTGCCTTCCACCCCCGTTAGTGGGTTCTCTGATGAGAGCCGTTCCCCAGACTGAGCCCGAAGGTGTCTGTCGGATGGTGTTGGGTGTGGCCCATCAGGACTCAGCAGTGTTCTTGTGTACTCTGTGACTTGATGGCGTCTGTCCCTTTAGAATGTCCCTTTAGAATGTGCCCAGTGGCAGGGACCACGTGCACCCCACTGTCTGCCCGTGCCTGACTTGCCTGCCAAGGAGGCAACCAGCAGATGGACATGTGGAGGTCCTCCTTCAGCCCCCGAGTGTCCACCCCCAGCCTCACGGCCCATGGTTCCCACACTGAGGGGCTGCCACTATTGTCCCCTGAGGCACACACAGAGGGCCATGGTGTCAGATGAGGGAAGGAGCACAGATGCCGTCGAGACCGCTCTATGACGTATAGAAGTCAGGGTCCTCACTGTGCGCCTGTGGTCCTGTGCGGATGTCACTGAATCAGCTGGGCAGATGCCCGTCCAGGCCTGAATGACCCCACTTCACCCCACTCTCCAAGGGCGGTCGGGCTGTTGCCATTTGGGGGTGTTGACCAGCACACGGGGAGCGAGGTGGAGCCCTGGCGCCCCACTCGGGTGCAGCGTGACGGCGTCTCGCCTCCCCGGTTCTGGCTTCTGTGACTTTGGTCACCTGTGGACCTCTGCAGGCTGACAAGATTAAATGGGAAACTCCAGGAGTGGAAAACTCATACCTTCAGTTACATGCCTTTCGACGCACTGTGAAAACCTACTTTGTCCCTCCGGGGACAGGACTCCTTCCTTGGTCCAGTGTATCTGCGCTTGTCTGCTACCTGCCCGGGTCACTTCGTAGCGACTTTATCAGATGAACATGTCACAGTGCATTGCGGTGCTTATGTCCTGCCGACCCTGACTTAGTAGCCTCTCCTAGAGGCCACATCACTGGCCTCATCTCTTCTCACTTGCAGACACCCTAACGTCTCTCCCCCCGACAAGAAGGGGGAGCACAGCTCAAGAAGACATTTTGAGAAGAGAGACCACATTCACCTAAAGTTTAATCACAGCTTACTGTTATAATTATTTTCTTACTCTTCATTTTTCCTGATAATCTCTTACTGTGCCTAATTTATAAATTAAATGTTTTCGTAAGTAGGTATGTATAGGGAAAAAATAGTGTGCCTGTAGTTTGGTACCATCTTGGTTTCAGGCCTCCACTGGGGTCTGGGAACACATCCCCACAGCTCAGGGGGATTACCATGTCATCATCCCCATTTCACAGGTGGGAAAACTGAGGCCAAGTAATAACGGGTCCCAGGCCCCAGTGGGTTTGCAAAGTGGGGTCCTTGTCACGGGCTCCTCCTCCCCCGTCTGCTCCGCATGGGTCAATGGCACTCCGTGCTCCCTGGCACTTTGGCCCCTTAATTCAGTGAGTCTTCGTCCCACACACAGGCACTTCCCTTTGCTTTTGTGTCTCGGTCTTTTTCCTGCAGCCCAGGGCAGCAGCCAAGTGCATGCATCCTGGAGCCCAGGCCCCGGCGTGAGTCCCAGCTTGGCTCTTCTTGTGAGATGGTGAGTGCATCGGCAAACCTTCCTGGGCCTGGGATCTGCTTATGTGATACTCGGGTGAACCTGAACAGCCCCATGGACTGTGTGAGTGACCAGTCGATGCTGGTCGAGTGCTTGAACAGTGCTCGGCCCGTAGTAGTCTGTGTGTTGCTGTGTTTTAAAACAGCAGCAAATCCACGTTTTCTCAAGGACCAGAACTTGGTAGGGAAATTCTTCTAATCTGCTCCTGGGTGGCTGGCTCAGCGGCTGGCTTTGCTTAGAGTCAGGAGACCAGGCTGCAGACTTGGGCCCGCCTGACCGGCCATGTGCCAGGGGCCAGTCACTGGCTCTTTCTGAGCGTCCGGTTCACTTCTGCCCAGCCAGGGTCACCTCCTCCCAGGACTCTTCGGCCTTCGCAGTGATGCTGGCCTCAGAAGCAGCGGTGGGATCTGAGAGCCATTGCTTTCCCGTGTGACCGATTGACTCGAGGTCCACACAGGCAGGCGAAGCTCCAGCCGTGCATTCCTGCCTGTGCTTGGCTGCCAGCCCCGCGGGAAGCCCGGGTGGTTGATAACAGGCTCAAACGCAGCCACGCTGTCCGCTCCTGTTTCCCACCTCTCGGGCGACGTGGGGTCAGGGCGCCGGGGCCCTGGGGACCCCTGAGTACTAACAAAGCGGACAGTCTGCCATCTCTGGGCTTCAGCTGGGGCTGTGCCACTCGCCCCTTCCTGGGGCAGCACGTGATGTCCTGGGCCTGGGAAAGCCCCTTCCTCTTAGCGGGTAGGGGTGGCCTGAGCAGGCGGATCTGTGCTGGCTGGTGGGGATTTGTGTGGAATCTGCTTACGATCCGGCTGAACAAAAGAGCGCGGGCGTGGCGGCCAGCGGGCTGAGACTGCAGGAGGCAGGGAGGAGGCCCTGACCGCTCTCAGGCCTGGGCTGCAGGTCACTTGCCATCTGATTCCTAAAAGTGTGGGGTCAGACTCCTTAGGTTCCCCGGAGCAAATGGCCAGCACGTCCCTGGACGTTGGTGTTTATTAGAGAGGAGGGCATTCTCACCACTGAGCTGGTGTCCGTGGGACAGGGACAAAAACGTCAACCAAGCTGTACGCAAGCCCTCTCCGCCCCCAGGTGGGACTGATGGATGGACAGAAGGACTGGCATGCTCTTTACAGCTCTGAGTGGGCGGCGGGTCATGTGTGTGTCAGAAAGGCCACGGTGAGAGGATCCCTGAGCGAGCAGGTCTCGGGGGCAGGAGGGGGCTGCAGGGAGTAGGCCGTTGGATGGCTGCAGTGTGGGGCAGGACTTTGGGGCCATGAATAGATGCGCTTGTATTTACTCATGACCCTTGTCACGTTTGTGTCTCTGACCCCATTTTCGTATTTGGGGACACGCCCACGTGCCGAGTTCTGAGCCAGCAGCCATGCCGAACTTGGTGCCCGTCCGGGTCCTGCGGGGAGCACATTAGAATTCTTGTTTGGAGTTGGGTGTGTGAGAGGTGCGTCCCAGGTAGTGCCTGTGCGGGCTCCAGGGACAGGCAGGAGTGGGCGGTGAGGCCCTCAGCCGACGGGCTGTCTCTGCAGGCCTGGGTGGGTTGAGACAGCCCCAGAGCAGCTGGAGTCTCAGGCAGGCCATCAGGGAGCCCCAAGGCAAAGATGGCCATGGGGGGTCCTGGGGCTGGTGGGGCCTGGCTCCAGCACCCCGTCCTGCTGCTGTTGGCTGGGAGCAGGGATGCTGCCCGATTCTCGTGGAGGGAGCTGTGAGCCGTGCACCCCAGGGTCACCCCAAGCCCAGGCCAGCAGATACGGGGGTCCCAGGAGGAGTGGCTCTAGAGAGGACAGTGTTAGGGATGGAGGGGTGGAAGGTAAGGAGAGGCCGGGAGGCTGCAGGACCCAGAGGAAGAGGCAGTTTCCAGCTGACTCAGGCAACTGCGTGGACAGCCCCTCACCCTGCAGTTCTTAAGGTGCCCCCTGCAGCCCAAGGCCTCATGTCCTCCCAAAGCCCCAACCAGAGTGGCAGCTGCATGCCCCAGTGGTCTGCACGCTGCTCTGCCCTGGACCCCTGGGTACCTGAGTCTGTCTCCCAGGGCTCCCCACCCGCCGGGCTGGAAGCAGCCTGGGCAGCAGGCTAAGCTAAGCTGCCCATGAGATTGTCACTTGCAACCGGGCAGAGGGCTGTCTGCACCAGGAACAGATGCAGGTGACAGTGTGTGCTTCTAAGCGTGTCCCCGTGTGTGCTGCAGCTCAGGTGACAGCTGCCTGAAGCCTGAGCAGCAGGGACCTGGGACGCTCAGTGGGTCACATCAAACCCCTCGCAGACCCTTCAGTGTTGGGATTAGATGGTTCAAAAAGCACAACCAGGTAAACATCCTTTTATTTGGGACCAGGTCGTTGCCCGGTGGCCTCCCGTGGGTGCCGATGCCCAGATTACCCCACGAGATCTGCAGGGCTGTCTTGGGGGCCAAGGAGGCTCACACAGCAATGGGCCCTCTGGCTGTGGCACCCTTGACGTCCCATCTATGGGGAGAGGCTGGGTCTGACGGCCACCTGGCCACCCTCCTGGACCCTTAGTTCTTGGTGTGTAGTTAAAAAGCCACTGCGGTGCAGAGATTGGGGT